>NC_142163.1:1232000-1540000 GCF_024610735.1 Ursus americanus | reverse complement strand
GAAAAAGTCGATGGGTGTTTGTGTGTTTTTCCTGTGTATGTGTGTGTCGGGACCACGTTTTTGAGTATGTAAGGGCAGTTCCACTGTTGATTGGTCTGCTGGAGACTCAGTGTGAGTGCTGTTTGACTCTGAAAGTGTGATAGAGTGTTTTTTGTGTGTTTGTGTGTGTGTTTGTGGGAAACCATTGTATATGCCTGTAAGAAAAATCGATGGGTTTTTTCTGTGTTTCTTGTGTATGTGTGTGTCGGGACCACATTTGTGAGTATGTAAGGGCAGTTCCAAGTGTTGATGGCTCTGCTGGAGACCCAGTGTGAGTGCTGTGTGTGAGGGTGACAGTGTGTGTGCGTGTGTGTGTGTGTGTTTGCGGGAACCACTGTTTATGCCTGTAAGAAAAAGTCGATGGTTGTTTGTGTGTGTTTCTTGTGTATGTGTGTGTCGGGACTTCATTTTTGTGTATGTTACGAGAGTCCCAACTGTTGATGGCCATGCAGGGGACCCATTGGAGTGCTGTGTTGTGAGTGTGATAGTGTGTGTGTGTGTGTTTGCCGGAAACCATTGTGTATGCCTGTAACAAAAAGTCGATGGGTGTTTTTGTGTGTTTCTTGTGTATCTCTGTGTCGGGACCACGTTTGTGAGTATGTTAGGCCAGTTCCAAGTGTTGATGGCTCTGCTGGAGACCCAGTGCGTGCTGTGTTGTGAGTGTGATAGTGTGTGTGTGTGTGTGTCTTTGCAGGAAACCATTGTGTATGCCTGAAAGAAAAAGTCGATGGTTGTTTGTGTGTGTTTCTTGTGTATGTGTGTGTCGGAACCACGTTTGTGAGTATGTCAGGGCAGGGCCAAGTGTTGATGGCTCTCCTGGAGATCCAGTGTGAGTGCTGTGTTGTGAGGGTGACAGTGTGTGTGTGTGTGTGTGTGTGTGTGTGTTTGAGGGAAACCAGTGTGTATGCTTCTAAGAAAAACTCGATGGGTGTCCTGGTGTGTTTCCTGTGTATGTCTGGGTGGGGATCTGGTTTTTGAGTATGTTAGGGCAGTTCGAAGTGTTGATGGCTATGCCGGGGACCCAGTGTGAGTACTGTGCTGTGAGTGTGACAGTGTGTGTGCGTGTGTGTGTGTTTGAGGGAAACCATTGTGTATGCTTGTAAGAAAAAGTCAATGGGTGTTTGTGTGTGTTTCTTGTGTATGTGTGTGTCGGGAAAACATTTGTGAGTATGTTAGGGCAGTTCAAAGTGTTGATGGCTCTGCCGAGGCCCAGTGTGAGTCCTGTGTTGCGAGTTTGACAGTGTGTGTGTGTGTGTTGTTTTAAGGGAAACCATTGAATATGCCTGTATGAAAAAGTCGATGGGTGTTTGTGTGTGTTTCTTCTGTATGTGAGTTTCGGGACCATGTCTGTCAGTGTGTCAGGGCAGTTCCAAGTGTTCCTGGCTGTGCTGGATATCCAGTGTGAATGCTGGGTTGTCAGGGTGACAGTGTGTGTGCGTGTGCATGTGTGTGTGTGTGTTTGCGGGAAACCATTGTGTATGCCCGGAAGAATAAATCGATGGGGTTTGTGTGAGTTTCTTGTGTATGTGTGTGTCGAGACCTCGTTTGTGAGTATGTTAGGGCAGTTCCAAGTGTTGATGGTTCTGCTGGATACACATTGTGAGTGCTGTGTTGTAAGTGTGAGTGTGTGGGTGTGTTCGCAGGAAACCATTGTGTATGCCTGTAAGAAAAAGTGGATGGGTGTTTGTGTGTGTTTCTTGTGAATGTGTGTGTCGTTAAAACGTTTGTGAGTATGTTAGGGCAGTTCCAAGTGTTGATGGCTCTGCCGAGGCCCAGTGTGAGTACTGTGTTGTTAGTGTGACAGTGTGTGTGTGTGTGTGTTTGGGGAAACCCCACTCTGTCTGCCTGTAACAAAAAGTTGATGGGTGATTGTGTGTGTTTCTTGTGTATGTGTGTGTTGGGACCACGTTTGTTTGTATGGTAGGGCAGATTCAAGTGCCAGTGGGAATGCTGCGTTGTGAGTGTGATAGTGTGTGTGTGTGTGTGTTTGCGGAAACCATTGTGTATGACTGTAAGAGAAAGTCAATGGGAGTTTGTGTGTGTTTCTTGTGTATGTGTGTGGGAAAACATTTGTGAGTATGTTAGGGCAGTTCAAAGTGTTGATGGCTCTGCCAAGGCCCAGTGTGAGTGCTGTGTTGTGAGTGTGACAGTGTGTGTGTGTGTGTTAGTTGAAGGGAAACCATTGAGTATGCCTGTATAAAAAAGTCAATGGGTGTTTGTGTGAGTTTCTGTGTATGTGTGTGTCGAGACCTCATTTGTGAGTATGTTAGGGCAGTTCCAAGTGTTGATGGCTGTGCTGGATATGCACTGTGAGTGCTGTGTTGTGAGTGTGATAGTGTGTGTGTGTGTGTTTGCGGGACACCATAGTGTATGCCTGTAAGAAAATGTCGATGTGTGTTTGTGTGTGTTTCTTGTGTATGTATGTGTTGGGAAAACGTTTGTGAGTATGTTAGGGTAGTTCCAAGTGTTGATGTCACTGCCGAGGTACAGAGTGAGTGCTGTGTTGTGAGTGTGACAGTGCGTGTGTGTGTGTATGTTTTCGGGAAACCATTGTGTATGCCTGTATGAAAAAGTCGATGTTTGTATTTGTGTGTTCTTGCGTATGTGTGTTTCAGGATCACATTTGTGAGTGTGTGAGGGCAGTTCCAAGTGTTCACGGCTTTGCTGGAGATCCAGTGTGAGTGCTGTGTTGTGAGTGTGACAGTGTGTGCGTGTCTGTGTGCGTGTTTGAGGGAAACCATTCTGTATGCCTATAAGAAAAATTCGATGGGTGTTTGTGTGTGTTTCTTCTGTATGTGTGTGTCGGGACCACATTTGTGAATATGTTAGGGCAGTTCCAAGTGTTGATGGCTCTGCTGGAGACCCAGTGAGAGTGCTGTGTTGTGAGTGTGACAGTGTGTGTGTGTGTGTGTCTGTGTGTGTGTGTTTGGGGGAACCCCACTGTGTATGCTTCTAGGAAAAAGTCGATGGGTGTGTGTGTTTCTTGTGTATGTGTGTGTGGGGACAACGTTTGTGAGTATGTTGGGGCAGTTCCAAGTGCCAGTGAGTGCTGTGTTCTGAGTGTGGCAGAGTTTGTTTCTGTGTGTGTTTGTGTTTGGGAAAACATTGTGTATGCCTGTAAGAATAAGTCGATGGATGTTTGTGAGAATTTCATGTGTATGTGTGTGTCGCGCCCACATTTGTGATTATTTTAGGGCAGTTCCAAGTGTTGATGGTTCTGCTGGATACCCATTGTGAGTGCTGTGTTTTAAGTGTGACAGTGTTTGTGTGTGTGTGTGTGTTCGCGGGAAACCATTGTGTAAGCCTGTAAGAATAAGTCGATGGATATTTGTGAGAGTTTCATGTGTATGTGTGTGTCGCGACCACATTTGTGAATATTATAGGGCAGTGCCAAGTGTTGATGGTTCTCCTGGATACCCATTGTGAGTGCTGTGTTGTAAGTGTGACAGTGTGTGTGTGTGTGCTCTCGGGAAACCATTGTGTATGCCTGTAAGAAAAAGTCGATGGGTGTTTGTGTGTGTTTCTTGTGTATGTGTGTGTCGGTAAAACGTTTGTGAGTATGTTAGGGCAGTTCCAAGTGTTGATGGCTCTGCCGAGGCCCAGTGTGATTACTGTGTTGTTAGTGTGACAGTGTGTGTGTGTGTGTGTGTGTTTGGGGAAACCCCACTCTGTCTGCCTGTAACAAAGAGTTGATGGGTGTTTGTGTGTGTTTCTTGTTATGTGTGTGTCGAGACCACGTTTGTTTGTATGTTAGGGCAGATTCAAGTGCCAGTGTGAATGCTGTGTTGTAAGTGTGATAGTGTGTGTGTGTGTGTGTGTGTGTTTGCGGAAACCATTGTGTATGATTGTAAGAAAAAGTCAATGGTAGTTTGTGTGAGTTTCTTGTGTATGTTTGTGTCGGGACCACTTTTCTGAGTATGTTAGGGCAGTTCCAAGTGTTGATGGCTCAGCCGGGGCCAGGTGTGAGTGTTGTGTTGTGACTTTGACAGTGTGTGTGTGTGTCTTTGGGGGAACGCCACTGCGGCCTCCTGTAAGAAAAAGTGGAAGGATATTTTTGTGTGTTTCTTGTGTATGTGTGTGTCGGGACCACGTTTGTGTGTCTGGTAGGGCACATTCAAGTGCCAGTGTGAGTGCTGTGTTGTGAGTGTGATAGTGAGTTTGCGTGTGTGTTTGTTTGCGGGAAACCATTGTGTATGCCTGTAAAAAAAAGTCGATGGGTGTTTGTGTGTGTTTCTTCTGTATGTATGTGTTGGACCACGTTTGAAGTATGTTAGGGCAGTTCCAACTGTTGATGGCTCTGGGGGATACCCACTGTGAGTTTTGTGTTGTGAGTGTGACAGTGTGTGTGTGTGTGTTTGTGGGAAACCATTGTATATACCTGTAAGAAAATGTCGATGGGTGTTTGTGTGTGTTTCTTGTGTATGCGTGTTTCGAGACCACGTTTGTGAGTATGTCAGGGAAGTTCCAAGTGGTGATGGCTCTGCTGGAGACACAGTGTGAGTGCTGTGTTGTGAGTGTAATTGTGTGTGGGTGTGTGTTTGGGGGAACCCCACTGTATGCCTGTATGAAAAAGTCGATGGGTGTTTGTGTGTGTTTCTTGTGTATGTGTGTGTCGGGACCTCGTTTTTGAGTATGTTAGGGAATTCCAAATGTTGATGTCTCTGCCGGGGACCCAGTGTGAGTGCTGAGTTGTGAGTGTGATAGTGTGTGTGTGTGTCTGTGTGTGTGTTTCAGGGAAACCATTGTGTATGACTGTAAGAAAAAGTCGATGGGTGTTTGTGTGTTACTTGTATATGTGTGTGTCGGGCCACGTTTGATAGTATTTTAGGGCAGTTTCAAGTGTTGAGGGCTCTGCGGGAGACCCAGTGTGAGTGCTGTGTTGTGAGTGTCAGTGTGTGTGTGTGTGTGTGTATGTGTGTTTTGGGGAACACCACTGTGTCTGCCTGTAAGAAAAGTCAATGGGTGTTTGTGTGTGTTTCTTGTGTATGTGTGTGTCGGGACTACGTTTGTGTGTATATAAGGGTAGTTCCAAGTCATTCTGAGAGTTGTGTTGTGAGTGTGATAGTTTATGTGTGTGTTTATGTATTTCTGGTAAACCATTATGTATGCCTGTAAATAAAGTCGATGGGTGTTTTTGTGTGTTTCTTGTATATGTGTGTGTTGGGACCTCGTTTTTGAGCATGTTAGGGAATTCCAAATGTTGATGTCTATGCCGGGGACCCAGTGTGAGTGCTGTGTTGTCAGTGTGATAGTGTGTGTGTGTGTCTGTGTGTGTGTGTTTGCAGGAAACCATTTTGTATGCCTGTAAGAAAAAGTCGATGGGTGTTTCTGTGTGTTTCTTATGTATGTGTGTCTCGGGACAACGTTTTTGGGTATGTCCGGGCAGTTCCAAGTGGTGATGGCTCTGCAAGGAACAGTGTGAGTGCTGTGTTGTGAGTGTGACAGTGTGTGTGTGTGTGTGTGTTTGGGGGAACCCCACTGTGTCTGCCTGTAAGAAAATGTCAATGGGTGTTTTTGTGTGTTTCTTGTGTATGTGTGTTTGGGACCACGTATGTGAGTGTGTCAGGGCAGTTCCAAGTGTTCATGGCTCTGCTGGAGATCCAGTGTGAGTGCTATGTTGTTAGGGTGACATTGTGTGTGTGTGTGGTGTGTGTGTTTATGTGTTGTGGCAAACTATTTGTATGGCTGTAAGAAAAAGTCGATGGGTGTTTGGTTGTGTTTCTTGTGAATGTGTGTGTCGGGACCACGTTTGTGAATATGTTAGGTCAGTTCCAAGTGTTGATGGCTCTGCTGGACACACAGTGTGAGTGCTGTGTTGTGAGTGTAATAGTGTGTGTGTGTGTCTGTGTGTGTTTCGAAACCCCACTGTGTATGCCTTTACGAAAAAGTCGATGGGTGTTTGTGTGTGTTTCCTGTGTATGTGTGTGTCAGGACCACGTTTTTGAGTATGTAAGGGCAGTTCGAAGTGTTGATGGTTATGCCGGAGACCCAATGTGAGTGCTGGGTGGTGAGTGTGACAGTGTGTGTGTGTGTGTCTGTGTGTGTGTTTAAGGGAAATCATTGTGTATGACTGTAAGAAAAAGTCGATGGGTGTGTCTGTGTTACTTGTATATGTGTGTGTCGGGCCACGTTTGAGAGTATGTTAGGGCAGTTTCAAGTGTTGAGGGCTCTGCGGGAGACCCAGTGTTAGTGCAGTTTGTGAGTGTCATAGTGTGTGTGTGTGTGTGTGTGTGTGTTTTGGGGAACACCACTGTGTCTGCCTGTAAGAAAAGTCGATGGGTGTTTGGTTGTGTTTCTTGTGTATGTGTGTGTCAGGACCACGTTTGTGTGTATATAAGGGTAGTTCCAAGTCATTCTGAGAGTTGTGTTGTGAGTGTGATAGTTTATGTGTGTGTTTATGTGTTTGTGGTAAACCATATGCATGCCTATAAATAAAGTTGATGGGTGTTTGTTTCTGTTTCTTGTGTATGTGTGTGTTGGGACCTCGTTTTTGAGTATGTTAGGGAATTCAAAATGTAGATGTCTATGCCAGGGACCCAGTGTGAGTGCTGTTTGTGAGTGTGATAGTGTGTGTGTGTGTCTGTGTGTGTGTGTGTGTTTGCGAGAAACCATTTTGTATGCTTGTAAGAAAAAGTCGAATGGTGTTTCTGTGTGTTTCTTGTGTATGTGTGTCTCGGGACAACGTTTTTGGGTATGTCAGGGCAGTTCCAAGTGGTGATGGCTCTGCAAGGAACAGTGTGAATACTGTGTTGTGAGTGTACAGTGTGTGTGTGTGTTTGGGGGCAACCCACTGTGTCTGCCGGTAAGAAAATGTCGATGGGTGTTTGTGTGTGTTTCTTGTGTATGTGTGTGTTGGGACCACGTTTGTGTGTATGTTAGGACAGATTCAAGTGCCCGTGTGAGTGCTGTGTTCTGAGTGTGATAGTGTGTGTGTGTCTGTGTGTGTTTGCGGCAACCATTGTGTACGCCTGTATGAAAAAGTCGATGGGTGTTTATGTGTATTTCTTGTGTATGTGTGTTTCGGGACCACGTATGTGAGTGTGTCAGGTTAGTTACAAGTGTTCATGGCTCTGCTGGATTTCCAGTGTGAGTGCTGTGTTGTGAGGGTGACATTGTGTGTGTGTGTGTGTGTGTCTGTGTGGGTGTGTGTGTTGCGGGAAACCATTTGTATGCCTGTAAGGAAAAGTCGATGGGTGTTTGGTTGTGTTTCTTGTGTATGTGTGTGTCAGGACCACATTTGTGAATATGTTAGGTCAGTTCCAAGTGTTGATGGCTCTGCTGGAGACCCAGTGTGAGTGCTGTGTTGTGAGTGTTACAGTGTGTGTGTGTGTGTGTCTGTGTGTGTTTCGAAACCCCACTGTGTATGCCTTTACGAAAAAGTCGATGGGTGCTTGTGTGTGTTTCTTCTGTATCTGTGTGTCGGGAAAACTTTTGTGATTATGTTAGGGGAGTTCCAAGTTTGATGGCTCCGCTGAGGCCCAGTGTGAGTGCTGTGTTGCGAGTGTGACAGTATATGTGTGTGTTTGCAGGAAACCACTGTGTATGCCTGTAAGAAAAAGTTGATTGGTGTATGCATGTGTTTCTTGTGTATGTGTGTGTCGGGGCCTGGTTTTTGAGTATGTTAGGGCAGTCCCAACTGTTGATGGCTAAACCGGGGACCCAGTGTGAGTGCTGTGTTGTGCGTGTGATAGTGTATGTGTGTGTGTGTGTGTGTGTGTGTTTTGCTGGAAACCATTGTGTATATCTGTAAGAAAAATTCGTGGTGTGTTTTTGTCTGTTTCTTCTGCATGTGTGTTTCGGGACCACGTTTGTGAATATGTTAGGGAAATTCCAAGTGTTGATGGCTCAGCTGGAGATCCAATTCGTGAGTGCTCTGTCGTGAGTGTGACTTTTGTGTGTGTGTGTGTGTGTTTGCGGGAAACCATTGTGTATGCCTGTAAGAAAAAGTCGATGGGTGTTTGTGTTGTTATTTGTATATGTGTGTGTCAGGACCACGTTTGTGATTATGTTAAAGCAGTTCCAAGTGTTGACGGCTGTGTTGGAGACCCAGTGTGAGTGCTGTGTTGTGAGTGTGATAGTGTGTGTGTGTGTCTGTGTGTGTTTCAGAACCCCCTGTGTATGCCTGTAAGAAAAACTCAGTGGGTGTTTTTGTGTGTTTCTTCTGTATGTGTGTTGGGAAAACGTTTGTGAGTATGTTACGGCAGTTCAAAGTGTTGATAGCTCTGCCGAGCCCAGGGTGAGTGCTGTGTTGCGCGTATGACAGTGTGTGTGTGTGTGTGTGTGTGTTTTAGTTTAAGGGAAACCATTGAGTATGCCTGTATGAAAAAGTCGATGGGTGTTTGTGTGTGTTTTTTCTGTATGTGAGTTTCGGGACCATGTCTGTCAGTGTGTCAGGGCAGTTCCAAGTGTTCATGGCTGTGCTGGAGATCCAGTGTGAGTGCTGCGTTGTCAGGGTGACAGTGTGTGTGCGTGTGTGTGTGTGTTTGCGGGAAACCATTGTGTATGTCCGTAAGAATAAATCGATGGGTGTTTGTGTGAGTTTCTTGTGTATGTGTGTGTCGAGACCTCGTTTGTGAGTATGTTAGGGCAGTTCCAAGTGTTGATGGCTCTGCTGGATACGCACTGTGAGTGCTGTGTTGTGAGTGTGATAGTGTGTGTGTGTGTGTGTTTGCGGAAACCATTGTGTATGCCTGTAAATAAATGTCCATGGGTGTTTCTGTGTGTTTCTTGTGTATGTATGTGTTGGGAAAACGTTTGTGAGTATGTTAGGGTAGTTCCAAGTGTTGATGTCTCTGCCGAGCTACAGAGTGAGTGCTGAGTTGTGAGTGTGACAGTGCGTGTGTGTGTGTTTTTGGGAAACCAGTGTGTATGCCTGTATGAAAAAGTCGATGGGTGTATTTGTGTGTTCTTGTGTATGTGTGTTTCAGGACAACATTTGTGAGTGTGTGAGGGCAGTTCCAAGTGTTCATGGCTTTGCTGGAGATCCAGTGTGAGTGCTGTGTTGTGAGTGTGACAGTGTGTGTGCGTGTCTGTGTGTGTGTTTGCGGGAAACCATTCTGTATGCCTATAAGAAAAATTCGATGGGTGTTTGTGTTTCTTCTGTATGTGTGTGTCAGGACCATATTTGTGAATAAGTTAGGGCAGTTCCAAGTGTTGTTGGCTCTGCTAGAGACCCAGTGAGAGTGCTATTTGTGAGTGTGACAGTGTGTGTGTGTGTCTGTGTGTGTGTGTTTGGGGGAACCCCACTGTGTATGCTTCTAAGAAAAAGTCGACGGGTGTGTGTGTTTCCTGTGTATGTGTGTGTGGGGACCACATTTGTGAGTATGTTGGGGCAGTTCCAAGTGCCAGTGTGAGTGCTGTGTTGTGAGTGTGGCAGAGTGTGTTTCTGTTTGTGTTTGTGTGTGCGGGAAAACATTGTGTATGCCTGTAAGAATAAATCGATGGATATTTGTGAGAGTTTCATGTGTATGTGTGTGTCGCGACCACATTTGTGAATATTTTAGGGCAGTTGCAAGTGTTGATGGTTCTGCTGGATACCCATTGTGAGTGCTGTGTTGTAAGTGTGACAGTGTGTGTGTGTGTGTGTTCTCGGGAAACCATTGTGTATGCCTGTAAGAAAAAGTCGATGGGAGTTTGTGTGTGTTTCTTGTGTATGTGTGTGTCGGTAAAACGTTTGTGAGTATGTTAGGGCAGTTCCAAGTGTTGATGGCTCTGCCGAGGCACAGTGTGAGTACTGTGTTGTTAGTGTGACAGTGTGTGTGTGTGTGTGTGTGTGTGTTTGGGGAAACCCCACTCTGTCTGCCTGTAACAAAAAGTTGATGGGTGTTTGTGTGTGTTTCTTGTGTATGTGTGTGGCGGGACCATGTTTGTTTTTATGTTAGGGCAGATTCAAGTGCCAGTGTGAATGCTGTGTTGTGAGTGTGATAGTGTGTGTGTGTGTGTGTGTGTGTGTGTGTTTGCGGAAACCGTTGTGTATGACTGTAAGAAAAAGTCGATGGGTGTTTCTGTGTTACTTGTATATGTGTGTGTCGGGCCACGTTTGAGAGTATATTAGGGCAGTTTCAAGTGTTGAGGGCTCTGCGGGAAACCCAGTGTGAGTGCTGTGTTGTGAGTGTCATAGTGTGTGTGTGTGTGTGTTGTGTGTGTGTGTGTGTGGGGAACACCACTGTGTCTGCTTGTAAGAAAAGTCGATGGGTGTTTGTGTGTGTTTCTGTGTATGTGTGTGTCGGGAACACGTTTGTGTGTATATAAGGGTAGTTCCAAGTCATTCTGAGAGTTGTGTTGTGAGTGTGATAGTTTATGTGTGTTTTTATGTGTTTGTGGTAAACCATTATGTATGCCTGTAAATAAAGTCGATGGGTGTTTTTGTGTGTTTCTTGTGTATGTGTGTGTTGGGACCTCGTTTTTGAGTATGTTAGGGAATTCCAAATGTTTATGTCTATGCCGGGGACCCAGTGTGAGTGCTGTGTTGTGAGTGTGATAGTGTATGTGTGTGTGTGTGTGTGTGTTTGCGGGAAACCATTTTGTATGCCTGTAAGAAAAAGTCGATGGGTGTTTCTGTGTGTTTCTTGTGTATGTGTGTCTCGGGACAACGTATTTGGGTATGTCAGGGCAGTTCCAAGTGGTGATGGCTCTGCAAGGAACAGTGTGAGTGCTGTGTTGTGAGTGTGACAGTGTGTGTGTGTGTGTTTGGGGGAACCCCACTGTGTCTGCCTGTAAGAAAATGTTGATGGGTGTTTGTGTGTGCTTCTTGTGTATGTGTGTTTGGGACCACGTATGTGAGTGTGTCAGGGCAGTTCGAAGTGTTCATGGCTCTGCTGGAGATCCAGTGTGAGTGTTGTGTTGTGAGGGTGACATTGTGTGTGTGTGTGCGTGTGTGTATGTGTTCCTTGAAACTATTTGTATGTCTGTAAGAAAAAGTCGATGGGTGCTTGGTTGTGTTTCTTGTGTATGTGTGTTTCGGGACCACGTTTGTGTGTATATAAGGGTAGTTCCAAGTCATTCTGAGAGTTGTGTTGTGAGTGTGATAGTTTATGTGTGTGTTTATGTGTTTGTGGTAAACCATTATGTATGCCTGTAAAGAAAGTCGATGGGTGTTTTTGTGTGTTTCTTGTGTATGTGTGTGTTGGGACCTCGTTTTTGAGTATGTTAGGGAATTCCAATTGTTGATGTGTATGCCGGGACGCACTGTGAGTGCTGTGTTGTGAGTGTGATAGTGTGTGTGTGTGTGTCTTTGAAGGAAACCATTTTGTATGCCTGTAAGAAAAAGTCGATGGGTATTTCTGTGTGTTTCTTTTGTATGTGTTTCTCGGGGCAACGAATTTGCGTATGTAGGGCAGTTCCAAGTGGTGATGGCTCTGCAAGGAACAGTGTGAGTGCTGTGTTGTGAGTGTGACAGTGTGTGTGTGTGTGTCGGGGAACCCCACTGTGTCTGCCTGTAGGGAAATGTCGATGGGTGTTTGTGTGTCTTTCTTGTGTATCTGTGTTTCGGGAGCACCTATGTGAGTGTGTCAGGGCAGGTCCAAGTGTTCATGGCTCTGCTGGAGATCCAGTGTGAGTGCTGTGTTGTGAGGGTGACATTGTGTGTGTGTGTGTGTGTGTGTGTGTGTTTGGGGAAACCCCACTCTGTCTGCCTGTAACAAAAAGTTGATGGGTGTTTGTGTGTGTTTCTTGTGTATGTGTGTGTCGGGACCTTGTTTGTTTGTATGTTAGGGCAGATTCAAGTGCCAGTGTGAATGCTGTGTTGTGAGTGTGATAGTGTGTGTGTGTGTGTTTGCGGAAACCATGTGTATGACTGTCAGAGAAAGTCAATGGGAGTTTCTGTGTGTTTCTTGTGTATGTTTGTGTCGGGACCACGTTTGTGGGTATGTTAGGGCAGTTGCAAGTGTTGATGGCTCTGCTGGTGCCCAGTGTGAGTGCTGTGTTGTGAGTTTGACAGTGTGTGTGTGTGTGTGTGTGTGTGTGTGTGTGTTTGGGGGAACCCCACTGTGTCTGCCTGTAAGGAAATGTCGATGGAAATTTGTGTGTGTTTCTTGTGTATGTGTGTTTTGGGAGCACGTATGTGAGTGTGTCAGAGCAGTTCCAAGTGTTCATGGCTCTGATGGAAATCCAGTGTGAGTGCTGTGTTGTGAGGGTGACATTGTGTGTGTGTGTGCGTGTGTGTGTGTATGTGTTCGGGAAACTATTCGTATGTCAGTAAGAAAAAGTCGATGGGTGTTTTTGTGTGTTTCTTGTGTATGTGTGTGTTGGGACCTCGTTTTTGAGTATGTTAGGGAATTCCAAATGTTGATGTCTATGCTGGGGACCCAGTGTGAGTGCTGTGTTGTGAGTGTGATAGTGTGTGTGTGTGTGTGTCTTTGAAGGAAACCATTTTGTATGCCTGTAAGAAAAAGTCGATGGGTGTTTCTGTGTGTTTCTTGTGTATGTGTGTCGGGACAACGTTTTTGGGTATGTCAGGGCAGTTCCAAGTGGTGATGGCTCTGCAAGGAACAGTGTGAGTGCTTTGTTGTGAGTGTGACAGTGTGTGTGTGTGTGCGTTAGGGGGAACCCTACTGTGTCTGCCTGTAAGAAAATGTCAATGGGTGTTTGTGTGTGTTTCTTCTTTATGTGTGTTTAGGACCACGTATATGAGTGTGTCAGTGCAGTTCCAAGTGTTCATGGCTCTGCTGGAGATCCACTGTGAGTGCTGTGTTGTGAGGGTGACATTGTGTGTGTGTGTGTGTGTGTGTTTGGGGGAACCCCACTGTGTCTGCCTGTAAGGAAATGTCAATGGGTGTTTGTGTGTATTTCTTGTGTATGTGTGTTTGGGTCCATGTATTTGAGTGTGTCAGGGCAGTTCCAAGTGTTCATGGCTCTGCTGGAGATCCAGTGTGAGTGCTGTGTTGTGAGGGTGACATTGTGTGTGTGTGTGCGTGTGTGTGTGTATGTGTTGCGGGAAACTATTTGTATGCCTGTAAGAAAAAGTCGATGGGTGTTTCTGTGTGTTTCTTGTGTATGTGTGTGTTGGGACCTCGTTTTTGAGTATGTTAGGGAATTCCAAATGCTGATGTCTATGCCGGGGACCCAGTGTGAGTGCTGTGTTGTGAGTGTGATAGTGTGTGTCTGTGTTTGTGTCTGTGTGTTTGCGGGAAACCATTTTGTATGCCTGTAAGAAAAAGTCGATGGGTGTTTCTGTGTGTTTCTTGTGTATGTGTGTCTCGGGACAATGTTTTTGGGTATGTCAGGGCAGTTCCAAGTGGTGATGGCTCTGCAAGGAACAGTGTGAGTGCTGTGTTGTGAGTGTGACAGTGTGTGTGTGTGTGTTTGGGGAAACCCCACTGTGTCTGCCTGTAAGGAAATGTCGATGGGTGTTTGTGTGTGTTTCTTGTATATCTGTGTTTCGGGAGCACGTATGTGAGTGTGTCAGGGCAGTTCCAAGTGTTTATGGCTCTGCTGGAGATCCAGTGTGAGTGCTGTGTTGTGAGGGTGACATTGTGTGTGTGTGTGTGTGTATGTGTTGCGGGAAACTATTTGTATGTCTGTAAGAAAAAGTCGATGGGTGTTTGTGTTGTTTCTTGTGTATGTGTGTTTCGGGACCACGTTTGTGAATATGTTAGGTCAGTTCCAAGTGTTGATGGCTCTGCTGGAGACCCAGTGTGAGTGCTGTGTTGTGAGTGTGACAGTGTGTGTGTGTGTGTGTGTCTGTGTGTGTTTCGAAACCCCACTGTGTATGCCTTTACGAAAAAGTCGATGGATGTTTGGTTGTTTTTCTTGCGTATGTGTGTGTCGGGACCACGTTTTTGAGTATGTAGGGAAGTTCGAAGTTTTGATGGTTATGCCGGAGACCCAATGTGAGTGCTGTGTTGAGAGTGTGACAGTTTGTGTGTGTGTGTGTCTGTGTGTGTGTTTCAGGGAAATCATTGTGTATGACTGTAAGAAAAAGTCGATGGATGTTTGTGTGTTACTTGTATATGTGTGTGTCAGGCCACGTTTGAGAGTATGTTAGGGCAGTTTCAAGTGTTGAGGGTTCTGCGGGAGACCCAGTGTGAGTGCTGTGTTGTGAGTGTCATACTGTGTGTGTGTGTGTGTCTGTGTTTTGGGAATACCACTGTGTCTGCCTGTAAGAAAAGGGGATGGGTGTGTGTGTTTCTGTGTATGTGTGTCTCGGGACCACGTTTGTGTGTATATAAGGGTAGTTCTAAGTCATTCTGAGAGTTGTGTTGTGAGTGTGATACTTTATGTGTGTGTTTATGTGTTTGTGGTAAATCATTATGTATGCCTGTAAATAAAGTCGATGGGTGTTTTTGTGTGTTTCTTGTGTATGTGTGTGTTGGGACCTCGTTTTTGAGTATGTTAGGGAATTCCAAATGCTGATGTCTATGCCGGGGACCCAGTGTGAGTGCTGTGTAGTGAGTGTGATAGTGTGTGTGTGTGTGTGTGTGTGTGTGTGTTTGCGGGAAACCATTTTGTATGCCTGTAAGATAAAGTCGATGGGTGTTTCTGTGTGTTTCTTGTGTATGTGTGTCTCGGGACAACGTTTTTGGGTATGTCAGGGCAGTTCCAAGTGGTGATGGCTCTGCAAGGAACAGTGTGAGTGCTGTGTTGTGAGTGTGACAGTGTGTGTGTGTGTGTTTGGGGGAACCCCACTGTGATTGCCGGTAAGGAAATGTCGATGGGTGTTTGTGTGTGTTTCTTGTGTATCTGTGTTTCGGGAGCACGTATGTGAGTGTGTCAGGGCAGTTCCAAGTGTTCATGGCTCTGCTGGAGATCCAGTGTGAGTGCTGTGTTGTGAGGGTGACATTGTGTGTGTATGTGTGTGTGTGTGTGTTGCGGGAAACCATTTGTATGCCTGTAAGAAAAAGTCGATGGGTGTTTGTGTGTCTTTCTTGTGTATGTGTGTTTCGGGACCATGTTTGTGAATATGTTAGGTCAGTTCCAAGTGTTGATGGCTCTGCTGGAGACCCAGTGTGAGTGCTGTGTTGTGAGTGTGACAGTGTGTGTGTGTGTGTCTGTGTGTGTTTCGAAACCCCACTGTGTATGCCTTTATGAAAAAGTCGATGGGTGTTTGGTGGTGTTTCTTGCATATGTGTGTGTAGGGACCACGTTTTTGAGTATGTTATAGCAGTTTGAAGTGTTGATGGTTATGCCGGAGACCCAATGTGAGTGCTGTGTTGAGAGTGTAACAGTTTGTGTGTGTGTGTCTGTCTGTGTGTTTCAGGGAAACCATTGTGTATGACTGTAAGAAAAAGTCGATGGATGTTTGTGTGTTACTTGTATATGTGTGTGTCGGGCCAAGTTTGAGAGTATGTTAGGTCAGTTTCAAGTGTTGAGGGTTCTGCGGGAGACCCAGTGTGAGTGCTGTGTTGTGAGTGTCATAGTGTGTGTGTGTGTGTCTGTGTGTGTGTGTTTTGGGAACACCACTGTGTCTGCCTGTAAGAAAAGTCGATGGGTGCTTGTGTGTGTTTCTGTGTATGTGTGTGTCGGGACCACGTTTGTGTGTATATAAGGGTAGTTCCAAGTCATTCTGAGAGTTGTGTTGTGAGTGTGATAGTTTATGTTTGTGTTTATGTGTTTGTGGTAAACCATTATATATGCCTGTAAATAAAGTCGATGGGTGTTTTTGTGTGTTTCTTGTGTATGTGTGTGTTGGGACCTCGTTTTTGAGTATGTTAGGGAATTCCAAATGCTGATTTCTATGCCGGGGACCCAGTGTGAGTGCTGTGTTGAGAGTGTGACAGTGTGTGTGTGTGTGTGTCTGTGTGTGTGTTTCAGGGAAACCATTGTGTATGACTGTAAGAAAAAGTCGATGGATGTTTGTGTGTTACTTGTATATGTGTGTGTCGGGCCACGTTTGAGAGTATGTTAGGTCAGTTTCAAGTGTTGAGGGTTCTGCGGGAGACCCAGTGTGAGTGCTGTGTTGTGAGTGTCATAGTGTGTGTGTGTGTGTCTGTGTGTGTGTGTTTTGGGAACACCACTGTGTCTGCCTGTAAGAAAAGTCGATGGGTGCTTGTGTGTGTTTCTGTGTATGTGTGTGTCGGGACCACGTTTGTGAATATGTTAGGTCAGTTCCAAGTGTTGATGGCTCTGCTGGAGACCCAGTGTGAGTGCTGTGTTGTGAGTGTGACAGTGTGTGTGTGTGTGTCTGTGTGTGTTTCGAAACCCCACTGTGTATGCCTTTACGAAAAAGTCGATGGGTGTTTGGTTGTGTTTCTTGCGTATGTGTGTGTCGGGACTACGTTTTTGAGTATGTTAGGACAGTTCGACGTGTTGATGGTTATGCCGGAGACCCAATGTGAGTGCTGTGTTGTGAGTATGACAGTGTGTGTGTGTGTGTGTCTGTGTGTGTGTTTCAGGGAAACCATTGTGTATGACTGTAAGAAAAAGTCGTGGGTGTTTGTGTGTTACTTGTATATGTGTGTGTCGGGCCACGTTTGAGAGTATGGTAGGGCAGTTTCAAGTGTTGAGGTTTCTGCGGGAGACCCAGTGTGAGTGCTGTGTTGTGAGTGTCATAGTGTGTGTGTGTGTGTGTGTGTGTGTGTTTTGGGAACACCACTGTGTCTGCCTGTAAATAAAGTCGATGGGGTTTTTGTGTGTTTCCTGTGTATGTGTGTGTTGGGACCTCGTTTTTGAGTATGTTAGGGAATTCCAAATGCTGATGTCTATGCCGGGGACCCAGTGTGAGTGCTGTGTTGTGAGTGTGATTGTGTGTGTGTGTGTATGTGTGTTTGCGGGAAACCATTTTGTATGCCTGTAAGAAAAAATCGATGGGTGTTTCTGTGTGTTTTCCTTGTGTATGTGTGTCTCGGGACAACGTTTTTGGGTATGTCAGGGGAGTTCCAAGTGGTGATGGCTCTGCAAGGAACAGTGTGAGTGTTGTGTTGTGAGTGTGACAGTGTGTGTGTGTTTGGGGGAACCCTACTGTGTCTGCCTGTAAGAAAATGTCAATGGGTGTTTGTGTGTGTTTCTTGTGTATGTGTGTTTGGGACTACATATATGAGTGTGACAGGGCAGTTCCAAGTGTTCATGGCTCTGCTGGAGATCCAGTGTGAGTGCTGTGTTGTGAGGGTGACATTGTGTGTGTGTGTCCGTGTGTGTGTGTATGTGTTCCTTGAAACTATTTGTATGTCTGTAAGAAAAAGTCGATGGGTGTTTGGTTGTGTATCTTGTGTATGTGTGTCGGGACCACGTTTGTGTGTATATGAGGGTAGTTCAAGTCATTCTGAGAGTTGTGTTGTGAGTGTGATAGTTTATGTGTGTGTTTATGTGTTTGTGGTAAACCATTATGCATGCCTGTAAATAAATTTGATGGGTGTTTTTGTGTGTTTCTTGTGTATGTGTGAGTTGGGACCTCGTTTTTGAGTATGTTAGGGAATTCCAAATGTTGATGTCTATGCCGGGGACCCAGTGTGAGTGCTGTGTTGTGAATGTGATAGTGTGTGTGTGTGTGTGTGTGTCTTTGAAGGAAACCATTTTGTATGCCTGTAAGAAAAAGTCGATGGGTGTTTGTGTGTGTTTCTTGTGTATAAGTGTCTCGGGACAACGTATTTGGGTATGTCAGGGCAGTTCCAAGTGGTGATGGCTCTGCAAGGAACAGTGTGAGTGCTGTGTTGTGAGTGTGACAGTGTGTGTATGTGTGTGTGTTTGGGGGAACCCACTGTGTCTGCCTGTAAGAAAATGTCGATGGGTGTTTGTGTGTGTTTCTTGTGTATGTGTGTTTGGGACCACGTATATGAGTGTGTCAGTGCAGTTCCAAGTGTTCATGGCTCTGCTGGAGATCCAGTGTGAGTGCTGTGTTTTGAGGGTGACATTGTGTGTGTGTGTGCGTGTGTGTATGTGTTCCTTGAAACTATTTGTATGTCTGTAAGAAAAATTCTATGGGTGTTTGGTTGTGTTTCTTGTGTATGTGTGTGTCGGGACCACGTTTGTGTGTATATAAGGGTAGTTCCAAGTCATTCTGAGAGTTGTGTTGTGAGTGTGATAGTTTATGTTTGTGTTTATGTGTTTGTGGTAAACCATTATATATGCCTGTAAATAAAGTCGATGGGTGTTTTTGTGTGTTTCTTGTGTATGTGTGTGTTGGGACCTCGTTTTTGAGTATGTTAGGGAATTCCAAATGCTGATTTCTATGCCGGGGACCCAGTGTGAGTGCTGTGTTGAGAGTGTGACAGTGTGTGTGTGTGTGTCTGTGTGTGTGTTTCAGGGAAACCATTGTGTATGACTGTAAGAAAAAGTCGATGGATGTTTGTGTGTTACTTGTATATGTGTGTGTCGGGCCACGTTTGAGAGTATGTTAGGTCAGTTTCAAGTGTTGAGGGTTCTGCGGGAGACCCAGTGTGAGTGCTGTGTTGTGAGTGTCATAGTGTGTGTGTGTGTGTCTGTGTGTGTGTGTTTTGGGAACACCACTGTGTCTGCCTGTAAGAAAAGTCGATGGGTGCTTGTGTGTGTTTCTGTGTATGTGTGTGTCGGGACCACGTTTGTGTGTATATAAGGGTAGTTCCAAGTCATTCTGAGAGTTGTGTTGTGAGTGTGATAGTTTATGTTTGTGTTTATGTGTTTGTGGTAAACCATTATATATGCCTGTAAATAAAGTCGATGGGTGTTTTTGTGTGTTTCTTGTGTATGTGTGTGTTGGGACCTCGTTTTTGAGTATGTTAGGGAATTCCAAATGCTGATTTCTATGCCGGGGACCCAGTGTGAGTGCTGTGTTGAGAGTGTGACAGTGTGTGTGTGTGTGTGTCTGTGTGTGTGTTTCAGGGAAACCATTGTGTATGACTGTAAGAAAAAGTCGATGGATGTTTGTGTGTTACTTGTATATGTGTGTGTCGGGCCACGTTTGAGAGTATGTTAGGTCAGTTTCAAGTGTTGAGGGTTCTGCGGGAGACCCAGTGTGAGTGCTGTGTTGTGAGTGTCATAGTGTGTGTGTGTGTGTCTGTGTGTGTGTGTTTTGGGAACACCACTGTGTCTGCCTGTAAGAAAAGTCGATGGGTGCTTGTGTGTGTTTCTGTGTATGTGTGTGTCGGGACCACGTTTGTGAATATGTTAGGTCAGTTCCAAGTGTTGATGGCTCTGCTGGAGACCCAGTGTGAGTGCTGTGTTGTGAGTGTGACAGTGTGTGTGTGTGTGTCTGTGTGTGTTTCGAAACCCCACTGTGTATGCCTTTACGAAAAAGTCGATGGGTGTTTGGTTGTGTTTCTTGCGTATGTGTGTGTCGGGACTACGTTTTTGAGTATGTTAGGACAGTTCGACGTGTTGATGGTTATGCCGGAGACCCAATGTGAGTGCTGTGTTGTGAGTATGACAGTGTGTGTGTGTGTGTGTCTGTGTGTGTGTTTCAGGGAAACCATTGTGTATGACTGTAAGAAAAAGTCGTGGGTGTTTGTGTGTTACTTGTATATGTGTGTGTCGGGCCACGTTTGAGAGTATGGTAGGGCAGTTTCAAGTGTTGAGGTTTCTGCGGGAGACCCAGTGTGAGTGCTGTGTTGTGAGTGTCATAGTGTGTGTGTGTGTGTGTGTGTGTGTGTTTTGGGAACACCACTGTGTCTGCCTGTAAATAAAGTCGATGGGGTTTTTGTGTGTTTCCTGTGTATGTGTGTGTTGGGACCTCGTTTTTGAGTATGTTAGGGAATTCCAAATGCTGATGTCTATGCCGGGGACCCAGTGTGAGTGCTGTGTTGTGAGTGTGATTGTGTGTGTGTGTGTATGTGTGTTTGCGGGAAACCATTTTGTATGCCTGTAAGAAAAAATCGATGGGTGTTTCTGTGTGTTTTCCTTGTGTATGTGTGTCTCGGGACAACGTTTTTGGGTATGTCAGGGGAGTTCCAAGTGGTGATGGCTCTGCAAGGAACAGTGTGAGTGTTGTGTTGTGAGTGTGACAGTGTGTGTGTGTTTGGGGGAACCCTACTGTGTCTGCCTGTAAGAAAATGTCAATGGGTGTTTGTGTGTGTTTCTTGTGTATGTGTGTTTGGGACTACATATATGAGTGTGACAGGGCAGTTCCAAGTGTTCATGGCTCTGCTGGAGATCCAGTGTGAGTGCTGTGTTGTGAGGGTGACATTGTGTGTGTGTGTCCGTGTGTGTGTGTATGTGTTCCTTGAAACTATTTGTATGTCTGTAAGAAAAAGTCGATGGGTGTTTGGTTGTGTATCTTGTGTATGTGTGTCGGGACCACGTTTGTGTGTATATGAGGGTAGTTCAAGTCATTCTGAGAGTTGTGTTGTGAGTGTGATAGTTTATGTGTGTGTTTATGTGTTTGTGGTAAACCATTATGCATGCCTGTAAATAAATTTGATGGGTGTTTTTGTGTGTTTCTTGTGTATGTGTGAGTTGGGACCTCGTTTTTGAGTATGTTAGGGAATTCCAAATGTTGATGTCTATGCCGGGGACCCAGTGTGAGTGCTGTGTTGTGAATGTGATAGTGTGTGTGTGTGTGTGTGTGTCTTTGAAGGAAACCATTTTGTATGCCTGTAAGAAAAAGTCGATGGGTGTTTGTGTGTGTTTCTTGTGTATAAGTGTCTCGGGACAACGTATTTGGGTATGTCAGGGCAGTTCCAAGTGGTGATGGCTCTGCAAGGAACAGTGTGAGTGCTGTGTTGTGAGTGTGACAGTGTGTGTATGTGTGTGTGTTTGGGGGAACCCACTGTGTCTGCCTGTAAGAAAATGTCGATGGGTGTTTGTGTGTGTTTCTTGTGTATGTGTGTTTGGGACCACGTATATGAGTGTGTCAGTGCAGTTCCAAGTGTTCATGGCTCTGCTGGAGATCCAGTGTGAGTGCTGTGTTTTGAGGGTGACATTGTGTGTGTGTGTGCGTGTGTGTATGTGTTCCTTGAAACTATTTGTATGTCTGTAAGAAAAATTCTATGGGTGTTTGGTTGTGTTTCTTGTGTATGTGTGTGTCGGGACCACGTTTGTGTGTATATAAGGGTAGTTCCAAGTCATTCTGAGAGTTGTGTTGTGAGTGTGATAGTTTATGTTTGTGTTTATGTGTTTGTGGTAAACCATTATATATGCCTGTAAATAAAGTCGATGGGTGTTTTTGTGTGTTTCTTGTGTATGTGTGTGTTGGGACCTCGTTTTTGAGTATGTTAGGGAATTCCAAATGCTGATTTCTATGCCGGGGACCCAGTGTGAGTGCTGTGTTGAGAGTGTGACAGTGTGTGTGTGTGTGTCTGTGTGTGTGTTTCAGGGAAACCATTGTGTATGACTGTAAGAAAAAGTCGATGGATGTTTGTGTGTTACTTGTATATGTGTGTGTCGGGCCACGTTTGAGAGTATGTTAGGTCAGTTTCAAGTGTTGAGGGTTCTGCGGGAGACCCAGTGTGAGTGCTGTGTTGTGAGTGTCATAGTGTGTGTGTGTGTGTGTGTGTGTCTGTGTGTGTGTGTTTTGGAAACACCACTGTGTCTGCCTGTAAGAAAAGTCGATGGGTGCTTGTGTGTGTTTCTGTGTATGTGTGTGTCGGGACCACGTTTGTGAATATGTTAGGTCAGTTCCAAGTGTTGATGGCTCTGCTGGAGACCCAGTGTGAGTGCTGTGTTGTGAGTGTGACAGTGTGTGTGTGTGTGTCTGTGTGTGTTTCGAAACCCCACTGTGTATGCCTTTACGAAAAAGTCGATGGGTGTTTGGTTGTGTTTCTTGCGTATGTGTGTGTCGGGACTACGTTTTTGAGTATGTTAGGACAGTTCGACGTGTTGATGGTTATGCCGGGGACCCAGTGTGAGTGCTGTGTTGTGAGTGTGATTGTGTGTGTGTGTGTATTTGTGTTTGCGGGAAACCATTTTGTATGCCTGTAAGAAAAAATTGATGGGTGTTTCTGTGTGTTTCTTGTGTATGCGTGTCTCGGGACAACGTTTTTGGGTATGTCAAGGCAGTTCTAAGTGGTGATGGCTCTGCAAGGAACAATGTGAGTGCTGTGTTGTGAGTGTGACAGTGTGTGTGTGTGTGTTTGAGGGAACCCTACTGTGTCTGCCTGTAAGAAAATGTCAATGGGTGTTTGTGTGTGTTTCTTGTGTATGTGTGTTTGGGACCATGTATATGAGTGTGTCAGTGCAGTTCCAAGTGTTCATGGCTCTGCTGGAGATCCAGTGTGAGTGCTGTGTTGTGAGGGTGACATTGTGTGTGTGTGTGCGTGTGTGTGTGTATGTGTTGCGGGAAACTATTTGTATGTAAGAAAAAGTCGATGGGTGTTTGGTTGTGTTTCTTGTGTATGTGTGTGTCGGGACCACGTTTGTGTGTATATAAGGGTAGTTCAAGTCATTCTGAGAATTGTGTTGTGAGTGTGATAGTTTATGTGTGTGTTTATGTGTTTGTGGTAAACCATTATGCATGCCTGTAAATAAAGTCGATGTGTGTTTTTGTGTGTTTCTTGTGTATGTGTGTGTTGGCACTTCGTTTTTGAGTACGTTAGGGAATTCCAAATGTTGATGTCTATGCCGGGACCCAGTGTGAGTGCTGTGTTGTGAGTGTGATAGTGTGTGTGTGTGTGTGTCTGTGTCTGTGTGTCTTTGAGGGAAACCATTTTGTATGCCTGTAAGAAAAAGTCGATGGGTGTTTCTGTGTGTTTCTTCTGTATGTGTGTCTCGGGACAACGTATTTGCGTATGTCAGGGCAGTTCCAAGTGGTGGTGGCTCTGCAAGGAACAGTGTGAGTGCTGTGTTGTGAGTGGGACAGTGTGTGTGTGTGTTTGGGGGAACCCCACAGTGTCTGCCTGTAAGGAAATGTCGATGGGTGTTTGTGTGTCTTTCTTGTGTATCTGTGTTTTGGGACCACGTTTGTGAGTGTGTCAGAGCAGATCCAAGTGTTCGTGGCTCTGCTGGAGATCCAGTGTGAGTGCTGTGTTGTGAGGGTGACATTATGTGTGTGTATGTGTGTGTGTGTGTGTGTTGCGGGAAACCATTTGTATGCCTGTAAGAAAATGTCGATGGGTGTTTGTGTGTGTTTCTTGTGTATGCGTGTTTCGAGACCACGTTTGTGAGTATGTCAGAGCAGTTCCAAGTATGATGGCTCTGCTGGAGACACAGTGTGAGTGCTGTGTTGTGAGTGTAATAGTGTGTGTATGGGTGCGTGTTTGGGGGAATTCCACTGTGTATGCCTATTTGAAAATGTCGATGGGTGTTTGTGTGTGTTTCTTGTGTATGTGTGTGTCGGAACCACGTTTTTGAGTATGTTAGGGCACTTTGAAGTGTTGATGGTTATGCCGGAGACCCAATGTGAGTGCTGGGTGGTGAGTGTGACAGTGTGTGTGTGTGTGTCTGTGTGTGTGTTTAAGGGAAACCATTGTGTATGACTGTAAGAAAAAGTCGATGGGTGTGTCTGTGTTACTTGTATATGTGTGTGTCGGGCCACGTTTGAGAGTATTTTAGGGCTGTTTCAAGTGTTGAGGGCTCTGCGGGAGACCCAGTGTGAGTGCTGTGTTGTGAGTGTCATAGTGCGTGTGTGTGTGTGTGTGTGTGTCTGTGTTTGGGAACACCACTGTGTCTGCCTGTAAGAAAAGTCGATGGGTCTTAGTGTGTGTTTCTGTGTATGTGGTGTCGGGACCACGTTTGTGTGTATATAAGGGTAGTTCCAAGTCATTCTGAGAGTTGTGTTGTGAGTGTGATAGTTTATGTGTATGTTTATGTGTTTGTGGTAAACCATTATGTATGCCTGTAAATAAAGTCGATGGGTGTTTGTGTGTGTTTCTTGTGTATGTGTGTGTTGGGACCTCATTTTTCAGTATGTTAGGGAATTCCAAATGCTGATGTCTATGCCGGGGACCCAGTGTGAGTGCTGTGTTGTGAGTGTGATTGTGTGTGTGTGTTTGCGGGAAACCATTTTGTATGCCTGTAAGAAAAAAATCGATGGGTGTTTCTGTGTGTTTTCCTTGTGTATGTGTGTCTCGGGACAACGTTTTTGGGTATGTCAGGGCAGTTCCAAGTGGTGATGGCTCTGCAAGGAACAGTGTGAGTGCTGTGTTGTGAGTGTGACAGTGTGTGTGTGTTTGGGGGAACCCTACTGTGTCTGCCTGTAAGAAAATGTCAATGGGTGTTTGTGTGTGTTTCTTGTGTATGTGTGTTTGGGACTACATATATGAGTGTGACAAGGCAGTTCCAAGTGTTCATGGCTCTGCTGGAGATCCAGTGTGAGTGCTGTGTTGTGAGGGTGACATTGTGTGTGTGTGTCCGTGTGTGTGTGTATGTGTTCCTTGAAACTATTTGTATGTCTGTAAGAAAAAGTCGATGGGTGTTTGGTTGTGTATCTTGTGTATGTGTGTCGGGACCACGTTTGTGTGTATATGAGGGTAGTTCAAGTCATTCTGAGAGTTGTGTTGTGAGTGTGATAGTTTATGTGTGTGTTTATGTGTTTGTGGTAAACCATGATGCATGCCTGTAAATAAATTCGATGGGTGTTTTTGTGTGTTTCTTGTGTATGTGTGAGTTGGGACCTCGTTTTTGAGTATGTTAGGGAATTCCAAATGTTGATGTCTATGCCGGGGACCCAGTGTGAGTGCTGTGTTGTGAATGTGATAGTGTGTGTGTGTGTGTGTGTCTTTGAAGGAAACCATTTTGTATGCCTGTAAGAAAAAGTCGATGGGTGTTTGTGTGTGTTTCTTGTGTATAAGTGTCTCGGGACAACGTATTTGGGTATGTCAGGGCAGTTCCAAGTGGTGATGGCTCTGCAAGGAACAGTGTGAGTGCTGTGTTGTGGGTGTGACAGTGTGTGTATGTGTGTGTGTTTGGGGGAACCCACTGTGTCTGCCTGTAAGAAAATGTCGATGGGTGTTTGTGTGTGTTTCTTGTGTATGTGTGTTTGGGACCACGTATATGAGTGTGTCAGTGCAGTTCCAAGTGTTCATGGCTCTGCTGGAGATCCAGTGTGAGTGCTGTGTTTTGAGGGTGACATTGTGTGTGTGTGTGCGTGTGTGTATGTGTTCCTTGAAACTATTTGTATGTCTGTAAGAAAAATTCTATGGGTGTTTGGTTGTGTTTCTTGTGTATGTGTGTGTCGGGACCACGTTTGTGTGTATATAAGGGTAGTTCCAAGTCATTCTGAGAGTTGTGTTGTGAGTGTGATAGTTTATGTGTGTGTTTATGTGTTTGTGGTAAACCATTATATACGCCTGTAAATAAAGTCGATGGGTGTTTTTGTGTGTTTCTTGTGTATGTGTGTGTTGGGACCTCGTTTTTGAGTATGTTAGGGAATTCCAAATGCTGATTTCTATGCCGGGGACCCAGTGTGAGTGCTGTGTTGAGAGTGTGACAGTGTGTGTGTGTGTGTCTGTGTGTGTGTTTCAGGGAAACCATTGTGTATGACTGTAAGAAAAAGTCGATGGATGTTTGTGTGTTACTTGTATATGTGTGTGTCGGGCCACGTTTGAGAGTATGTTAGGTCAGTTTCAAGTGTTGAGGGTTCTGCGGGAGACCCAGTGTGAGTGCTGTGTTGTGAGTGTCATAGTGTGTGTGTGTGTGTGTGTCTGTGTGTGTGTGTTTTGGAAACACCACTGTGTCTGCCTGTAAGAAAAGTCGATGGGTGCTTGTGTGTGTTTCTGTGTATGTGTGTGTCGGGACCACGTTTGTGAATATGTTAGGTCAGTTCCAAGTGTTGATGGCTCTGCTGGAGACCCAGTGTGAGTGCTGTGTTGTGAGTGTGACAGTGTGTGTGTGTGTGTCTGTGTGTGTTTCGAAACCCCACTGTGTATGCCTTTACGAAAAAGTCGATGGGTGTTTGGTTGTGTTTCTTGCGTATGTGTGTGTCGGGACTACGTTTTTGAGTATGTTAGGACAGTTCGATGTGTTGATGGTTATGCCGGAGACCCAATGTGAGTGCTGTGTTGTGAGTGTGATTGTGTGTGTGTGTGTGTGTGTTTGCGGGAAACCATTTTGTATGCCTGTAAGAAAAAATCGATGGGTGTTTCTGTGTGTTTTCCTTGTGTATGTGTGTCTCGGGACAACGTTTTTGGGTATGTCAGGGCAGTTCCAAGTGGTGATGGCTCTGCAAGGAACAGTGTGAGTGCTGTGTTGTGAGTGTGACAGTGTGTGTGTGTTTGGGGGAACCCCACTGTGTCTGCCTGTAAGAAAATGTCAATGGGTGTTTGTGTGTGTTTCTTGTGTATGTGTGTTTGGGACTACATATATGAGTGTGACAGGGCAGTTCCAACTGTTCATGGCTCTGCTGGAGATCCAGTGTGAGTGCTGTGTTGTGAGGGTGACATTGTGTGTGTGTGTCCGTGTGTGTGTGTATGTGTTCCTTGAAACTATTTGTATGTCTGTAAGAAAAAGTCGATGGGTGTTTGGTTGTGTATCTTGTGTATGTGTGTCGGGACCACGTTTGTGTGTATATAAGGGTAGTTCAAGTCATTCTGAGAGTTGTGTTGTGAGTGTGATAGTTTATGTGTGTGTTTATGTGTTTGTGGTAAACCATTATGCATGCCTGTAAATAAATTCGATGGGTGTTTTTGTGTGTTTCTTGTGTATGTGTGAGTTGGGACCTCGTTTTTGAGTGTGTTAGGGAATTCCAAATGTTGATGTCTATGCCGGGGACCCAGTGTGAGTGCTGTGTTGTGAATGTGATAGTGTGTGTGTGTGTGTGTGTCTTTGAAGGAAACCATTTTGTATGCCTGTAAGAAAAAGTCGATGGGTGTTTGTGTGTGTTTCTTGTGTATAAGTGTCTCGGGACAACGTATTTGGGTATGTCAGGGCAGTTCCAAGTGGTGATGGCTCTGCAAGGAACAGTGTGAGTGCTGTGTTGTGGGTGTGACAGTGTGTGTGTGTGTGTGTGTGTGTGTTTGGGGTATCCCACTGTGTCTGCCTGTAAGGAAATGTCGATGGGTTTTGTGTGTGTTTCTTGTGTATGTGTGTTTCGGGACCACGTATGTGAGTGTGTCAGGGCAGTTCCAAGTGTTCATGGCTCTGCTGGAGATCCAGTGTGAGTGCTGTGTTGTGAGGGTGACATTGTGTGTGTGTGTGTGTGTGTGTTGCGGGAAACCATTTGTAAGCCTGTAAGAAAAAGTCAATGGGTGTTTGTGTGTGTTTCTTCTGTATGTGTGTTTCGGGACCACGTTTGTGAATATGTTAGGTCAGTTCCAAGTGTTGATGGCTCTGCTGGAGACCCAGTGTGAGTGCTGTGTTGTGAGTGTGACAGTGTGTGTGTGTGTCTGTGTGTGTTTCCAAACCCCAGTGTGTATGCCTTTACGAAAAAGTCGATGGGTGTTTGGTTGTGTTTCTTGCGTATGTGTGTGTCGGAACTACGTTTTTGAGTATGTTAGGGCAGTTCGAAGTGTTGATGGTTATGCCAGAGACCCAATGTGAGTGCTGTGTTGTGAGTATGACAGTGTGTGTGTCTGTGTCTGTGTGTGTTTTTCAGGGAAACCATTGTGTATGACTGTAAGAAAAAGTCGATGGATGTTTGTGTGTTACTTGTATATGTGTGTGTCGGGCCACGTTTGAGAGTATGTTAGGGCAGTTTCAAGTGTTGAGGGTTTTGCGGGAGACCCTGTGTGAGTGCTGTGTTGTGAGTGTCGTAGTGTGTGTGTGTGTGTGTGTGTGTGTGTTGGGAACACCACTGTGTCTGCCTGTAAGAAAAGTCGATGGGTGTTTGTGTGTGTTTCTGTGTATGTGTGTGTCGGGACCACGTTTGTGTGTATATAAGGGTAGTTCGAAGTCATTCTGAGAGTTGTGTTGTGAGTGTGATAGTTTATGTGTGTGTTTATGTGTTTGTGGTAAACCATTATGTATGCCTGTAAATAAAGTCGATGGGTGTTTTTTTTTTTTCTTGTGTATGTGTGTGTTGGGACCTCGTTTTTGAGTATGTTAGGGAATTCCAAATGCTGATGTCTATGCCGGGGACCCAGTGTGAGTGCTGTGTTGTGAGTGTGATTGTGTGTGTGTGTGTATGTGTGTTTGCGGGAAACCATTTTGTATGCCTGTAAGAAAAAATCGATGGGTGTTTCTGTGTGTTTCTTGTGTATGTGTGTCTCGGGACAACGTTTTTGGGTATGTCAGGGCAGTTCAAAGTGCTGATGGCTCTGCAAGGAACAGTGTGAGTGTTGTGTTGTGAGTGTGACAGTGTGTGTGTGTGTGTTTGGGGGAACCCTACTGTGTCTGCCTGTAAGAAAATGTCAATGGGTGTTTGTGTGTGTTTCTTGTGTATGTGTGTTTGGGACCACGTATATGAGTGTGTCAGTGCAGTTCCAAGTGTTCATGGCTCTGCTGGAGATCCAGTGTGAGTGCTGTGTTGTGAGGGTGACATTGTGTGTGTGTGTGCGTGTGTGTGTATGTGTTGCGGGAAACTATTTGTATGTCTGTAAGAAAAAGTCGATGGGTGTTTGGTTGTGTTTCTTGTGTATGTGTGTGTCGGGACCACGTTTGTGTATATATAAGGGTAGTTCAAGTCATTCTGGGAGTTGTGTTGTGAGTGTGATAGTTTATGTGTGTGTTTATGTGTTTGTGGTAAACCATTATGTATGTCTGTAAATAAAGTCGATGGGTGTTTTTGTGTGTTTCTTGTGTATGTGTGTGTTGGGACCTCGTTTTTGAGTATGTTAGGGAATTCCAAATGTTGATTTCTATGCCGGGGACCCAGTGTGAGTGCTGTGTTGTGAATGTGATAGTGTGTGTGTGTGTGTGTCTTTGAAGGAAACCATTTTGTATGCCTGTAAGAAAAAGTTGATGGGTGTTTGTGTGTGTTTCTTGTGTATGTGCGTCTCGGGACAACGTATTTGGGTATGTCAGGGCAGTTCCAAGTGGTGATGGCTCTGCAAGGAACAGTGTGAGTGCTGTGTTGTGAGTGTGACACTGTGTGTGTGTGTGTTTGGGGGAACCCCACTGTGTCTGCCTGCAAGGAAATGTCGATGGGTGTTTGTGTGTGTTTCTTGTGTATCTGTGTTTCGGGACCACGTATGTGAGTGTGTCAGGGCAGTTCCAAGTGTTCATGGCTCTGCTGGAGATCCAGTGTGAGTGCTGTGTTGTGAGGGTGACATTGTGTGTGTGTGTGTGTGTGTGTGTGTGTTGCGGGAAACTATTTGTATGTCTGTAAGAAAAAGTCGATGGGTGTTTGGTTGTGTTTCTTGTGTATGTGTGTGTCGGGACCACGTTTGTGTGTATATAAGGGTAGTTCAAGTCATTCTGAGAGTTGTGTTTTGAGTGTGATAGTTTATGTGTGTGTTTATGTGTTTGTGGTAAACCATTACGCATGCCTGTAAATAAAGTCGATGGGTGTTTTTGTGTGTTTCTTGTGTATGTGTGTGTTGGGACCTCGTTTTTGAGTATGTTAGGGAATTCCAAATGCTGATTTCTATACCGGGGACCCAGTGTGAGTGCTGTGTTGTGAATGTGATAGTGCGTGTGTGTGTGTGTGTGTGTCTGTGTGTCTTTGAGGGAAACCATTTTGTATGCCTGTAAGAAATAGTCGATGGGTGTTTCTGTGTGTTTCTTGTGTATGTGTGTCTCGGGACAACGTGTTGGGTATGTCAGGGCAGTTCCAAGTGGTGAAGGCTCTGCAAGGAACAGTGTGAGTGCTGTGTTGTGAGTGTGACAGTGTGTGTGTGTGTGTTTGGGGGAACCCCACTGTGTCTGCCTGTAAGGAAATGTCGATGGGTGTTTGTGTGTGTTTCTTGTGTATCTGTGTTTCGGGACCACGTATGTGAGTGTGTCAGGGTAGTTCCAAGTGTTCATCACTCTCCTGGAGATCCAGTGTGAGTGCTGTGTTGTGAGGGCGACATTGTGTGTGTGTGTGTGTGCGTGTGTGTGTGTTGCTCGAAACCATTTGTATGCCTGTAAGAAAAAGTCGATGGGTGTTTGTGTGTTTTTCTGTGTATGTGTGTGTCGGGACCACGTTTGTGTGTATATAAGGGTAGTTCCAAGTCATTCTGAGAGTTGTGTTGTGAGTGTGATAGTTTATGTGTGTGTTTATGTGTTTGTACTAAACCACAATGCATGCCTGTAAATAAAGTCGATGGGTGTTTTTGTGTGTTTCTTGTGTATGTGTGTGTTGGGACCTCGTTTTTTAGTATGTTAGGGAATTCCAAATGTTGATGTCTATGCCGGGGACCCAGTGTGAGTGCTGTGTTGTGAATGTGATAGTGTGTGTGTCTGTGTGTCTTTGAAGGAAACCATTTTGTATGCGTGTCAGGAAAGTCGATGGGTGTTTGTGTGTGTTTCTTGTGTATAAGTGTCTCGGGACAACGTATTTGGGTATGTCCGGGCAGTTCCAAGTGGTGATGGCTCTGCAAGGAACAGTGTGAGTGCTGTGTTGTGAGTGTGACAGTGTGTTTGTGTGTGTGTGTTTGGGGAAACCCCACTGTGTCTGCCTGTAAGGAAATGTCGATGGGTGTTTGTGTGTGTTTCTTCTGTATGTGTGTTTCGGGACCACGTTTGTGAATATGTTAGGTCAGTTCCAAGTGTTGATGGCTCTGCTGGAGACCCAGTGTGAGTGCTCTTTTGTGAGTGTAACAGTGTGTGTGTGTGTGTCTGTGTGTGTTTCGAAACCCCACTGTGTATGCCTTTACGAAAAAGTCGATGGGTGTTTGGTTGTGTTTCTTGCGTATGTGTGTGTCGGGACTACATTTTTGAGTATGTTAGGGCAGTTCGAAGTGTTGATGGTTATGCCGGAGACCCAATGTGAGTGCTGTGTTGTGAGTATGACAGTGTGTGTGTGTGTGTCTGTGTGTGTGTTTCAGGGAAACCATTGTGTATGACTGCAAGAAAAAGTCGATGGATGTTTGTGTGTTACTTGTATATGTGTGTGTCGGGCCACGTTTGAGAGTATGTTAGGGCAGTTTCAAGTGTTGAGGGTTTTGCGGGAGACCTAGTGTGAGTGCTGTGTTGTGAGTGTCATAGTGTGTGTGTGTGTGTGTGTGTGTGTTTTGGGAACACCACTGTGTCTGCCTGTAAGAAAATTCGATGGGTGTTTGTGTGTGTTTCTGTGTATGTGTGTGTCGGGACCACGTTTGTGTGTATATAAGGGAAGTTCCAAGTCATTCTGAGAGTTGTGTTGTGAGTGTGATAGTTTATGTGTGTGTTTATGTGTTTGTGGTAAACCATTATGTATGCCTGTAAATAAAGTCGATGGGTGTTTCTGTGTGTTTCTTGTGTATGTGTGTGTTGGGACCTCTTTTTTGAGTATGTTAGGGAATTCCAAATGCTGATGTCTATGCCGGGGACCCAGTGTGAGTGCTGTGTTGTGAGTGTGATTGTGTGTGTGTTTGTGTGTTTGCGGGAAACCATTTTGTATGCCTGTAAGAAAAAATCGATGGGTGTTTCTGTGTGTTTTCCTTGTGTATGTGTGTCTCGGGACAACGTTTTTGGGTATGTCAGGGCAGTTCCAAGTGGTGATGGCTCTGGAAGGAACAGTGTGAGTGCTGTGTTGTGAGTGTGACAGTGTGTGTGTGTGTTTGGGGGAACCCTACTGTGTCTGCCTGTAAGAAAATGTCAATGGGTGTTTGTGTGTGTTTCTTGTGTATGTGTGTTTGGGACCACGTATATGAGTGTGTCAGTGCAGTTCCAAGTGTCCATGGCTCTGCTGGAGATCCAGTGTGAGTGCTGTGTTGTGAGGGTGACATTGTGTGTGTGTGCGTGTGTTGTGTATGTGTTGCGGGAAACTATTTGTATGTCTGTAAGAAAAAGTCGATGGGTGTTTGGTTGTGTTTCTTGCGTATGTGTGTGTCGGGACCACGTTTGTGTGTATATAAGGGTAGTTCAAGTCATTCTGAGAGTTGTGTTGTGAGTGTGATAGTTTATGTGTGTCTTTATGTGTTTGTGGTAAACCATTATGCATGCCTGTAAATAAAGTCGATGGGTGTTTTTGTGTGTTTCTTGTGTATGTGTGTGTTGGGACCTCGTTTTTTAGTATGTTAGGGAATTCCAAATGTTGATGTCTATGCCGGGGACCCAGTGTGAGTGCTGTGTTGTGAGTGTGATAGTGTGTGTGTGTATGTTTGCGGGAAACCATTTTGTATGCCTGTAAGAAAAAGTCGATGGGTGTTTCTGTGTGTTTCTTGTGTATGTGTGTCTCGGGACAACGTATTTGGGTATGTCAGGGCAGTTCCAAGTGGTGATGGCTCTGCAAGGAACAGTGTGAGTGCTGTGTTGTGGGTGTGACAGTGTGTGTGTGTGTGTTTGGGGGAACCCCACTGTGTCTGCCTGTAAGGAAATGTCGATGGGTGTTTGTGTGTGTTTCTTGTGTATTTGTGTTTCGGGACCACGTATGTGAGTGTGTCAGGGTAGTTCCAAGTGTTCATGGCTCTCCTGGAGATCCATTGTGAGTGATGTGTTGTGAGGGCGACATTGTGTGTGTGTGTGTGTGTGTGCGAATGTGTGTGTGTGTGGCTCGAAACCATTTGTATGCCTGTAAGAAAAAGTCGATGGGTGTTTGTGTGTGTTTCTTCTGTATGTGTGTTTCGGGACCACGTTTGTGAACATGTTAGGTCAGTTCCAAGTGTTGATGGCTCTGCTGGAGACCCAGTGTGAGTGCTGTGTTGTGAGTGTGACAGTGTGTGTGTGTGTGTCTGTGTGTGTTTCGAAACCCCACTGTGTATGCCTTTATGAAAAAGTCGATGGGTGTTTGGTTGTGTTTCTTGCGTATGTGTGTGTCGGGACTACGTTTTTGAGTATGTTAGGGCAGTTCGAAGTGTTGATGGTTATGCCGGATACCCAATGTGAGTGCTGTTTTGAGAGTGTGACAGTTTGTGTGTGTGTGTCTGTGTGTGTGTTTCAGGGAAACCATTGTGAATGACAGCAAGAAAAAGTCGATGGATGTTTGTGTGTTACTTGTATATGTGTGTGTCGGGCCACGTTTGAGAGTATGTTAGTGCAGTTTCAAGTGTTGAGGGTTCTGCGGGAGACCCAGTGTGAGTGCTGTGTTGTGAGTGTCATAGTGTGTGTGTGTGTGTGTGTGTGTGTTTTGGGAACACCACTGTGTCTGCCTGTAAGAACAGACGATGGGTGTTTGTGTGTGTTTCTGTGTATGTGTGTGTCGGGACCACGTATTTGGGTATGTCAGGGCAGGTCCAGTGTTCATGGCTCTGCTGGAGATCCAGTGTGAGTGCTGTGTTGTGAGGGTGACATTCTGTGTGTGTGTGCGTGTGTGTATGTGTTCCTTGAAACTATTTGTATGTCTGTAAAAAATTCGATGGGTGTTTGGTTGTGTTTCTTGTGTATGTGTGTGTCGGGACCACGTTTGTGTGTATATAAGGGTAGTTCCAAGTCATTCTGAGAGTTGTGTTGTGAGTGTGATAGTTTATGTGTGTGTTTATGTGTTTGTGGTAAACCATTATGCATGCCTGTAAATAAAGTCGATGGGTGTTTTTCTGTGTTTCTTGTGTATGTGTGTGTTGGGACCTCGTTTTTGAGTATGTTAGGGAATTCCGAATGCTGATGTCTATGCCAGGGACCCAGTGTGAGTGCTCTGTTGTGAGTGTGATAGTGTGTGTGTGTGTGTGTGTGTGTTTGCGGGAAACCATTTTGTATGCCTGTAAGAAAAAGTCGATGGGTGTTTCTGTGTGTTTCTTGTGTATGTGTGTCTCGGGACAACGTATTTGGGTATGTCAGGGCAGTTCCAAGTGGTGATGGCTCTGCAAGGAACAGTGTGAGTGCTGTGTTGTGAGTGTGACAGTGTGTGTGTGTGTGTTTGGGGGAACCCCACTGTGTCTGCCTGTAAGGAAATGTCGATGGGTGTTTGTGTGTGTTTCTTGTGTATCTGTGTTTCGGGACCACGTATGTCAGTGTGTCAGGGTAGTTCCAAGTGTTCATGGCTCTCCTGGAGATCCAGTGTGAGTGCTGTGTTGTGAGGGCGACATTGTGTGTGTGTGTGTGCGTGTGTGTTTGTGTTGCTCGAAACCATTTGTATGCCTGTAAGAAAATGTCGATGGGTGTTTGTGTGTGTTTCTTCTGTATGTGTGTTTCGGGACCACGTTTGTGAATATGTTAGGTCAGTTCCAAGTGTTGATGGCTCTGCTGGAGACCCAGTGTGAGTGCTCTGTTGTGAGTGTGACAGTGTGTTTGTGTGTGTGTGTGTCTGTGTGTGCGTCGAAACCCACTCTGTATGCCTTTGCGAAAAAGTCGATTGGTGTTTGTTTGTGTTTCTTGCATATGTGTATGTCGGGACTACGTTTTTGAGTATGTTACTGCAGTTCGAAGTGTTGATGGTTATGCCGGAGACCCAATGTGAGTGATGTGTTGTTGGTGTGACAGTGTGTGTGTGTGTGTGTGTGTGTGTTTCAGGGAAACCATTGTGTATGACTGTAAGAAAAAGTCGATGGGTGTTTGTGTTATACTTGTATATGTGCGTGTCCGGCCACGTTTGTGTGTATGTTAGGGCAGATTCATGTGCCCGTGTGAGTGCTGTGTTCTGAATTTGATAGTGTGTGTGTGTCTGTGTGTGTTTGCGGGAAACCATTGTGTACACCTGTATGAAAAAGTCGATGGGTGTTTATGTGTGTTTCTTCTGTATGTGTGTTTCGGGACCACGTATGTGAGTGTGTCAGGGCAGTTCCAAGTGTTCATGGCTCTGCTGGAGATCCAGTGTGAGTGCTCTGTTGTGAGGGAGACATTGTGTGTGTGTGTGTCTGTGTGTGTGTGTGTGTGTGTGTTGTGGGAAACCATTTGTATGCCTGTAAGGAACAGTCGATGGGTGTTTGGTTGTGTTTCTTGTGTATGTGTGTGTCGGGACCACATTTGTGAATATGTTAGGTCTGTTCCAAGTGTTGATGGCTCTGCTGGAGACCCAGTGTGAGTGCTTTATGTGAGTGTGACTGTGTGTGTGTGTGTGTCTGTGTGTGTTTCGAAACCCCACTCTGTATGCCTTTACGAAAAAGTCGATTGGTGTTTGTGTGTGTTTCTTCTGTATCTGTGTGTCGGGGAAACTTTTGTGATTATGTTAGGGGAGTTCCAAGTGTTGATGGCTCCGCTGAGGCCCAGTGTGAGTGCTGTGTGGCAAGTGTGACAGTATATGTGTGTGTTTGCAGGAAACCACTGTGTATGCCTGTAAGAAAAAGTCGATTGGTGTATGCGTGTGTTTCTTGTGTATGTGTGTGTTGGGGCCTGGTTTTTGAGTATGTTAGGGCAGTCCCAACTGTTGATGGCTATGCCGGGGACCCAGTGTGAGTGCTGTGTTGTGCGTGTGATAGTGTATGTGTGTGTGTGTGTGTGTGTGTGTGTGTTTGCGGGAAACGAATGTGTATGACTGTAAGAAAAAGTCGATGGATGTTTGTGTGTTACTTGTATATGTGTGTGTCGGGCCACGTTTGAGAGTATGTTAGGGCAGTTTCAAGTGTTGAGGGTTTTGGGGGAGACCTAGTGTGAGTGCTGTGTTGTGAGTGTCATAGTGTGTGTGTGTGTGTGTGTGTTTTGGGAACACCACTGTGTCTGCCTGTAAAAAAAGTCGATGGGTGTTTGTGTGTGTTTCTGTGTATGTGTGTGTCGGGACCACGTTTGTGTGTATATAAGGGTAGTTCCAAGTCATTCTGAGAGTTGTGTTGTGAGTGTGATAGTTTATGTGTGTGTTTATGTGTTTGTGGTAAACCATTATGCATGCCTGTAAATAAAGTCGATGGGTGTTTTTCTGTGTTTCTTGTGTATGTGTGTGTTGGGACCTTGTTTTTGAGTATGTTAGGGAATTCCAAATGCTGATGTCTCTGCCAGGGACCCAGTGTGAGTGCTCTGTTGTGAGTATGATAGTGTGTGTGTGTATGTGTGTGTGTTGCGGGAAAGCATTTTGTATGCCTGTAAGAAAAAGTCGATGGGTGTTTCTGTGTGTTTCTTGTGTATGTGTGTCTCGGGACAACGTATTTGGGTATGTCAGGGCAGTTCCAAGTGGTGATGGCTCTGCAAGGAACAGTGTGAGTGCTGTGTTGTGAGTGTGACAGTGTGTGTGTGTGTGTGTGTTTGGGGGAACCCCACTGTGTCTGCCTGTAAGGAAATGTCGATGGGTGTTTGTGTGTGTTTCTTGTGTATCTGTGTTTCGGGACCACGTATGTGAGTGTGTCAGGGTAGTTCCAAGTGTTCATGGCTCTCCTGGAGATCCAGTGTGAGTGCTGTGTTGTGAGGGCGACATTGTGTGTGTGTGTGTGCGTGTGTGTGTGTGTTGCTCTAAACCATTTGTATGCCTGTAAGAAAAAGTCAATGGGTGTTTGTGTGTGTTTCTTCTGTATGTGTGTTTCGGGACCACGTTTGTGAATATGTTAGGTCAGTTCCAAGTGTTGATGGCTCTGCTGGAGACCCAGTGTGAGTGCTGTGTTGTGAGTGTGACATTGTGTTTGTGTGTGTGTGTGTCTGTGTGTGCGTCGAAACCCACTGTGTATGCCTTTGCGAAAAAGTCGATTGGTGTTTGTTTGTGTTTCTTGCATATGTGTGTGTCGGGACTACGTTTTTGAGTATGTTACTGCAGTTTGAAGTGTTGATGTTATGCCGGAGACCCCATGTGAGTGATGTGTTGTGAGTGTGACAGTTTGTGTGTGTGTGTCTGTGTGTGTGTTTCAGGGAAACCATTGTGTATGACTGTAAGAAAAAGTCGATGGGTGTTTGTGTGTTACTTGTATATGTGCGTGTCCGGCCACGTTTGTGTGTATGTTAGGGCAGATTCAAGTGCCCGTGTGAGTGCTGTGTTCTGAATTTGATAGTGTGTGTGTGTCTGTGTGTGTTTGTTGGAAACCATTGTGTACACCTGTATGAAAAAGTCCATGGGTGTTTATGTGTGTTTCTTCTGTATGTGTGTTTCGGGACCACGTATGTGAGTGTGTCAGGGCAGTTCCAAGTGTTCATGGCTCTGCTGGAGATCCAGTGTGAGTGCTGTGTTGTGAGAGAGACATTGTGTGTGTGTGTGTCTGTGTGTGTGTGTGTGTGTTGCGGGAAACCATTTGTATGCCTGTAAGGAACAGTCGATGGGTGTTTGGTTGTGGTTCTTGTGTATGTGTGTGTCGGGACCACATTTGTGAATATGTTAGGTCAGTTCCAAGTGTTGATGGCTCTGCTGGAGACCCAGTGTAAGTGCTTTATGTGAGTGTGATTGTGTGTGTGTGTGTCTGTGTGTGTTTCGAAACCCCACTCTGTATGCCTTTACGAAAAAGTCGATTGGTGTTTGTGTGTGTTTCTTCTGTATCTGTGTGTCGGGAAAACTTTTGTGATTATGTTAGGGGAGTTCCAAGGGTTGATGGCTCTGCTAAGGCCCAATGTGAGTGCTGTGTTGCAAGTGTGACAGTATATGTGTGTGTTTGCAGGAAACCACTGTGTATGCCTGTAAGAAAAAGTCGATTGGTGTATGCGTGTGTTTCTTGTGTATGTGTGTGTTGGGGCCTGGTTTTTGAGTATGTTAGGGCAGTCCCAACTGTTGATGGCTATGCCGGGGAACCAGTGTGAGTGCTGTGTTGTGCGTGTGATAGTGTATGTGTGTGTGTGTGTGTGTGTGTGTGTGTTTGTGGGAAACCATTGTGTATGTCTGTAAGAAAAAGTCGTGGGGTGTTTTTGTCTGTTTCTTCTGCATGTGTGTTTCGGGACCACGTTTGTGAATATGTTATGGTAATTCCAAGTGTTGATGGCTCTGCTGGAGATCCAATTCGTGAGTGCTCTGTCGTTAGTGTGACTTTTGTGTGTGTGTGTGTGTGTGTGTGTTTGCGGGAAACCTGTGTGTATGCCTGTAAGAAAAAGTCGATGGGTGTTTGTGTTGTTATTTGTATATGTGTGTGTCAGGACCACATTTGTGATTATGTTAAAGCAGTTCCAAGTGTTGACGGCTGTGTTGGAGATCCAGTGTGAGTGCTGTGTTGTGATTGTGATAGTGTGTGTGTGTGTCTGTGTGTGTTTCAGAACCCCCTGTGTATGCCTGTAAGAAAAACTCAGTGGGTGTTTGTGTGTGTTTCTTGTGTATGTGTGTTGGGAAAACGTTTGTGAGTATGTTAGGGCAGTTCAAAGTGTTGATAGCTCTGCCGAGGCCCAGGGTGTGTGCTGTGTTGCGCGTGTGACAAGGTGAGTGTGTGTGTTATCGGGAAACCATTGTGTATGCCTGTATGAAAAAGTCGATGGGTGTATTTGTGTGTTCTTGCGTACGTGTGTTTCAGTACCACATTTGTGAGTGTGTGAGGGCAGTTCCAAGTGTTCATGGCTTTGCTGGAGATCCAGTGTGAGTGCTGTGTTGTGAGTGTGACAGTGTGTGTGTGTGTGTCTGTTTGTGTGTGTGTTTGGGGGAACCCCACTGTGTATGCTTCTAAGAAAAAGTCGATGGGTGTGTGTGTTTCTTGTGTATGTGTGTGTGGGGACCACATTTGTGAGTATGTTGGGGCAGTTCCAAGTGCCAGTGTGAGTGCTGTGTTGTGAGTGTGGCAGATTGTGTTTTGTGTGTGTTTGTGTTTGCGGGAAAACATTGTGTATGCCAGTAAGAATAAGTCGATGGATGTTTGTGAGAGTTTCATGTGTATGAGTGTGTCGCGAGCACATTTGTGAATATTTTAGGGCAGTTGCAAGTGTTGATGGTTCTGCTGGATACTCATTGTGAGTGCTGTGTTGTAAGTGTGACAGTGTGTGTGTGTGTGTCCTCGGGAAACCATTGTGTATGCCTGTAAGAAAAAGTTGATGGGTGTTTGTGTGTGTTTCTTGTGTATGTGTGTGTTGGTAAAATGTTTGTGAGTATGTTAGGGCAGTTCCAAGTGTTGATGGCTCTGCCGAGGCCCAGTGTGAGTACTGTGTTGTTAGTGTGACATTGTGTGTGTGTGTGTGTGTGTGTGTGTGTTTGGGGAAACCCCAATCTGTGCGCCTGTAACAAAAAGTTGATGGGTGTTTGTGTGTGTTTCTTGTGTATGTGTGTGTCGGGACCACGTTTGTTTGTATGTTAAGGCAGATTCAAGTGCCAGTGGGAATGATGTGTTGTGAGTGTGATAGTGTGTGTGTGTGTGTGTTTGCGGAAACCATTGTGTATGACTGTAAGAGAAAGTCAATGGGTGTTTGTGTGTGTTTCTTGTGTATGTTTGTGTCGGGACCATGTTTGTGAGTATGTTAGGGCAGTTCCAAGTGTTGATGGCTCACCCAGGGACCAGTGTGAGTGCTGTGTTGTGAGTTTGACAGAGTGTGTGTGTGTGTGTGTGTGTTTGGGGGAACCCCACTGTGGCTGCCTGTAAGAAAAAGTGTAAGGATATTTTTGTGTGTTTCTTGTGTATGTGTGTGTCGGGACCACGTTTGTGTGTCTCCTAGGGCATATTCAAGTGCCAGTGTGAGTGCTGTGTTGTGAGTGTGATAGTGAGTTTGCATGTGTGTTTTTTGCGGGAAACCATTGTGTATGCCTGTAAAAAAAATCAATGGGTGTTTGTGTGTGTTTCTTCTGTATGTGTGTGTTGGTACCACGTTTGTAGTATGTTAGGGCAGTTCCAAGTGTTGATGGCTCTGCTGGATACCCACTGTGAGTGCTGTTGTGAGTGTGACAGTATGCGTGTTTCGAGACCATGTTTGTGAGTATCTCAGGGCAGTTCCAAGTAGTGATGGCTCTGCTGGAGACACAGTGTGAGTGCTGTGTTGTGAGTGTAATAATGTGTGTGTGGGTGTTTGTTTGGGAACCCCACTGTGTATGCCTGTGTGAAAATGTCGATGGGTGTTTGTGTGTGTTTCTTGTGTATGTGTGTGTCAGGACCACGTTTTTGAGTATGTTAGGGCAGTTCAAAGTGTTGATGGTTATGCCGGAGACCAATATGAGTGCTGTGTGCTGAGTGTGACAGTGTGTATGTGTGTCTGTGTGTGTGTTTCAGGGAAACCATTGTGTATGACTGTAAGAAAAAGTCGATGGATGTTTGTGTGTTACTTGTATATGTGTGTGTTGGGCCACGTTTGAGAGTATGTTAGGGCAGTTTCAAGTGTTGAGGGTTCTGCGGGAGACCCAGTGTGAGTGTTGTGTTGTGAGTGTCATAGTGTGTGTGTGTGTGTGCATGTATGTGTGTTTTGGGAACACCACTGTCTCTGCCTGTAAGAAAAGTCGATGGGTGTGTGTGTTTCTGTGTATGTCTGTGTCGGGACCACGTTTGTGTGTATATAAGGGGAGTTCCAAGTCATTCTGAGAGTTGTGTTGTGAGTGTGATAGTTTATGTGTGTGTTTATGTGTTTGTGGTAAACCATTATGTATGCCTGTAAATAAAGTCGATGGGTGTTTGTGTGTGTTTCTTGTGTATCTGTGTTTCGGGACCACGTTTGCGAATATGTTAGGTCAGTTCCAAGTGTTGATGGCTCTGCTGGAGACCCAGTGTGAGTGCTGTGTTGTGAGTGTGACAGTGTGTTTGTGTGTGTGTGTCTGTGTGTGTTTCGAAACCCACTCTGTATGCCTTTACGAAAAAGTCGATGGGTGTTTGGTTGTGTTTTTGCGTATGTGTGTGTCGGGACTATGTTTTTTGAGTATGTTAGGGCAGTTCGAAGTGTTGATGGTTATGCCGGAGACCCAATGTGAGTGTTGTGTTGTGAGTGTGACAGTTTGTGTGTGTGTGTCTGTGTGTGTGTTTCAGGGAAACCATTGTGTATGACTGTAAGAAAAAGTCGATGGGTGTTTGTGTGTTACTTGTATATGTGTGTGTCGGGGCACGTTTGTGTGTATGTTAGGGCAGATTCAAGTGCCCGTGTGAGTGCTGTGTTCTGAGTGTGATAGTGTGTGTGTGTCTGTGTGTGTTTGCGGGAAACCATTGTGTACGCCTGTATGAAAAAGTCGATGGGTGTTTATGTGTGTTTCTTGTGTATGTGTGTTTCGGGACCACGTATGTGAGTGTGTCAGGGCAGTTCCAAGTGTTCATGGCTCTGCTGGAGATCCACTGTGAGTGCTATGTTGTGAAGGTGACATTGTGTGTGTGTGTGTGTGTTGCGGGAAACCATTTGTATGCCTGTAAGGGAAAGTCGATGGGTGTTTGGTTGTGTTTCTTCTGTATGTGTGTGTCGGGACTACATTTGTGAATATGTTAGGTCAGTTCCAAGTGTTGATGGCTCTGCTGAGATCCAATTCGTGAGTGCTCTGTCGTGAGTGTGATCTTTGTGTGTGTGTGTGTGTGTGTGTTTGCGGGAAACCTTTGTGTATGCCTGTAAGAAAAAGTCGATGGGTGTTTGTGTGTGTTATTTGTATATGTGTGTGTCAGGACCACGTTTGTGATTATGTAAAAGCAGTTCCAAGTGTTGACGGCTGTGTTGGAGATCCAGTGTGAGTGCTGTGTTGTGATTGTGATAGTGTGTGTGTGTGTCTGTGTGTGTTTCAGAACCCCCTGTGTATGCCTGTAAGAAAAACTCAGTGGGTGTTTGTGTGTGTTTCTTGTGTATGTGTTTTGGGAAAACGTTTGTGAGTATGTTAGTGCAGTTCAAAGTGTTGATAACTCTGCCGAGGCCCAGGGTGAGTGCTGTGTTGCGCGTGTGACAGTGTGAGTGTGTGTGTTTTCGGGAAACCAGTGTGTATGCCTGTATGAAAAAGTCGATGTGTGTATTTGTGTGTTCTTGCGTATGTGTGTTTCAGGAGCACATTTGTGAATGTGTGAGGGTAGTTGCAAGTGTTCATGGCTTTGCTGGAGATCCAGTGTGAGCGCTGTGTTGTGAGTGTGACAGTGTGTGTTCGTGTCTGTATGTGTGTTTGCGGGAAACCATTCTGTATGCTTATAAGAAAAATTCGATGGGTGTTTGTGTTTCTTCTGTATGTGTGTGTCGGGACCACATTTGTGAATATGTTAGGGCAGTTCCAAGTGTTGATGGCTCTGCTGGAGACCCAGTGAGAGTGCTGTGTTGTGAGTGTGACAGTGTGTGTGTGTGTGTCTGTTTGTGTGTGTGTTTGGGGGAACCCCACTGTGTATGCTTCTAAGAAAAAGTCGATGGGTGTGTGTGTTTCTTGTGTATGTGTGTGTGGGGACCACATTTGTGAGTATGTTGTGGCAGTTCCAAGTGCCAGTGTGAGTGCTGTGTTGTGAGTGTGGCAGCGTGTGTTTCTGTGTGTGTTTGTGTTTGCGAAAAACATTGTGTATGCCTGTAACAATAAGTCGATGGATGTTTGTGAGAGTTTCATGTGTATGAGTGTGTCGCGACCACATTGTGAATATTTTAGGGCAGTTGCAAGTGTTGATGGTTCTGCTGGATACCCATTGTGAGTGCTGTGTTGTAAGTGTGACAGTGTGTGTGTGTGTGTTCTCGGGAAACCATTGTGTATGCCTGTAAGAAAAAGTCGATGGGTGTTTGTGTGTGTTTCTTTTGTATGTGTGTGTCGGTAAAATGTTTGTGAGTATGTTAGGGCAGTTCCAAGTGTTGATGGCTCTGCTGGAGACCCAGTGTGAGTGCTGTGTTGTTAGTGTGACAGTGTGTGTGTGTGTGTGTGTGTGTGTTTGGGGAAACCCCACTCTGTCTGCCTGTAACAAAAAGTTGATGGGTGTTTGTGTGTGTTTCTTGTGTATGTGTGTGTCGGGACCACGTTTGATTGTATGTTAGGGCAGATTCAAGTGCCAGTGTGAATGCTGTGTTGTGAGTGTGATAGTGTGTGTGTGTGTGTGTTTGCGGAAACCATTGTGTATGACTGTAAGAGAAAGTCAGTGGGAGTTTGTGTGTGTTTCTTGTGTATGTTTGTGTCGGGACTACGTTTGTGAGTATGTTAGGTCAGTTCCAAGTGTTGATGGCTCTGCTGGAGACCCAGTGTGAGTGCTGTGTTGTGAATGTGACAGTGTGTGTGTGTGTCTGTGTGTGTTTCGAAACCCCACTGTGTATGCCTTTACGAAAAAGTCCATGGGTGTTTGGTTGTGTTTCTTGCGTATGTGTGTGTCGGGACTACGTTTTTGAGTATGTTAGGGCAGTTCGAAGTGTTGATGGTTATGCCGGAGACCCAATGTGAGTGCTGTATTCAGAGTGTGACAGTTTGTGTGTGTGTGTCTGTGTGTGTGTTTCAGGGAAACCATTGTGTATGACTGTAAGAAAAAGTCGATGGATGTTTGTGTGTTACTTGTATATGTGTGTGTCGGGCCACGTTTGAGAGTATGTTAGGGCAGTTTCAAGTGTTGAGGGTTCTGCGGGAGTCCCAGTGTGAGTGCTGTGTTGTGAGTGTCATAGTGTGTGTGTGTGTGTCTGTGTGTGTGTGTTTGGGAACACCACTGTGTCTGCCTGTAAGAAAAGTCGATGGGTGTTTGTGTGTGTTTCTGTGTATGTGTGTGTCGGGACCACGTTTGTGTGTATATAAGGGTAGTTGTAAGTCATCCTGAGAGTTGTGTTGTGAGTGTGATAGTTTATGTGTGTGTTTATGTGTTTGTGGAAAATCATTATGTATGCCTGTAAATAAAGTCGATGGGTGTTTTTGTGTGTTTCCTGTGTATGTGTGTGTTGGGGCCTCGTTTTTGAGTATGTTAGGGAATTCCAAATGCTGATGTCTATGCCGGGGACCCAGTGTGAGTGCTGTGTAGTGAGTGTGATAGTGTGTGTGTGTGTGTGTGTGTGTGTGTGTGTTTCCGGGAAACCATTTTGTATGCCTGTAAGAAAAAGTCGAAGGGTGTTTCTGTGTGTTTCTTGTGTATGTGTGTCTCAGGACAACGTTTTTGGGTATGTCAGGGCAGTTCGAAGTGGTGATGGCTCTGCAAGGAACAGTGTGTGTGCTGTGTTGTGAGTGTGACAGTGTGTGTGTGTGTGTTTGGGGGAACCCCACTGTGTCTGCCTGTAAGAAAATGTCAATGGGTGTTTGTGTGTGTTTCTTGTGTATGTGTGTTTGGGACCACGTATCTGAGTGTGTCAGGGCTGTTCCAAGTGTTCATGGCTCTGCTGGAGATCCAGTGTGAGTGCTGTGTTGTGAGGGTGACATTGTGTGTGTGTGTGCGTGTGTGTATGTGTTCCTTGAAACTATTTGTATGTCTGTAAGAAAAATTCGATGGGTGTTTGGTTGTGTTTCTTGTGTATGTGTGTGTCGGGACCACGTTTGTGTGTATATAAGGGTAGTTCCAAGTCATTCTGAGAGTTGTGTTGTGAGTGTGATAGTTTATGTGTGTGTTTATGTGTTTGTGGTAAAGCATTATGTATGCCGGTAAATAAAGTCGATGGGTGTTTTTGTATGTTTCTTGTGTATGTGTGTGTTGGGACCTCGTTTTTGAGTATGTTAGGGAATTCCAAATGTTGATGTCTATGCCGGGGACCCAGTGTGAGTGCTGTGTTGTGAGTGTGATAGTGTGTGTGTGTGTGTTTGTGTCTTTGAAGGAAACCATTTTGTATGCCTGTAAGAAAAAGTCGATGGATATTTCTGTGTGTTTCTTGTGTATGTGTGTCTCGGGACAACGTATTTGGGTATGTCAGGGCAGTTCCAAGTGGTGATGGCTCTGCAAGGAACAGTGTGAGTGCTGTGTTGTGAGTGTGACACTGTGTTTGTGTGTGTTTGGGGGAACCCCACTGTGACTGCCTGTATGGAAATGTCGATGGGTGTTTGTGTGTGTTTCTTGTGTATCTGTGTTTCGGGAGCACGTATGTGAGTGTGTCAGGGCAGTTCCACGTGTTCATGGCTCTGCTGGAGATCCACTGTGAGTGCTGTGTTGTGAGGGTGACATTGTGTGTGTGTGTGTGTGTGTGTGTGTGTGTGTTGCGGGAAACCATTTTTATGCCTGTAAGAAAAAGTCGATGGGTGTTTGTGTGTGTTTCTTCTGTATGTGTGTTTCGGGACCACGTTTGTGAATATGTTAGGTCAGTTCCAAGTGTTGATGGCCTGCTGGAGACCCAGTGTGAGTGCTGTGTTGTGAGTGTGACAGTGTGTGTGTGTGTCTGTGTGTGTTTCGAAACCCCACTGTGTATGCCTTTACGAAAAAGTCGATGGGTGTTTGCTTGTGTTTCTTGCGTATGTGTGTGTCGGGACAACGTTTTTGAGTATGTTAGGGCAGTTCGAAGTGTTTATGGTTATGCTGGAGACCCAATGTAATGCTGTGTTGTGAGTGTGACAGTTTGTGTTTGTGTGTCTGTGTGTGTGTTTCAGGGAAACCATTGTGTATGACTGTAAGAAAAAGTCGATGGATGTTTGTGTGTTACTTGTATATGTGTGTGTCGGGCCACGTTTGAGAGTATGTTAGGGCAGTTTCAAGTGTTGAGGGTTCTGCGGGAGACCCAGTGTGAGTGCTGTGTTGAGAGGGTGACAGTTTGTGTGTGTGTGTCTGTGTGTGTGTTTCAGGGAAACCATTTGTATGACTGTAAGAAAAAGTCGATGGATGTTTGTGTGTAACTTGTATATGTGTGTGTCGGGCCACGTTTGAGAGTATGTTAGGGCAGTTTGAAGTGTTGAGGGTTCTGCGGGAGACCCAGTGTGAGTGCTGTGTTGTGCGTGTCATAGTGTGTGTGTTTGTCTGTGTGTGTGTGTTTTGGGAACACCACTGTGTCTGCCTGTAAAAAAAGTCGATGGGTGTGTGGGTTTCTGTGTATGAGTGTGTCGAGACCACGTTTGTGTGTATATAAGGGTAGTTCTAAGTCATTCTGAGAGTTGTGTTGTGAGTGTGATAGTTTATGTGTGTGTTTATGTGTTTGTGGTAAATCATTATGTATGCCTGTAAATAAAGTCGATGGGTTTTTTTGTGTTTTTCTAGTGTATGTGTGTTTTGGGAAATCGTTTTTGAGTATGTTAGGGAATTCCAAATGCTGATGTCTATGCCGGGGACCCAGTGTGAGTGCTGTGTTGTGAGTGTGATAGTGTGTGTCTGTGTGTGTGTGTGTGTGTTTGCGGTAAACCAGTTTGTATGCCTGTAAGAAAAAGTCGATGGGTGTTTCTGTGTGTTTCTTGTGTATGTGTGTCTCGGGACAACGTTTTTGGGTATGTCAGGGCAGTTCCAAGTGGTGATGGCTCTGCAAGGAACAGTGTGAGTGCTGTGTTGTGAGTGTGACAGTGTGTGTGTGTGTGTTTGGGGGAACCCTACTGTGTCTGCCTGTAAGGAAATGTCGATGGGTGTTTGTGTGTGTATCTTCTGTATCTGTGTTTCGGGAGCACGTATGTGAGTGTGTCAGGGCAGTTCCAAGTGTTCATGGCTCTGCTGGAGATCCAGTGTGAGTGCTGTGGTGTGAGGGTGACATTGTGTGTGTGCGCGAGTGTGTGTGTATGTGTTGCGGGAAACTATTTGTATGTCTGTAAGAAAAAGTCGATGGGTGTTTGGTTGTGTTTCTTGTGTATGTGTGTGTCAGGACCACGTTTGTGTATATAAGGGTAGTTCCAAGTCATTCTGAGAGTTGTGTTGTGAGTGTGATAGTTTATGTGTGTATTTGTGTTTGTGGTAAACCATTATGCATGCCTGTAAATAAATTCGATGGGTGTTTTTGTGTGTTTCTTGTGTATGTGTGTGTTGGGACCTCGTTTTTGAGTATGTTAGGGAATTCCAAATGCTGATGTCTATGCCGGGGACCCAGTGTGAGTGCTGTGTTGTGAGTGTGATAGTGTGTGTGTGTGTGTGTGTGTTTGCGGGAAACCATTTTGTATGCCTGTAAGAAAAAGTCGATGGGTGTTTCTGTGTGTTTCTTGTGTCTGTGTGTCTCAGGACAATGTTTTTGGGTATGTCAGGGCAGTTCGAAGTGGTGATGGCTCTGCAAGGAACAGTGTGTGTGCTGTGTTGTGAGTGTGACAGTGTGTGTGTGTGTTTTTGGGGGAACCCCACTGTGTCTGCCTGTAAGAAAATGTCAATGGGTGCTTGTGTGTGTTTCTTGTGTATGTGTGTTTGGGACCACATATGTGAGTGTGTCAGGGCAGTTCCAAGTGTTCATGGATCTGCTGGAGATCCAGTGTGAGTGCTGTGTTGTGAGGGTGACATTGTGTGTGTGTGTGCGTGTGTGTATGTGTTCCTTGAAACTATTTGTATGTCTGTAAGAAAAATTCGGTGGGTGTTTGGTTGTGTTTCTTGTGTATGTGTGTGTCGGGACCACGTTTGTGTGTATATAAGGGTAGTTCCAAGTCATTCTGAGAGTTGTGTTGTGAGTGTGATTGTTTATGTGTGTGTTTATGTGTTTGTGGTAAAGCATTATGTATGCCGGTAAATAAAGTCGATGGGTGTTTTTGTATGTTTCTTGTGTATGTGTGTGTTGGGACCTCTTTTTTGAGTATGTTAGGGAATTCCAAATGTTGATGTCTATGCCGGGGACCCAGTGTGAGTGCTGTGTTGTGAGTGTGATAGTGTGTGTGTGTGTGTGTGTGTCTTTGAAGGAAACCATTTTGTATGCCTGTAAGAAAAAGTCGATGGATGTTTCTGTGTGTTTCTTGTGTATGTGTGTCTCGGGACAACGTATTTGGGTATGTCAGGGCAGTTCCAAGTGGTGATGGCTCTGCAAGGAACAGTGTGAGTGCTGTGTTGTGAGTGTGACAGTGTGTGTGTGTGTGTTTGGGGGAACCCCACTGTGACTGCCTGTATGGAAATGTCGATGGGTGTTTGTGTGTGTTTCTTGTGTATCTGTGTTTCGGGAGCACGTATGTGAGTGTGTCAGGGCAGTTCCACGTGTTCATGGCTCTGCTGGAGATCCACTGTGAGTGGTGTGTTGTGAGGGTGACATTGCGTGTGTGTGTGTGTGTGTGTGTGTGTTGCGGGAAACCATTTGTATGCCTGTAAGAAAAAGTCGATGGGTGTTTGTGTTTGTTTCTTCTGTATGTGTGTTTCGGGACCACGTTTGTGAACATGTTAGGTCAGTTCCAAGTGTTGATGGCTCTGCTGGAGACCCAGTGTGAGTGCTGTGTTGTGAGTGTGACAGTGTGTGTGTGTGTCTGTGTGTGTTTCGAAACCCCACTGTGTATGCCTTTACGAAAAAGTCGATGGGTGTTTGCTTGTGTTTCTTGCGTATGTGTGTGTCGGGAGCACGTTTTTGAGTATGTTAGGGCAGTTCGAAGTGTTTATGGTTATGCTGGAGACCCAGTGTAATGCTGTGTTGTGAGTGTGACACTTTGTGTGTGTGTGTCTGTGTGTGTGTTTCAGGGAAACCATTGTGTATGACTGTAAGAAAAAGTCGATGGATGTTTGTGTGTTACTTGTATATGTGTGTGTCGGGCCACGTTTGAGAGTATGTTAGGGCAGTTTCAAGTGTTGAGGGTTCTGCGGGAGACCCAGTGTGAGTGCTGTGTTGAGAGGGTGACAGTTTGTGTGTGTGTGTCTGTGTGTGTGTTTCAGGGAAACCATTTGTATGACTGTAAGAAAAAGTCGATGGATGTTTGTGTGTAACTTGTATATGTGTGTGTCGGGCCACGTTTGAGAGTATGTTAGGGCAGTTTAAAGTGTTGAGGGTTCTGCGGGAGACCCAGTGTGAGTGCTGTGTTGTGCGTGTCATAGTGTGTGTGTTTGTCTGTGTGTGTGTGTTTTGGGAACACCACTGTGTCTGCCTGTAAAAAAAGTCGATGGGTGTGTGTGTTTCTGTGTATGAGTGTGTCGAGACCACGTTTGTGTGTATATAAGGGTAGTTCTAAGTCATTCTGAGAGTTGTGTTGTGAGTGTGATAGTTTATGTGTGTGTTTATGTGTTTGTGGTAAATCATTATGTATGCCTGTAAATAAAGTCGATGGGTTTTTTTGTGTGTTTCTAGTATATGTGTGTGTTGGGAAATCGTTTTTGAGTATGTTAGGGAATTCCAAATGCTGATGTCTATGCCGGGGACCCATTGTGAGTGCTGTGTTGTGAGTGTGATAGTGTGTGTGTGTGTGTGTGTGTGTGTGTGTTTGCGGGAAACCAGTTTGTATGCCTGTAAGAAAAAGTCGATGGGTGTTTCTGTGTGTTTCTTGTGTATGTGTGTCTCGGGACAACGTTTTTGGGTATGTCAGGGCAGTTCCAAGTGGTGATGGCTCTGCAAGGAACAGTGTGAGTGCTGTGTTGTGAGTGTGACAGTGTGTGTGTGTGTGTTTGGGGGAACCCTACTGTGTCTGCCTGTAAGGAAATGTCGATGGGTGTTTGTGTGTGTATCTTCTGTATCTGTGTTTCGGGAGCACGTATGTGAGTGTGTCAGGGCAGTTCCAAGTGTTCATGGCTCTGCTGGAGATCCAGTGTGAGTGCTGTGTTGTGAGGGTGACATTGTGTGTGTGTGCGAGTGTGTGTGTATGTGTTGCGGGAAACTATTTGTATGTCTGTAAGAAAAAGTCGATGGGTGTTTTTCTGTGTTTCTTGTGTATGTGTGTGTCAGGACCACGTTTGTGTGTATATAAGGGTAGTTCCAAGTCATTCTGAGAGTTGTATTGTGAGTGTGATAGTTTATGTGTGTGTATTTGTGTTTGTGGTAAACCATTATGCATGCCTGTAAATAAATTCGATGGGTGTTTTTGTGTGTTTCTTGTGTATGTGTGAGTTGGGACCTCGTTTTTGAGTATGTTAGGGAATTCCAAATGCTGATGTCTATGCCGGGGACCCAGTGTGAGTGCTGTGTTGTGAGTGTGATAGTGTGTGTGTGTGTGTGTGTGTTTGCGGAAACCATTGTGTATGACTGTAAGAGAAAGTCAATGGGAGTTTGTGTGTGTTTCTTGTGTATGTTTGTTTCGGGACCACGTTTGTGAGTATGTTAGGGCAGTTCCAAGTGTTGATGGCTCAGCCGGGGACCAGTGTGAGTGCTGTGTTGTGTTTGACAGTGTGTGTGTGTGTGTGTGTGTGTCTTTGGGGGAACCCCACTGTGGCTGCCTGTAAGAAAAAGTCGAAGGATATTTTTGTGTGTTTCTTGTGTATGTGTGTGTCGGGACCACGTTTGTGTGTCTGCAGGGCACATTCAAGTGCCAGTGTGAGTGCTGTGGTGTGAGTGTGATAGTGAGTTTGCGTGTGTGTTTGTTTGCGGGAAACTATTGTGTATGCCTGTAAAAAAAAATCGATGGCTGTTTGTGTGTGTTTCTTCTGTATGTGTGTGTTGGTACCACGTTTGTAGTATGTTAGGGCAGTTCCAAGTGTTGATGGCTCTGCTGGATACCCACTGTGAGTGCTGTGTTGTGAGTGTGACAGTGTGTGTGTATGTTTGCGGGAAACCATTGTATATGCCTGTAAGAAAATGTCGATGGGTGTTTGTGTGTGTTTCTTGTGTATGCGTATTACGAGACCACGTTTGTGAGTATGTCAGAGCAGTTCCAAGTGCTGATGGCTCTGCTGGAAACACAGTGTGAATGCTGTGTCGTGAGTGTAATAATGTGTGTGTGGGTGTGTGTTTGGGGGAACCCCACTGTGTATACCTGTATGAAAATGTCGATGGGTGTTTGTGTGTGTTTCTTGTGTATGTGTGTGTCAGGACGACGTTTTTGAGTAGGTTAGGGCAGTTCAAAGTGTTGATGGTTATTCCGGAGACCCAATGTGAGTGCTGTGTGCTGAGTGTGACAGTGTGTGTGTATGTGTCTGTGTGTGTGTTTCAGGGAAACCATTGTGTATGACTGTAAGAAAAAGTCGATGGGTGTTTGTGTGTTACTTGTATATGTGTGTGTCGGGCCACGTTTGAGAGTATGTTAGGGCAGTTTCAAGTGTTGAGGGTTCTGCGGGAGACCCAGTGTGAGTGCTGTGTTGTGAGTGTCATAGTGTGTGTGTGTGTGTGTGTGTGTGTGTGTGTTTTGGGAACACCACTGTGTCTGCATGTAAGAAAATTCGATGGGTGTTTGTGTGTGTTTCTTCTGTATGTGTGTGTCGGGACCACGTTTGTGTGTATATAAGGGTAGTTCCAAGTCATTCTGAGAGTTGTGTTGTGAGTGTGATAGTTTATGTGTGTGTTTATGTGTTTGTGGTAAACCATTATGTATGCGTGTAAATAAAGTCGATGGGTGGTTTTGTGTGTTTCCTGTGTATATGTTTGTTGGGATCTCGTTTTTGAGTATGACAGGGAATTCCAAATGTTGATGTCTATGCCGGGGACCCAGTGTGAGTGCTGTGTTGTGAGTGTGATAGTGTGTGTGTGTGTGTGTGTTTGCGGGAAATCATTTTGTATGACTGTAAGAAAAAGTCGATGGGTGTTTGTGTGTGTTTCTTGTGTATGTGTGTGTCGGGACCATGTTTGTGTGTATGTTAGGGCAGATTCAAGTTCCCGTGTGAGTGCTGTGTTCTGAGTGTGATAGTGTGTGTGTGTCTGTGTGTGTTTGCAGGAAACCGTTGAGTACGCCTGTATGAAAAATTCAATGGGTGTTTATGTATGTTTCTTGTGAATGTGTGTTTTGGGACCACGTATGTGAGTGTGTCAGGGCAGTTCCAAGTGTTGATGGCTCTGCTGCAGACCCAGTGTGAGTGCTGTATTGTGAGTGTGACAGTGTGTGTGTGTGTGTGTGTGTGTGTGTTTTGGGGAACACCACTGTGTCTGCCTGTAAGAAAAGTCGATGGATGTTTGTATGTTTCTTGTGTATGTGTGTGTCGGGACCACATTTTTATGTATATAAGGGTTTCCAAGTCATTCTGAGAGTTGTGTTGTGAGTGTGATAGTTTATGTGTGTGTTTATGTGTTTGTGGTAAACCATTATGTATGACTGTAAATAAAGTCGATGGGGGTTTTTGTGTGTTTCTTGTGTATGTGTGTGTTGGGACCTCGTTTTTGAGTATATTAGGGAATTCCAAATGTTGATGTCTATGCCGGAGACCCAGTGTGGGTGCTGTGTTCTGAGTGTGACAGTGTGTGTGTGTGTGTTTGGGGGAACCCCACTGTGTCTGCCTGTAAGAAAAAGTCGATGGGTGTTTGTGTGTGTTTCTTGTGTATGTGTGTGTCTGGACAACGTTTGTGTGTATGTTAGGGCAGATTCAAGTGCCCGTGTGAGTGCATGTTCTGAGTGTGATAGTGTGTGTGTGTGTGTGTGTGTGTGTGTGTTTGCGGTAAACCATTTTGTATGCCTGTAAGAAAAAGTCGATGGGTGTTTGGTTGTGTTTCTTGTGTATGTCTGTGTTGGGACCACGTTTGTGTGTATTAAGGGTAGTTCCAAGTCATTCTGAGAGTTGTGTTGTGAGTGTGATAGTTTATGTTTGTGTTTATGTGTTTGTGGTAAACCATTATGTATGCCTGTAAATAAAGTTGATGGGTGTTTTTGTGTGTTTCCTGTGTATGTGTGTGTTGGGACCTCGTTTTTGAGTATGTTAGGGAATTCCAAAGGTTGATGTCTATGCCGGGGACCCAGTGTGAGTGCTGTGTTGTGAGTGTGGTAGTGTGTGTGTGTGTGTGTGTGTGTGTGTGTGTGTTTGCGGGAAACCATTTTGTATGCCTGTAAGAAAAAGTCGATGGGTGTTTCTGTGTGTTTCTTGTGTATGTGTGTCTCGGGACAACGTTTTTGGGTATGTCAGGGCAGTTCTAAGTGGTGATGGCTCTGCAAGGAACAGTGTGAGTGCTGTGTTGTGAGTGTGACAGTGTGTGTGTGTGTGTGTTTGGGTGAACCCCACTGTGTCTGCCTGTAAGAAAATGTCAATGGGTGTTTATGTGTGTTTCTTGTGTATGTGTGTTTGGGACCACATATGTGAGTGTGTCAGGGCAGTTCCAAGTGTTCATGGCTCTGCTGGAGATCCAGTGTGAGTGCTGTGTTGTGAGGGTGACATTGTGTGTGTGTGTGCGTGTGTGTGTGTATGTGTTGCGGGAAACTATTTGTATGCCTGTAAGAAAATGTCGATGGGTGTTTCTGTGTGTTTCTTGTGTATGTCTGTGTTGGGAAAACGTTTGTGAGTATGTTAGGGTAGTTCCAAGTGTTGATGTCTCTGCCGAGGTACAGAGTGAGTGCTGTGTTGTGAGTGTGACAGTGTGTGTGTGTGTTTTTGGGAAACCATTGTGTATGCCTGTAAGAGAAATTCGATGGGTGTATTTGCTTGCTCTTGCATATGTGTGTTTCAGGACCACATTTGTGAGTGTGTGAGGGCAGTTCCAAGTGTTCATGGCTTTGCTGGAGATCCAGTGTGAGTTATGTGTTGTGAGTGTGACAGTGTGTGTGCGTGTCTGTGTGTGTGTTTGCGGGAAACCATTCTGTATGCCTATAAGAAAAATTCGATGGGTGTTTGTTTGTGTTTCTTCTGTATGTGTGTGTCGGGACCACATTTGTGAATATGTTAGGGCAGTTCCAAGTGTTGATGGCTCTGCTGGAGACCCAGTGAGAGTGCTGTGTTGTGAGTGTGACAGTGTGTGTGTGTGTGTGTGTCTGTGTGTGTGTGTTTGGGGGAACCCCACTGTGTATGCTTCTAAGAAAAAGTCGACGGGTGTGTGTGTTTCTTGTGTATGAGTGTGTGTGGACCACGTCTCTGAGTATGTTGGGGCAGGTCCAAGTGCCAGTGTGAGTGCTGTGTTGTGAGTGTGGCAGAGTGTGTTTCTCTGTGTGTTTGTGTTTGTGGGAAAACATTGTGTATGCCTGTAAGAATAAGTCGATGGATGTTTGTGAGAGTTTCATGTGTATGTGTGTGTCGCGACCACATTTGTGAATATTTGAGGGCAGTTCCAAGTGTTGATGGTTCTGCTCGATACCCATTGTGAGTGCTGTGTTGTAAGTGTGACAGTGTGTGTGTGTGTGTTCTCGGGAAACCATTGTGTATGCCTGTAAGAAAAAGTCGAATGGTGTTTGTGTGTGTTTCTTGTTTATGTGTGTGTCGGTAAAACGTTTGTGAGTATGTTAGGGCAGTTCCAAGTGTTGATGGCTCTGCCGAGGCCCAGTGTGAGTACTGTGTTGTTAGTGTGAGAGTGTGTGTGTGTGTGTGTGTGTGTGTGTGTGTTTGGGGGAACCCCACTCTTTCTGCCTATAACAAAAAGTTGATGGCTGTTTGTGTGTGTTTCTTGTGTATGTGTGTGTCGGGACCACGTTTGTTTGTATGTTAGGGCAGATTCAAGTGCCAGTGGGAATGCTGTGATGTGAGTGTGATAGTGTGTGTGTGTGTGTGTGTTTGCGGAAACCATTGTGTATGACTGTAAGAGAAAGTCAATGGGAGTTTGTGTGTGTTTCTTGTGTATGTTTGTGTCGGGACCACGTTTGTGAGTATGTTAGGGCAGTTCCAAGTGTTGATGGCTCAGCTGGGGCCCAGTGTGAGTGCTGTGTTGTGAGTTTGACAGTGTGTGTGTGGGGGAGGGGGTGTCTTTGGGGGAACCCCACTGTGGCTGCCTGTAAGAAAAAGTCGAAGGATATTTTTGTGTGTTTATTGTGTATGTGTGTGTCGGGACCACGTTTGTGTGTCTGCAGAGCACATTCAAGTGCCAGTGTGAGTGCTGTGTTGTGAGTGTGATAGTGAGTTTGCGTGTGTGTGTGTTTGCGGGAAACCGTTGTGTATGCCTGTAAAAAAAATCGATGGGTGTTGTGTGTGTTTCTTCTGTATGTGTGTGTTGGTACCACGTTTGTAGTATGTTAGGGCAGTTCCAAGTGTTGATGGCTCTGCTGGATACCCACTGTGAGTGCTGTGTTGTGAGTGTGACAGTGTGTGTGTATGTTTGCGGGAAACCATTGTATATGCCTGTAAGAAAATGTCGATGGGTGTTTGTGTGTGTTTCTTGTGTATGCGTGTTTTGAGACCACGTTTGTGAGTATGTCAGGGCAGTTCCAAGTAGTGATGCCTCTGCTGGAGTCACAGTGTAAGTGCTGTGTTGTGAGTGTCATAATGTGTGTGTGGGTGTGTGTTTGGAACCCCACTGTGTATGCCTGTATGAAAATGTCGATGGGTGTTTGTGAGTGTTTCTCGTGTATGTGTGTGTCAGGACCAGGTTTTTGAGTATGTTAGGGCAGTTCAAAGTGTTGATGATTATGCCGAAGACCCAATGTGAGTGCTGTGTGGTGACTGTGACAGTGTGTGTGTGTGTGTGTCTGTGTGTGTGTTTCAGGGAAACCATTGTGTATGACTGTAAGAAAAAGGCGATGGATGTTTGTGTGTTACTTGTATATGTGTGTGTCGGGCCACGTTTGAGAGTATGTTAGGGCAGTTTCAAGTGTTGAGGGTTCTGCGGGAGACCCAGTGTGAGTGCTGTGTTGTGAGGGTCATAGTGTGTGTGTGTGTGTGTGTGTTTGTGTTTTGGGAACACCACTGTGTCTGCCTGTAAGAAAAGTCGATGGGTGTTTGTGTGTGTTTCTTGTGTATGTGTGTTTGGGACCACGTATGTGAGTGTGTCAGGGCAGTTCCAAGTGTTCATGCCTCTGCTGGAGATCCAGTGTGAGTGCTGTGTTGTGAGGGTGACATTGTGTGTGTGTGCGTTTGTGTGTGTATGTGTTTCAGGAAACTATTTTTATGTCTGTAAGAAAAAGTCGATGGGTGTTTGGTTGTGTTTCTTGTGTATGTGTGTGTCAGGACCACGTTTGTGTGTATATAAGGGTAGTTCCAAGTCATTCTGAGAGTTGTGTTGTGAGTGTGATAGTTTATGTGTGTGTTTATGTGTTTGTGGTAAACCATTATGCATGCCTGTAAATAAAGTCGATGGGTGTTTTTCTGTATTTCTTGTGTATGTGTGTGTTGGGACCTCGTTTTTGAGTATGTTAGGGAATTCCAAATGTTGATGTCTATGCAGGGGACACAGTGTGAATGCTGTGTTGTGAGTGTGATAGTGTGTGTGTGTGTGTGTGTGTCTTTGAAGGAAACCATTTTGTATGCCTGTAAGAAAAAGTCGATGGGTGTTTCTGTGTGTTTCTTGTGTATGTGTGTCTCGGGACAACGTATTTGCGTATGTCAGGGCAGTTCCAAGTGGTGATGGCTCTGCAAGGAACAGTGTGAGAGCTGTGTTGTGAGTGTGACAGTGTGTGTGTGTGTGTTTGGGGGAACCCCACTGTGTCTGCCTGTAAGAAAATGTTGATGGGTGTTTGTGTGTGTTTCTTGTGTATGTGTGTGTCGGGACCACGTTTGTGTGTATGTTAGGGCAGATTCAAGTGCCCGTGTGAGTGCTGTGTTCTGAGTGTGATAGTGTGTGTGTGTGTGTTAGTGTGTGTGTGTTTGCGGGAAAACATTTTGTATGCCTGTAAGAAAAAGTCGATGGGTGTTTCTGTGTGTTTCTTGTGTATGTGTGTGTAGGAAGAACGTTTTTGGGTATGTCAGGGTAGTTCCAAGTGGTGATGGATCTGCAAGGAACAGTGTGAGTGCTGTGTTGTGAGTGTGACAGTGTGTGTGTGTGTGTTTGGGGGAACCTCACTTGTCTGCCTATAAGGAAATGTCAATGGGTGTTTGTGTGTGTTTCTTGTGTATGTGTGTGTTGGGACCACGTTTGTGTGTATGTTAGGGCAGATTTAAGTGCCCGTGTGAGTGCTGTGTTCTGAGTGTCGTAGTGTGTGTGTGTCTGTGTGTTTTTTTGGGAAACCGTTTTGTACACCTGTATGAAAAAGTCGATGGGTGTTTATGTGTGTTTCTTTTGTATGTGTGTTTCAGGACCATGTATGTGAGTGTGTCAGGGTAGTTCCAAGTGTTGATGGCTCTGCTGCACACCCAGTGTGAGTGCTGTGTTGTGTGTGTGACAGTGTGTGTGTGTGTGTGTGTTTTGGGGAACACCACTGTGTCTGCCTCTAAGAAAAGTCGATGGATGTTTGTGTGTGTTTCTTGTGTATATGTGTGTCGGGAACGTGTTTGTGTGTATATAAGGGTAGTTCTAAGCCATTCTAAGAGTTGTGTTGTGAGTGTGATAGTTTATGTGTGTGTTTATGTGTTTGTGGTAAACCATTATGTATGACTGTAAATAAAGTCGAAGGGTGTTTTTCTGTATTTCTTTTGTATGTGTGTGTTGGGACCTCGTTTTTGAGTATGTTAGGGAATTCAAATGTTGATGTCTATGCCGGGGACCCAGTTTGAGTGCTGTGTTTAGAGTGTGATAGTGTGTGTGTGTGTGTGTTTGCGGGAAACCATTTTGTATGCCTGTAAGAAAAAGTCGATGGGTGTTTCTGTGTGTTTCTTGTGTATGTGTGTCTCGGGACAACGTTTTTAGGTATGTCAGGGCAGTTCCAAGTGGTGATGGCTCTGCAAGGAACAGTGTGAGTGCTGTGTTGTGAGTGTGATAGTGTGTGTGTGTGTGTTTGCGGGAACCGCACTGTGTCTGCCGTTAAGAAAATGTCGATGGATGTTTGTGTGTGTTTCTTGTGTATGTGTGTGTCGGGACCACGTTGTGTGTATGTTAGGGCAGATTCAAGTGCCTGTGTGAGTGCTGTGTTCTGAGTGTCATAGTGTGTGTGTGTCTGTGTGTGTTAGCGGGAAACCGTTGAGTACGCCTCTATGAAAAAGTCGATGGGTGTTTATGTGTGATTGTTGTGAATGTGTTTTTCAGGACCACGTATGTGAGTGTGTAAGGGAAGTTCCAAGTGTTGATGGCTCTGCTGCAGACCCAGTGTGAGTGCTGTGTTGTGAGTGTGACAGTGTGTGTGTGTGTGTGTGTTTTGGGGAACACCACTGTGTCTGCCTCTACGAAAAGTCGATGGATCTTTGTGTGTGTTTCTTGTGTATGTGTGTGTCGGGACCACGTTTGTGTGTTTATCAGGGTAGTTCCAAGTCATTCTGAGAGTTGTGTTGTGAGTGTGATTGTTTATGTGTGTGTTTATGTGTTTTTGGTAAACCATTATGTATGCCTGTAAATAAAGTCGATGGGTGTTTTTGTCTCTTTTTTGTGTATGTGTGTGTCGGGACCTCATTTTTGACTATGTTATGGAATTACAAATATTGATGTCTGTGCCGGGGACCCAGTGTGAGTGCTGTGTTGTGAGTGTGACTGTGTGTGTGTGTGTGTTTTGGGGAAAACCACTGTGTCTGCCTGTAAGGAAAGTGATGGGTGTTTGTGTGTGTTTCTTCTGTATGTGTGTGTCGGGACCACGTTTGTGTGTATATAAGGGTAGTTCCAAGTCATTCTGAGAGTTGTGTTGTGAGTGTGCTAGTTTATGTGTGTGTTTATGTGTTTGTGGTAAACCATTATGTATGACTGTAAATAAAGTCGAAGGGTGTTTTGGTGTGTCTTGTGTATGTGTGTGTTGGGACTTCGTTTTTGAGTATGTTAGGGAATTCCAAATGTTGATATCTATGCCGGGAACCCAGTGTGAGTGCTGTGTTGTAATTGTTATAGTGTGTGTGTGTATGTGTGTGTGTGTGTCTTTGAAGGAAACCATTTTGTATGCCTGCAAGAAAAAGTCGATGGGTGTTTCTGTGTGTTTCTTGTGTATGTGTGTCTCGGGACAACGTATTTGCATATGTCAGGGCAGTTCCAAGTGGTGATAGCTCTGCAAGGAACAGTGTGAGTGCTGTGTTGTGAGTGTGACAGTGTGTGTGTGTGTGTGTTTGGGGGAACCCCACTGTGTCTGCCTGTAAGGAAATGTCGATGGATGTTTGTGTGTGTTTCTTGTGTATCTATGTTTCGGGACCACGTATGTGAGTGTGTCAGGGCAGTTCCAAATGCTCATGGCTCTGCTGGAGATCCAGTGATAGCTGTGTTGTGAGGGTGACAGTGTGTGTGTGTGTGTGTGTGTGTGTGTGTGTGCGGGAAACCATTTGTATGCCTGTAAGAAAATGTCGATTGGTGTTTCTGTGTGTTTCTTGTGTATGTCTGTGTTGGGAAAACGTTTGTGAGTATGTTAGGGTAGTTCCAAGTGTTGATGTCTCTGCCGAGGTACAGTGTGAGTGCTGTGTTGTGAGTGTGACAGTGTGTGTGTGTTTTTTCGGGAAACCATTGTGTATGCTTGTAAGAAAAATTTGATGGGTGTATTTGTGTCTTCTTGTGTATGTGTGTTTCAGGACCACATTTGTGAGTGTGTGAGTGCAGTTCCAAGTGTTCATGGCTTTGCTGGAGATCCAGTGTGAGTGCTGTGTTGTGAGTGTGACAGTGTGTGTGCGTGTCTGTGTGTGTGTTTGCCGGAAACTATTCTGTATGCCTATAAGAAAAATTCGATGGGTGTCGCGACCACATTTGTGAATATTTTAGGGCAGTCCAAGTGTTGATGGTTCTGCTCTATACCCATTGTGAGTGCTGTGTTGTAAGTGTGACAGTGTGTGTGTGTGTTCTCGGGAAACCATTGTGTATGTCTGTAAGAAAAAGTCGAATGGTGTTTGTGTGTGTTTCTTGTGTATGTGTGTGTCGGTAAAACGTTTGAGAGTATGTTAGGGCAGTTTCAAGTGTTGAGGGTTCTGCGGGAGACCCAGTGTGAGTGCTGTGCTGTGAGTGTCATAGTGTGTGTGTGTGGGGGGGGTGTTTTGGGAACACCACTGTGTCTGCCTGTAAGAAAAGTCGATGGGTGTTTGTGTGTGTTTCTGTGTATGTGTGTGTCGGGACCACGTTTGTGTGTATATAAGGGTAGTTCCAAGTCATTCTGAGAGTTGTGTTGTGAGTGTGATAGTTTATGTGTGTGTTTATGTGTTTGTGGTAAACCATTATGTATGCCTGTAAATAAAGTCGATGGGTGTTTTTGTGTGTTTCTTGTGTATGTGTGTGTTGGGACCTCGTTTTTGAGTATGTTAGGGAATTCCAAATGTTGATGTCTATGCTGGGGACCCAGTGTGAGTGCTGTGTTGTGAGTGTGATTGTGTGTGTGTGTGTGTGTGTGTGTTTGTGGGAAACCATTTTGTATGTGTGTAAGAAAAAGTCGATGGGTGTTTCTGTGTGTTTCTTGTGTATGTGTGTCTCGGGACAACGTTTTTGGGTATGTCAGGGCAGTTCTAAGTGGTGATGGCTCTGCAAGGAACAGTGTGAGTGCTGTGTTGTGAGTGTGACAGTGTGTGTGTGTGTGTGTGTTTTGGGGGAACACTACTGTGTCTGCCTGTAAGAAAAGTTGATGGGTGTTTGTGTGTGTTTCTTGTGTATGTGTGTTTGGGACCACGTATATGAGTGTGTCAGTGCAGTTCCAAGTGTTCATGGCTCTGCTGGAGATCCAGTGTGAGTGCTGTGTTGTGAGGGTGACATTGTGTGTGTGTGTGCGTGTGTGTGTGTATGTGTTGCGGGAAACTATTTGTATGTCAGTAAGAAAAAGTCGATGGGTGTTTGGTTGTGTTTCCTGTGTATGTGTGTGTCGGGACCACGTTTGTGAATATTTTAGGGCAGTTCCAAGTGTTGATGGTTCTGCTCTATACCCATTGTGAGTGCTGTGTTGTATTGTGACAGTGTGTGTGTGTGTGTTCTCGGGAAACCATTGTGTATGCCTGTAAGAAAAAGTCGATTGCTGTTTGTGTGTGTTTCTTGTGTATGTGTGTGTCGGTAAAACGTTTGTGAGTATGTTAGGGCAGTTCCAAGTGTTGATGGCTCTACCGAGGCCCAGTGTGAGTACTGTGTTGTTAGTGTGACAGTGTGTGTGTGTGTGTGTGTGTGTGTGTTTGCGGGAAACCATTTTGTATGCCTGTAAGAAAAAGTCGATGTGTGTTTCTGTGTGTTTCTTGTGTATATGTGTCTCGGGACAACGTATTTGGGTATGTCAGGGCAGTTCCAAGTGGTGATGGCTCTGCAAGGAACAGTGTGAGTGCTGTGTTGTGAGTGTGACAGTGTGTGTGTGTGTGTTTGGGGGAACCCCACTGTGTCTGCCTGTAAGAAAATGTTGATGGGTGTTTGTGTGTGTTTCTTGTGTATGTGTGTGTCGGTACCATGTTTGTGTGTATGTTAGGGCAGATTCAATGTCCCGTGTGAGTGCTGTGTTCTGAGTGTGATAGTGTGTGTGTGTGTGTGTGTGTGTTTGCGGGAAACCATTTTGTATGCCTGTAAGAAAAAGTCGATGGGTGTTTCTGTGTGTTTCTTGTGTATGCGTGTGTAGGAAGAACGTTTTTGGGTATGTCAGGGTAGTTCCAAGTGGTGATGGATGTGCAAGGAACAGTGTGAGTGCTGTGTTGTGAGTGTGACAGTGTGTGTGTGTGTGTTTGGGGGAACCCCACTGTGTCTGCCTATAAGGAAATGTCGATGGGTGTTTGTGTGTGTTTCTTGTGTATGTGTGTGTTGGGACCACGTTTCTGTGTATGTTAGGGCAGATTCAAGTGCCTGTGTGAGTGCTGTGTTCTGAGTGTCATAGTGTGTGTGTGTCTGTGTGTTTTTTCGGGAAACCGTTTTGTACACCTGAATGAAAAAGTCGATGGATGTTTATGTGTGTTTCTTTTGTATGTGTGTTTCGGGACCACGTATGTGAGTGTGTCAGGTTAGTTCCAAGTGTTGATGGCTCTGCTGCAGACCCAGTGTGAGTACTGTGTTGTGAGTGTGACAGTGTGTGTGTGTGTGTTATGGGGAACACCACTGTGTCTGCCTCTAAGAAAAGTCAATGGATGTTTGTGTGTGTTTCTTGTGTATATGTGTGTCGGGACCGTGTTTGTGTGTATATAAGGGTAGTTCTAAGCCATTCTGAGAGTTGTGTTGTGAGTGTGATAGTTTATGTGTGTGTTTATGTGTTTGTGGTAAACCATTATGTATGACTGTAAATAAAGTCGAAGGGTGTTTTTCTGTATTTCTTTTGTATGTGTGTGTTGGGACCTCGTTTTTGAGTATGTTAGGGAATTCCAAATGTTGATGTCTATGCCGGGGACCCAGTGTGAGTGCTGTGTTGTGAGTGTGATAGTGTGTGTGTGTGTGTGTGTATTTGCGGGAAACCATTTTGTATGCCTGTAAGAAAAAGTCGATGGGTGTTTCTGTGTGTTTCTTGTGTATATGTGACGCGGGACAACAATTTTAGTTATGTCAGGGCAGTTCCAAGTGGTGATGGCTCTGCAAGGAACAGTGTGAGTGCTGTGTTGTGAGTGTGACAGTGTGTGTGTGTGTGTTTGGGGGAACCGCACTGTGTCTGCCTGTAAGAAAATGTCGATGGGTGTTTGTGTGTGTTTCTTGTGTATGTGTGTGTCGGGACCACGTTTGTGTGTATGTTAGGGCAGATTCAACTGCCTGTGTGAGTGCTGTGTTCTGAGTGTCATAGTGTGTGTGTGTCTGTGTGTGTTAGCTGGAAACCGTTGAGTACGCCTCTATGAAAAAGTCAATGGGTGTTTATGTTTGATTGTTGTGAATGTGTTTTTCAGGAGCACGTATGTGAGTGTGTAAGGGGAGTTTCAAGTGTTGATGGCTCTGCTGCAGACCCAGTGTGAGTGCTGTGTTGTGAGTGTGACAGTGTGTGTGTGTGTGTGTGTGTTTTGGGGAACACCACTGTGTCTGCCTCTACGAAAAGTCGATGGATCTTTGTGTGTGTTTCTTGTGTATGTGTGTGTCGGGACCACGTTTGTGTGTTTATCAGGGTAGTTCCAAGTCATTCTGAGAGTTGTGTTGTGAGTGTGATAGTTTATGTGTGTGTTTATGTGTTTTTGGTAAACCATTATGTATGCCTGTAAATAAAGTCGATGGGTGTTTTTGTCTCTTTCTTGTGTATGTGTGTGTCGGGACCTCATTTTTGACTATGTTATGGAATTACAAATGTTGATGTCTGTGCCGGGGACCCAGTGTGAGTGCTGTGTTGTGAGTGTGACTGTGTGTGTGTGTGTGTTTTGGGGAAAACCACTGTGTCTGCCTGTAAGGAAAGTGATGGGTGTTTGTGTGTTTTTCTTCTGTATGTGTGTGTCGGGACCACGTTGGTGTGTATATAAGGGTAGTTCCAAGTCATTCTGAGAGTTGTGTTGTGAGTGTGATAGTTTATGTGTGTGTTTATGTGTTTGTGGTAAATCATTATGTATGACTGTAAATAAAGTCGAAGGGTGTTTTGGTGTGTCTTGTGTATGTGTGTATTGGGACTTCGTTATTGAGTAAATTAGGGAATTCCAAATGTTGATGTCTATGCCGGGAACCCAGTGTGAGTGCTGTGTTGTAATTGTGATAGTGTGTGTGTGTGTGTGTGTGTTTCCGGGAAACTGTGTTGTATGCCTGTAAGAAAAAGTCGATGGGTGTTTCTGTGTGTTTCTTGTGTATGCGTGTGTAGGAAGAACGTTTTTGGGTATGTCAGGGTAGTTCCAAGTGGTGATGGATGTGCAAGGAACAGTGTGAGTGCTGTGTTGTGAGTGTGACAGTGTGTGTGTGTGTGTTTGGGGGAACCCCACTGTGTCTGCCTATAAGGAAATGTCGATGGATGTGTGTGAGAGTTTCATGTGTATGTGTGTGTCGCGACCACATTTGTGAATATTTGAGGGCAGTTCCAAGTGTTGATGGTTCTGCTCGATACCCATTGTGAGTGCTGTGTTGTAAGTGTGACAGTGTGTGTGTGTGTGTGTTCTCGGGAAACCATTGTGTATGCCTGTAAGAAAAAGTCGAATGGTGTTTGTGTGTGTTTCTTGTTTATGTGTGTGTCGGTAAAACGTTTGTGAGTATGTTAGGGAAGTTCCAAGTGTTGATGGCTCTGCCGAGGCCCAGTGTGAGTACTGTGTTGTTAGTGTGAGAGTGTGTGTGTGTGGGTGTGTGTATGTGTGTGTGTTTGGGGAAACCCCACTCTGTCTGCCTATAACAAAAAGTTGATGGCTGTTTGTGTGTGTTTCTTGTGTATGTGTGTGTCGGGACCACGTTTGTTTGTATGTTAGGGCAGATTCAAGTGTCAGTGGGAATGCTGTGTTGTGAGTGTGATAGTGTGTGTGTGTGTTTGCGGAAACCATTGTGTATGACTGTAAGAGAAAGTCAATGGGAGTTTGTGTGTGTTTCTTGTGTATGTTTGTGTCGGGACCACGTTTGTGAGTATGTTAGACCAGTTCCAAGTGTTGATGGCTCAGCTGGGGCCCAGTGTGAGTGCTGTGTTGTGTTTGACAGTGTGTGTGTGTGTGTGTGTGTGTCTTTGGGGGAACCCCACTGTGGCTGCTTGTAAGAAAAAGTCGAAGGATATTTTTGTGTGTTTCTTGTGTATGTGTGTGTCGGGACCACGTTTGTGTGTCTGCAGGGCACATTCAAGTGCCAGTGTGAGTGCTGTGTTGTGAGTGTGATAGTGAGTTTGCATGTGTGTTTGTTTGCGGGAAACTATTGTGTATGCCTGTAAAAAAAATCGATGGCTGTTTGTGTGTGTTTCTTCTGTATGTGTGTGTTGGTACCACGTTTGTAGTATGTTAGGGCAGTTCCAAGTGTTGATGGCTCTGCTGGATACCCACTGTGAGTGCTGTGTTGTGAGTGTGACAGTGTGTGTGTATGTTTGCGGGAAACCATTGTATATGCCTGTAAGAAAATGTCGATGGGTGTTTGTGTGTGTTTCTTGTGTATGCGTATTACGAGACCACGTTTGTGAGTATGTCAGAGCAGTTCCAAGTGCTGATGGCTCTGCTGGAAACACAGTGTGAATGCTGTGTCGTGAGTGTAATAATGTGTGTGTGGGTGTGTGTTTGGGGGAACCCCACTGTGTATACCTGTATGAAAATGTCGATGGGTGTTTGTGTGTGTTTCTTGTGTATGTGTGTGTCAGGACGACGTTTTTGAGTAGGTTAGGGCAGTTCAAAGTGTTGATGGTTATTCCGGAGACCCAATGTGAGTGCTGTGTGCTGAGTGTGACAGTGTGTGTGTATGTGTCTGTGTGTGTGTTTCAGGGAAACCATTGTGTATGACTGTAAGAAAAAGTCGATGGGTGTTTGTGTGTTACTTGTATATGTGTGTGTCGGGCCACGTTTGAGAGTATGTTAGGGCAGTTTCAAGTGTTGAGGGTTCTGCGGGAGACCCAGTGTGAGTGCTGTGTTGTGAGTGTCATAGTGTGTGTGTGTGTGTGTGTGTGTGTGTGTGTTTTGGGAACACCACTGTGTCTGCATGTAAGAAAATTCGATGGGTGTTTGTGTGTGTTTCTTCTGTATGTGTGTGTCGGGACCACGTTTGTGTGTATATAAGGGTAGTTCCAAGTCATTCTGAGAGTTGTGTTGTGAGTGTGATAGTTTATGTGTGTGTTTATGTGTTTGTGGTAAACCATTATGTATGACTGTAAATAAAGTCGAAGGGTGTTTTGGTGTGTCTTGTGTATGTGTGTGTTGGGACTTCGTTATTGAGTATGTTAGGGAATTCCAAATGTTGATGTCTATGCCGGGAACCCAGTGTGAGTGCTGTGTTGTAATTGTGATAGTGTGTGTGTGTGTGTGTGTGTTTGCGGGAAACCATTTTGTATGCCTGTAAGAAAAAGTCGATGGGTGTTTCTGTGTGTTTCTTGTGTATGTGTGTGTCGGGACAACGTTTTTGGGTATTTCAGGGCAGTTCCAAGTGGTGATGGCTCTGCAAGGAACAGTGTGAGTGCTGTGTTGTGAGTGTGACAGTGTGTGTGTGTGTGTTCGGGAGAACCCCACTGTGTCTGCCTGTAAGAAAAAGTCGATTGGTGTTTATGTGCTTTTCTTGTGTATGTGTGTTTCGGGACCACGTATGTGAGTGTGTCAGGGCAGTTCCAAGTGTTGATGGCTCTGCTGCAGACCCAGTGTGAGTGCTGTGTTGTGAGTATGACAGTGTGTGTGTGTGTTTTGGGGAACACCACTGTGTCTGCCTGTAAGAAAAGTCGAAGGATGTTTGTGTGTGTTTCTTGTGTATGTGTGTGTCGGGACCACATTTGTGTGTATATAAGGGTAGTTCTAAATAATTCTGAGAGTTGTGTTGTGAGTGTGATAGTTTATGTGTGTGTTTATGTGTTTGTGGTAAACCATTATGTATGCCTGTAAATAAAGTCGATGGGTGTTTTTGTGTGTTTCCTGTGTATGTGTGTGTTGGGATCTCGTTTTTGAGTATGTTAGGGAATTCCAATGTTGATGTCTATGCCGGGGACCCAGTGTGAGTGCTGTGTTGTGAGTTGGTAGTGTGTGTGTCTGTGTGTGTGTGTTTGCGGGAAACCAATTTTTATGCCTGTAAGAAAAAGTGGATGGGTGTTTGTGTGTGTTTCTTGTGCATGTGTGTGTCGGGACCACGTTTGTGTGTATATATGGGTAGTTCCAAGACATTCTGAGAGTTGTGTTGTGAGTGTGATAGTTTATGTGTGTGTTTATGTGTTTGTGGTAAACCATTATGTATGCCTGTAAATAAAGTCGATGGGTGTTTTTGTGTGTTTCCTGTGTATATGTTTGTTGGGATCTCGTTTTTGAGTATGTTAGGGAATTCCAAATGTTGATGTCTATGCCGGGGACCCAGTGGGAGTGCTGTGTTGTGAGTGTGATAGTGTGTGTGTGTGTTTGTGTTTGCGGGAAATCATTTTGTATGACTGTAAGAAAAAGTCGATGGGTGTTTGTGTGTGTTTCTTGTGTATGTGTGTGTCGGGACCATGTTTGTGTGTATCTTAGGGCAGATTCAAGTTCCCGTGTGAGTGCTGTGTTCTGAGTGTGATAGTGTGTGTGTGTCTGTGTGTGTTTGCGGGAAACCGTTGAGTACGCCTGTATGAAAAATTCGATGGGTGTTTATGTGTGTTTCTTGTGAATGTGTGTTTCGGGACCACGTATGTGAGTGTGTCAGGGCAGTTCCAAGTGTTGATGGCTCTGCTGCAGACCTAGTGTGAGTGCTGTATTGTGAGTGTGACAGTGTGTGTGTGTGTGTGTGTGTGTTTTGGGGAACACCACTGTGTCTGCCTGTAAGAAAAGTCGATGGATGTTTGTATGTTTCTTGTGTATGTGTGTGTCGGGACCACATTTTTATGTATATAAGGGTTTCCAAGTCATTCTGAGAGTTGTGTTGTGAGTGTGATAGTTTATGTGTGTGTTTATGTGTTTGTGGTAAACCATTATGTATGACTGTAAATAAAGTTGATGGGTGTTTTTGTGTGTTTCCTGTGTATGTGTGTGTTGGGACCTTGTTTTTGAGTATGTTAGGGAATTCCAAATGTTGATGTCTATGCCGGGGACCCAGTGTGAGTGCTGTGTTGTGAGTGTGGTAGTGTGTGTGTGTGTGTGTGTGTGTGTGTGTTTGCGGGAAACCATTTTGTATGCCTGTAAGAAAAAGTCGATGGGTGTTTCTGTGTGTTTCTTGTGTATGTGTGTCTCGGGACAACGTTTTTGGGTATGTCAGGGCAGTTCCAAGTGGTGATGGCTCTGCAAGGAACAGTGTGAGTGCTGTGTTGTGAGTGTGACAGTGTGTGTGTGTGTGTTTGGGTGAACCCCACTGTGTCTGCCTGTAAGAAAATGTCAATGGGTGTTTGTGTGTGTTTCTTGTGTATGTGTGTTTGGGACCACGTATGTGAGTGTGTCAGGGCAGTTCCAAGTGTTCATGGCTCTGCTGGAGATCCAGTGTGAGTGCTGTGTTGTGAGGGTGACATTGTGTGTGTGTGTGCGTGTGTGTGTGTATGTGTTGCGGGAAACTATTTGTATGCCTGTAAGAAAATGTCGATGGGTGTTTCTGTGTGTTTCTTGTGTATGTCTGTGTTGGGAAAACGTTTGTGAGTATGTTAGGGTAGTTCCAAGTGTTGATGTCTCTGCCGAGGTACAGAGTGAGTGCTCTGTTGTGAGTGTGACAGTGTGTGTGTGTGTTTTTGGGAAACCATTGTGTATGCCTGTAAGAGAAATTCGATGGGTGTATTTGCTTGTTCTTGCATATGTGTGTTTCAGGACCACATTTGTGAGTGTGTGAGGGCAGTTCAAAGTGTTCATGGATTTGCTGGAGATCCAGTGTGAGTTATGTGTTGTGAGTGTGACAGTGTGTGTTCGTGTCTGTGTGTGTGTTTGCGGGAAACCATTCTGTATGCCTATAAGAAAAATTCGATGGGTGTTTGTTTGTGTTTCTTCTGTATGTGTGTGTCGGGACCACATTTGTGAATATGTTAGGGCAGTTCCAAGTGTTGATGGCTCTGCTGGAGACCCAGTGAGAGTGCTGTGTTGTGAGTGTGACAGTGTGTGTGTGTGTGCATGTGTGTGTGTGTTTGGGGGAACCCCACTGTGTATGCTTCTAAGAAAAAGTCGACGGGTGTGTGTGTTTCTTGTGTATGTGTGTGTGGGGACCACGTCTGTGAGTATGTTGGGGCAGATCCAAGTGCCAGTGTGAGTGCTGTGTTGTGAGTGTGGCAGAGTGTGTTTCTGTGTGTGTTTGTGTTTGTGGGAAAACATTGTGTATGCCTGTAAGAATAAGTCGATGGATGTGTGTGAGAGTTTCATGTGTATGTGTGTGTCGCGACCACATTTGTGAATATTTGAGGGCAGTTCCAAGTGTTGATGGTTCTGCTCGATACCCATTGTGAGTGCTGTGTTGTAAGTGTGACAGTGTGTGTGTGTGTGTGTTCTCGGGAAACCATTGTGTATGCCTGTAAGAAAAAGTCGAATGGTGTTTGTGTGTGTTTCTTGTTTATGTGTGTGTCGGTAAAACGTTTGTGAGTATGTTAGGGAAGTTCCAAGTGTTGATGGCTCTGCTGAGGCCCAGTGTGAGTACTGTGTTGTTAGTGTGAGAGTGTGTGTGTGTGTGTGTGTGTGTGTGTGTGTTTGGGGAAACCCCACTCTGTCTGCCTATAACAAAAAGTTGATGGCTGTTTGTGTGTGTTTCTTGTGTATGTGTGTGTCGGGACCACGTTTGTTTGTATGTTAGGGCAGATTCAAGTGTCAGTGGGAATGCTGTGTTGTGAGTGTGATAGTGTGTGTGTGTGTTTGCGGAAACCATTGTGTATGACTGTAAGAGAAAGTCAATGGGAGTTTGTGTGTGTTTCTTGTGTATGTTTGTGTCGGGACCACGTTTGTGAGTATGTTAGACCAGTTCCAAGTGTTGATGGCTCAGCTGGGGCCCAGTGTGAGTGCTGTGTTGTGTTTGACAGTGTGTGTGTGTGTGTGTGTGTGTCTTTGGGGGAACCCCACTGTGGCTGCTTGTAAGAAAAAGTCGAAGGATATTTTTGTGTGTTTCTTGTGTATGTGTGTGTCGGGACCACGTTTGTGTGTCTGCAGGGCACATTCAAGTGCCAGTGTGAGTGCTGTGTTGTGAGTGTGATAGTGAGTTTGCATGTGTGTTTGTTTGCGGGAAACTATTGTGTATGCCTGTAAAAAAAATCGATGGCTGTTTGTGTGTGTTTCTTCTGTATGTGTGTGTTGGTACCACGTTTGTAGTATGTTAGGGCAGTTCCAAGTGTTGATGGCTCTGCTGGATACCCACTGTGAGTGCTGTGTTGTGAGTGTGACAGTGTGTGTGTATGTTTGCGGGAAACCATTGTATATGCCTGTAAGAAAATGTCGATGGGTGTTTGTGTGTGTTTCTTGTGTATGCGTGTTACGAGACCACGTTTGTGAGTATGTCAGAGCAGTTCCAAGTGCTGATGGCTCTGCTGGAAACACAGTGTGAATGCTGTGTTGTGAGTGTAATAATGTGTGTGTGGGTGTGTGTTTGGGGGAACCCCACTGTGTATACCTGTATGAAAATGTCGATGGGTGTTTGTGTGTGTTTCTTGTGTATGTGTGTGTCAGGACCACGTTTTTGAGTAGGTTAGGGCAGTTCAAAGTGTTGATGGTTATTCCGGAGACCCAATGTGAGTGCTGTGTGCTGAGTGTGACAGTGTGTGTGTATGTGTCTGTGTGTGTGTTTCAGGGAAACCATTGTGTATGACTGTAAGAAAAAGTCGATGGGTGTTTGTGTGTTACTTGTATATGTGTGTGTCGGGCCACGTTTGAGAGTATGTTAGGGCAGTTTCAAGTGTTGAGGGTTCTGCGGGAGACCCAGTGTGAGTGCTGTGTTGTGAGTGTCATAGTGTGTGTGTGTGTGTGTGTGTGTGTGTGTGTGTGTTTTGGGAACACCACTGTGTCTGCATGTAAGAAAATTCGATGGGTGTTTGTGTGTGTTTCTTCTGTATGTGTGTGTCGGGACCACGTTTGTGTGTATATAAGGGTAGTTCCAAGTCATTCTGAGAGTTGTGTTGTGAGTGTGATAGTTTATGTGTGTGTTTATGTGTTTGTGGTAAACCATTATGTATGACTGTAAATAAAGTCGAAGGGTGTTTTGGTGTGTCTTGTGTATGTGTGTGTTGGGACTTCGTTATTGAGTATGTTAGGGAATTCCAAATGTTGATGTCTATGCCGGGAACCCAGTGTGAGTGCTGTGTTGTAATTGTGATAGTGTGTGTGTGTGTGTGTGTGTTTGCGGGAAACCATTTTGTATGCCTGTAAGAAAAAGTCGATGGGTGTTTCTGTGTGTTTCTTGTGTATGTGTGTGTCGGGACAACGTTTTTGGGTATTTCAGGGCAGTTCCAAGTGGTGATGGCTCTGCAAGGAACAGTGTGAGTGCTGTGTTGTGAGTGTGACAGTGTGTGTGTGTGTGTTCGGGGGAACCCCACTGTGTCTGCCTGTAAGAAAAAGTCGATTGGTGTTTATGTGCTTTTCTTGTGTATGTGTGTTTCGGGACCACGTATGTGAGTGTGTCAGGGCAGTTCCAAGTGTTGATGGCTCTGCTGCAGACCCAGTGTGAGTGCTGTGTTGTGAGTATGACAGTGTGTGTGTGTGTTTTGGGGAACACCACTGTGTCTGCCTGTAAGAAAAGTCGAAGGATGTTTGTGTGTGTTTCTTGTGTATGTGTGTGTCGGGACCACATTTGTGTGTATATAAGGGTAGTTCTAAATAATTCTGAGAGTTGTGTTGTGAGTGTGATAGTTTATGTGTGTGTTTATGTGTTTGTGGTAAACCATTATGTATGCCTGTAAATAAAGTCGATGGGTGTTTTTGTGTGTTTCCTGTGTATGTGTGTGTTGGGATCTCGTTTTTGAGTATGTTAGGGAATTCCAATGTTGATGTCTATGCCGGGGACCCAGTGTGAGTGCTGTGTTGTGAGTTGGTAGTGTGTGTGTCTGTGTGTGTGTGTTTGCGGGAAACCAATTTTTATGCCTGTAAGAAAAAGTGGATGGGTGTTTGTGTGTGTTTCTTGTGCATGTGTGTGTCGGGACCACGTTTGTGTGTATATATGGGTAGTTCCAAGACATTCTGAGAGTTGTGTTGTGAGTGTGATAGTTTATGTGTGTGTTTATGTGTTTGTGGTAAACCATTATGTATGCCTGTAAATAAAGTCGATGGGTGTTTTTGTGTGTTTCCTGTGTATATGTTTGTTGGGATCTCGTTTTTGAGTATGTTAGGGAATTCCAAATGTTGATGTCTATGCCGGGGACCCAGTGGGAGTGCTGTGTTGTGAGTGTGATAGTGTGTGTGTGTGTTTGTGTTTGCGGGAAATCATTTTGTATGACTGTAAGAAAAAGTCGATGGGTGTTTGTGTGTGTTTCTTGTGTATGTGTGTGTCGGGACCATGTTTGTGTGTATCTTAGGGCAGATTCAAGTTCCCGTGTGAGTGCTGTGTTCTGAGTGTGATAGTGTGTGTGTGTCTGTGTGTGTTTGCGGGAAACCGTTGAGTACGCCTGTATGAAAAATTCGATGGGTGTTTATGTGTGTTTCTTGTGAATGTGTGTTTCGGGACCACGTATGTGAGTGTGTCAGGGCAGTTCCAAGTGTTGATGGCTCTGCTGCAGACCTAGTGTGAGTGCTGTATTGTGAGTGTGACAGTGTGTGTGTGTGTGTGTGTTTTGGGGAACATCACTGTGTCTGCCTGTAAGAAAAGTCGATGGATGTTTGTATGTTTCTTGTGTATGTGTGTGTCGGGACCACATTTTTATGTATATAAGGGTTTCCAAGTCATTCTGAGAGTTGTGTTGTGAGTGTGATAGTTTATGTGTGTGTTTATGTATTTGTGGTAAACCATTATGTATGACTGTAAATAAAGTTGATGGGTGTTTTTGTGTGTTTCCTGTGTATGTGTGTGTTGGGACCTTGTTTTTGAGTATGTTAGGGAATTCCAAATGTTGATGTCTATGCCGGGGACCCAGTGTGAGTGCTGTGTTGTGAGTGTGGTAGTGTGTGTGTGTTTGTGTGTGTGTGTGTTTGCGGGAAACCATTTTGTATGCCTGTAAGAAAAAGTCGATGGGTGTTTCTGTGTGTTTCTTGTGTATGTGTGTCTCGGGACAACGTTTTTGGGTATGTCAGGGCAGTTCCAAGTGGTGATGGCTCTGCAAGGAACAGTGTGAGTGCTGTGTTGTGAGTGTGACAGTGTGTGTGTGTGTGTTGGGGTGAACCACACTGTGTCTGCCTGTAAGAAAATGTCAATGGGTGTTTGTGTGTGTTTCTTGTGTATGTGTGTTTGGGACCACGTATGTGAGTGTGTCAGGGCAGTTCCAAGTGTTCATGGCTCTGCTGGAGATCCAGTGTGAGTGCTGTGTTGTGAGGGTGACATTGTGTGTGTGTGTGCGTGTGTGTGTGTATGTGTTGCGGGAAACTATTTGTATGCCTGTAAGAAAATGTCGATGGGTGTTTCTGTGTGTTTCTTGTGTATGTCTGTGTTGGGAAAACGTTTGTGAGTATGTTAGGGTAGTTCCAAGTGTTGATGTCTCTGCCGAGGTACAGAGTGAGTGCTCTGTTGTGAGTGTGACAGTGTGTGTGTGTGTTTTTGGGAAACCATTGTGTATGCCTGTAAGAGAAATTCGATGGGTGTATTTGCTTGTTCTTGCATATGTGTGTTTCAGGACCACATTTGTGAGTGTGTGAGGGCAGTTCAAAGTGTTCATGGATTTGCTGGAGATCCAGTGTGAGTTATGTGTTGTGAGTGTGACAGTGTGTGTTCGTGTCTGTGTGTGTGTTTGCGGGAAACCATTCTGTATGCCTATAAGAAAAATTCGATGGGTGTTTGTTTGTGTTTCTTCTGTATGTGTGTGTCGGGACCACATTTGTGAATATGTTAGGGCAGTTCCAAGTGTTGATGGCTCTGCTGGAGACCCAGTGAGAGTGCTGTGTTGTGAGTGTGACAGTGTGTGTGTGTGTGTGTGTGTGTGTTTGGGGAAACCCCACTCTGTCTGCCTATAACAAAAAGTTGATGGCTGTTTGTGTGTGTTTCTTGTGTATGTGTGTGTCGGGACCACGTTTGTTTGTATGTTAGGGCAGATTCAAGTGTCAGTGGGAATGCTGTGTTGTGAGTGTGATAGTGTGTGTGTGTGTGTGTTTGCGGAAACCATTGTGTATGACTGTAAGAGAAAGTCAATGGGAGTTTGTGTGTGTTTCTTGTGTATGTTTGTGTCGGGACCACGTTTGTGAGTATGTTAGGGCAGTTCCAAGTGTTGATGGCTCAGCTGGGGCCCAGTGTGAGTGCTGTGTTGTGTTTGACAGTGTGTGTGTGTGTGTGTGTGTGTGTCTTTGGGGGAACCCCACTGTGGCTGCCTGTAAGAAAAAGTCGAAGGATATTTTTGTGTGTTTCTTGTGTATGTGTGTGTCGGGACCACGTTTGTGTGTCTGCAGGGCACATTCAAGTGCCAGTGTGAGTGCTGTGTTGTGAGTGTGATAGTGAGTTTGCGTGTGTGTTTGTTTGCGGGAAACCGTTGTGTATGCCTGTAAAAAAAATCCGATGGGTGTTTGTGTGTGTTTCTTCTGTATGTGTGTGTTGGTACCACATTTGTAGTATGTTAGGGCAGTTCCAAGTGTTGATGGCTCTGCTGGATACCCACTGTGAGTGCTGTGTTGTGAGTGTGACAGTGTGTGTGTATGTTTGCGCGAAACCATTGTATATGGCTGTAAGAAAATGTCGATGGGTGTTTGTGTGTGCTTCTTGTTTTTGCGTGTTTCGAGACCACGTTTGTGAGTATGTCAGGGCAGTTCCAAGTTGTGATGGCTCTGCTGGAGTCACAGTGTAAGTGCTGTGTTGTGAGTGTCATAATGTGTGTGTGGGTGTGTGTTTGGAACCCCACTGTGTATGCCTGTATGAAAATGTCGAAGGGTGTGTGTGTGTGTTTCTCGTGTAAGTGTGTGTCAGGACCACGTTTTTGAGTATGTTAGGGCAGTTCAAAGTGTTAATGATTATGCTGAAGACCCAATGTGAGTGCTGTGTGGTGACTGTGACAGTGTGTGCGTGTGTGTGTGTCTGTGTGTGTGTTTCAGGGAAACCATTGTGTATGACTTTAAGAAAAAGGCGATGGATGTTTGTGTGTTACTTGTATATGTGTGTGTCGGGCCACGTTTGAGAGTATGTTAGGGCAGTTTGAAGTGTTGAGGGTTCTGCGGGAGACCCAGTGTGAGTGCTGTGTTGTGAGGGTCATAGTGTGTGTGTGTGTGTGTGTGTGTGTGTTTGTGTTTTGGGAACACCACTGTGTCTGCCTGTAAGGAAAGTCGATGGGTGTTTGTGTGTGTTTCTTGTGTATGTGTGTTTGGGACCACGTATGTGAGTGTGTCAGGGCATTCCAAGTGTTCATGCCTCTGCTGGAGATCCAGTGTGAGTGCTGTGTTGTGAGGGTGACATTGTGTGTGTGTGTGCGTTTGAGTGTGTATGTGTTTCAGGAAACTATTTGTATGTCTGTAAGAAAAAGTCGATGGGTGTTTGGTTGTGTTTCTTGTGTATGTGTGTGTCAGGACCACGTTTGTGTGTATATAAGGGTAGTTCCAAGTCATTCTGAGAGTTGTGTTGTGAGTGTGATAGTTTATGTGTGTGTTTATGTGTTTGTGGTAAACCATTATGCATGCCTGTATATAAAGTCGATGGGTGTTTTTGTGTGTTTCTTGTGTATGTGTGTGTTGGGACCTCGTTTTTGAGTATGTTAGGGAATTCCAAATGTTGATGTCTATGCAGGGGACGCAGTGTGAATGCTGTGTTGTGAGTGTGATAGTGTGTGTGTGTGTGTGTTTTTGGGAAACCATTTTGTATGCCTGGAAGAAAAAGTCGATGGGTGTTTCTGTGTGTTTCTTGTGTATGTGTGTCTCGGGACAACTTATTTGCGTTAGTCAGGGCAGTTCCAAGTGGTGATGGCTCTGCAAGGAACAGTGTGAGAGCTGTGTTGTGAGTGTGACAGTGTGTGTGTGTTTGGGGGAACCCCACTGTGTCTGCCTGTAAGAAAATGTTGATGGGTGTTTGTGTGCGTTTGTTGTGTATGTGTGTGTCGGGACCACGTTTGTGTGTATGTTAGGGCACATTCAAGTGCCCGTGTGAGTGCTGTGTTCTGAGTGTGATAGTGTGTGTGTGTGTGTGTGTTTGCGGGAAACCATTTTGTATGCCTGTAAGAAAAAGTCGATGGGTGTTTCTGTGTGTTTCTTGTGTATGTGTGTGTTCAGACCACGTTTGTGTGTATGTTAGGGCAGATTTAAGTGCCCGTGTGAGTGCTGTGTTTTGAGTGTCATAGTGTGTGAGTGTCTGTGTGTTTTTTTGGGAAACCGTTTTGTACACCTGTATGAAAAAGTCGATGGGTGTTTATGTGTGTTTCTTTTGTATGTGTGTTTCGGGACCATGTATGTGAGTGTGTCAGGGTAGTTCCAAGTGTTGATGGCTCTGCTGCACACCCAGTGTGAGTGCTGTGTTGTGAGTGTGACAGTGTGTGTGTGTGTGTGTTTTGGGGAACACCACTGTGTCTGCCTCTAAGAAAAGTCGATGGATGTTTGTGTGTGTTTCTTGTGTATATGTGTGTCGGGAACGTGTTTGTGTGTATATAAGGGTAGTTCTAAGCCATTCTGAGAGTTTTGTTGTGAGTGTGATAGTTTATGTGTGTGTTTATGTGTTTATGGTAAACCATTATGTATGACTGTAAATAAAGTTGATGGGTGTTTTTGTGTGTTTCCTGTGTATGTGTGTGTTGGGACCTCGTTTTTGAGTATGTTAGGGAATTCCAAATGTTGATGTCTATGCCGGGAACCTAGTGTGAGTGCTGTGTTGTGAGTGTGATAGTGTGTGTGTGTGTGTGTTTGCGGGAAACCATTTTGTATGCCTGTAAGAAAAAGTCGATGGGTGTTTGTGTGTGTTTCTTGTGTATGTGTGTCTCGGGACAACGTTTTTAGGTATGTCAGGGCAGTTCCAAGTGGTGATGGCTCTGCAAGGAACAGTGTGAGTGCTGTGTTGTGAGTGTGATGGTGTGTGTGTGTGTGTGTTTGGGGGAACCGCACTGTGTCTGCCTGTAAGAAAATGTCGATGGGTGTTTGTGTGTGTTTCTTGTGTATGTGTGTGTCGGGACCACGTTGTGTGTATGTTAGGGCAGAGTCAAGTGCCTGTGTGAGTGCTGTGTTCTGAGTGTCATAGTGTGTGTGTGTCTGTGTGTGTTAGCGGGAAACCGTTGAGTACGCCTCTATGAAAAAGTCGATGGGTGTTTATGTGTGATTGTTGTGAATGTGTTTTTCAGGACCACGTATGTGAGTGTGTAAGGGAAGTTCCAAGTGTTGATGGCTCTGCTGCAGACCCAGTGTGAGTGCTGTGTTGTGAGTGTGACAGTGTGTGTGTGTGTGTGTGTTTTGGGGAACACCACTGTGTCTGCCTCTACGAAAAGTCGATGGATCTTTGTGTGTGTTTCTTGTTTATGTGTGTGTCGGGACCACGTTTGTGTGTTTATCAGGGTAGTTCCAAGTCATTCTGAGAGTTGTGTTGTGAGTGTGATAGGTTATGTGTGTGCTTATGTGTTTTTGGTAAACCATTATGTATGCCTGTAAATAAAGTCGATGGGTGTTTTTGTCTCTTTCTTGTGTATGTGTGTGTCGGGACCTCATTTTTGACTATGTTATGGAATTACAAATGTTGATGTCTGTGCCGGGGACCCAGTGTGAGTGCTGTGTTGTGAGTGTGACTGTGTGTGTGTGTGTGTTTAGGGGAAAACCACTGTGTCTGCCTGTAAGGAAAGTGATGGGTGTTTGTGTGTATTTCTTCTGTATGTGTGTGTCGGGACCACGTTTGTGTGTATATAAGGGTAGTTCCAAGTCATTCTGAGAGTTGTGTTGTGAGTGTGATAGTTTATGTGTGTGTTTATGTGTTTGTGGTAAACCATTATGTATGACTGTAAATAAAGTCGAAGGGTGTTTTGGTGTGTCTTGTGTATGTGTGTGTTGGGACTTCGTTATTGAGTATGTTAGGGAATTCCAAATGTTGATATCTATGCCGGGAACCCAGTGTGAGTGCTGTGTTGTAATTGTGATAGAGTGTGTGTGTATGTGTGTGTGTGTGTCTTTGAAGGAAACCATTTTGTATGCCTGCAAGAAAAAGTCGATGGGTGTTTCTGTGTGTTTCTTGTGTATGTGTGTCTCGGGACAACATATTTGCGTATGTCAGGGCAGTTCCAAGTGGTGATAGCTCTGCAAGGAACAGTGTGAGTGCTGTGTTGTGAGTGTGACAGTGTGTGTGTGTGTGTTTGGGGGAACCCCACTGTGTCTGCCTGTAAGGAAATGTCGATGGGTGTTTGTGTGTGTTTCTTGTGTATCTGTGTTTCGGGACCACGTATGTGAGTGTGTCAGGGCAGTTCCAAATGCTCATGGCTCTGCTGGAGATCCAGTGATAGCTGTGTTGTGAGGGTGACATTGTGTGTGTGTGTGTGTGTGTGTGTGTGTGTGCGGGAAACCATTTGTATGCCTGTAAGAAAATGTCGATTGGTGTTTCTGTGTGTTTCTTGTGTATGTCTGTGTTGGGAAAACGTTTGTGAGTATGTTAGGGTAGTTCCAAGTGTTGATGTCTCTGCCGAGGTACAGTGTGAGTGCTATGTTGTGAGTGTGACAGTGTGTCTGTGTGTTTTCGGGAAACCATTGTGTATGCTTGTAAGAAAAAGTCGATGGGTGTATATGTGTGTTCTTGTTTATGTGTGTTTCAGGACCACATTTGTGAGTGTGTGAGGGCAGTTCCAAGTGTTCATGGCTTTGCTGGAGATCCAGTGGTAGTGCTGTGTTGTGAGTGTGACAGTGTGTGTCCGTGTCTGTGTGTGTGTTTGCCGGAAACCATTCTGTATGCCTATAAGTAAAATTCGATGGGTGTTTGTTTGTGTTTCTTCTGTATGTGTCGGGACCACATTTGTGAATATGTTAGGTCAGTTCCAAGTGTTGATGGCTCTGCTGGAGACCCAGTGAGAGAGCTGTGTTGTGAGTGTGACAGTGTGTGTGTGTGTCTGTATGTGTGTTTTTGGGGGAACACCACTGTGTATGCTTCTAAGGAAAAGTCGATGGGTGTGTGTGTTTCCTGTGTATGTGTGTATGGGGACCACGTTTGTGAGTATGTTGGGGCAGTTCCAAGTGCCAGTGTGAGTGCTGTGTTGTGAGTGTGGCAGCGTGTGTTTCTGTGTGTGTTTGTGTTTGTGGGAAAACATTGTGTATGCCTGTAAGAATAAGTCGATGGATGTTTGTGAGAGTTTCATGTGTATGTGTGTGTCGCGACCACATTTGTGAATATTTTAGGGCAGTTCCAAGTGTTGATGGTTCTGCTGGATACCCATTGTGAGTGCTGTGTTGTAAGTGTGACAGTGTGTGTGTGTGTGTTCTCGGGAAACCATTGTGTATGCCTGTAAGAAAAAGTCGATGGGTGTTTGTGTGTGTTTCTTGTGTATGTGTGTGTCGGTAAAACGTTTGTGAGTATGTTAGGGCAGTTCCAAGTGTTGATGCCTCTGCCGAGGCCCAGTGTGAGTACTGTGTTGTTAGTGTGACAGTGTGTGTGTGTGTGTGTGTTTGGGGAAACCCCACTCTGTCTGCCTGTAACAAAAAGTTGATGGGTGTTTGTGTGTGTTTCTTGTGTATGTGTGTGTCGGGACCACGTTTGTTTGTATGTTAGGGCAGATTCATGTGCCAGTGTGAATGTGTGTTGTGAGTGTGATAGTGTGTGTGTGTGTGTGTGTTTGCGGAAACCATTGTGTATGACTGTAAGAGAAAGTCAATGGGAGTTTGTGTGTGTTTCTTGTGTATGTTTAGGTCGGGACCACGTTTGTGAGTATGTTAGGGCAGTTCCAAGTGTTGATGGCTCAGCCGGGGCCCAGTGTGAGTGCTGTGTTGTGAGTTTGACCTTGTGTGTGTGTGTGTGGGGGTGTGTTTGGGGGAACCCCACTGTGGCTGCCTAAGAAAAAGTCGAAGGATATTTTTGTGTGTTTCTTGTGTATGTGTGTGTCGGGACCACGTTTGTGTGTCTGCTAGGGCACATTCAAGTGCCAGTGTGAGTGCTGTGTTGTGAGTGTGATAGTGAGTTTGCGTGTGTGTTTGTTTGCGGGAAACTATTGTGTATGCCTGTAAAAAAAAATCGATGGCTGTTTGTGTGTGTTTCTTCTGTATGTGTGTGTTGGTACCACGTTTGTAGTATGTTAGGGCAGTTCCAAGTGTTGATGGCTCTGCTGGATACCCACTGTGAGTGCTGTGTTGTGAGTGTGACAGTGTGTGTGTATGTTTGCGGGAAACCATTGTATATGCCTGTAAGAAAATGTCGATGGGTGTTTGTGTGTGTTTCTTGTGTATGCGTGTTACGAGACCACGTTTGTGAGTATGTCAGAGCAGTTCCAAGTGCTGATGGCTCTGCTGGAGACACAGTGTGAGTGCTGTGTTGTGAGTGTAATAATGTGTGTGTGGGTGTGTGTTTGGGGGAACCCCACTGTGTATGCCTGTATGAAAATGTCGATGGGTGTTTGTGTGTGTTTCTTGTGTATGTGTGTGTCAGGACCACGTTTTCGAGTAGGTTAGGGCAGTTCAAAGTGTTGATGGTTATGCCGGAAACCCAATGTGAGTGCTGTGTGCTGAGTGTGACAGTGTGTGTGTATGTGTCTGTGTGTGTGTTTCAGGGAAACCATTGTGTATGAGTGTAAGAAAAAGTCGATGGGTGTTTGTGTGTTACTTGTATATGTGTGTGTCGGGGCACGTTTGAGAGTATGTTAGGGCAGTTTCAAGTGTTGAGGGTTCTGCGGGAGACCCAGTGTGAGTGCTGTGCTGTGAGTGTCATAGTGTGTGTGTGGGGGGGGGTGTTTTGGGAACACCACTGTGTCTGCCTGTAAGAAAAGTCGATGGGTGTTTGTGTGTGTTTCTGTGTATGTGTGTGTCGGGACCACGTTTGTGTGTATATAAGGGTAGTTCCAAGTCATTCTGAGAGTTGTGTTGTGAGTGTGATAGTTTATGTGTGTGTTTATGTGTTTGTGGTAAACCATTATGTATGCCTGTAAATAAAGTCGATGGGTGTTTTTGTGTGTTTCTTGTGTATGTGTGTGTTGGGACCTCGTTTTTGAGTATGTTAGGGAATTCCAAATGTTGATGTCTATGCCGGGGACCCAGTGTGAGTGCTGTGTTGTGAGTGTGATTGTGTGTGTGTGTGTGTGTGTGTGTTTGTGGGAAACCATTTTGTATGTGTGTAAGAAAAAGTCGATGGGTGTTTCTGTGTGTTTCTTGTGTATGTGTGTCTCGGGACAACGTTTTTGGGTATGTCAGGGCAGTTCTAAGTGGTGATGGCTCTGCAAGGAACAGTGTGAGTGCTGTGTTGTGAGTGTGACAGTGTGTGTGTGTGTGTGTGTGTTTGGGGGAACACTACTGTGTCTGCCTGTAAGAAAAGTCGATGGGTGTTTGTGTGTGTTTCTGTGTATGTGTGTGTCAGGACCACGTTTCTGTGTATATAAGGGAAGTTCTAAGTCATTCTGAGAGTTGTGTTGTGAGTGTGACAGTTTATGTGTGTGTTTATGTGTTTGTGGTAAACCATTATGCATGCCTGTAAATAAAGTCGATGGGTGTTTTTGTGTGTTTCTTGTGTATGTGTGTGTTGGGAGCTCGTTTTTGAGTATATTAGGGAATTCCAAATGCTGATGTCTATGCCGGGGACACAGTGCGAGTGCTCTGTTGTGAGTGTGATAGTGTGTGTGTGTGTGTGTGTGTGTGTGTGTGTGTTTGCGGGAAACCATTTTGTATGCTTGTAAGAAAAAGTCGATAGTTGTTTCTGTGTGTTTCTTGTGTATGGGTGTCTCGGGACAACGTAGTTGGGTATGTCTAGGCAGTTCCAAGTGGTGATGGTTCTGCAAGGAACAGTGTGAGTGCTGTGTTGTGAGTGTGACAGTGTGTGTGTGTGTGTTTGGGGGAACCCCACTGTGTCTGCCTGTAAGGAAATGTCGATGGGTGTTTGTGTGTGTTTCTTGTGTACATGTGTTTCGGGAGCACGTATGTGAGTGTGTCAGGGCAGTTCCAAGTGTTCATGGCTCTGCTGGAGATCCAGTGTGAGTGCTGTGTTGAGAGTGTGACAGTTTGTGTGTGTGTGTCTGTGTGTGTGTTTCAGGGAAACCATTGTGTATGACTGTAAGAAAAAGTCGATGGATGTTTGTGTGTTACTTGTATATGTGTGTGTCGGGCCACGTTTGAGAGTATGTTAGGGCAGTTTCAAGTGTTGAGGGTTCTGCGGGAGACCCAGTGTGAGTGCTGTGTTGTGAGTGTCATAGTGTGTGTGTGTGTGTCTGTGTGTGTGTTTTTTGGGAACACCACTGTGTCTGCCTGTAAGAAAATTCGATGGGTGTTTGTGTGTGCTTCTGTGTATGTGTGTGTCGGGACCACGTATTTGGGTATGTCAGGGCAGGTCCAAGTGTTCATGGCTCTGCTGGAGATCCAGTGTGAGTGCTGTGTTGTGAGGGTGACATTGTGTGTGTGTGTGCGTGTGTGTATGTGTTCCTTGAAACTATTTGTATGTCTGTAAGAAAAATTCGATGGGTGTTTGGTTGTGTTTCTTGTGTATGTGTGTGTCGGGACCACGTTTGTGTGTATATAAGGGTAGTTCCAAGTCATTCTGAGAGTTGTGTTGTAAGTGTGATAGTTTATGTGTGTGTTTATGTGTTTGTGGTAAACCATTATGCATGCCTGTAAATAAAGACGATGGGTGTTTTTCTGTGTTTCTTGTGTATGTGTGTGTTGGGACCTCGTTTTTGAGTATGTTAGGGAATTCCAAATGCTGATGTCTATGCCAGGGACCAGTGTGAGTGCCCTGTTGTGAGTGTGATAGTGTGTGTGTGTGTGTGTGTGTTTGCGGGAAACCATTTTGTATGCCTGTAAGAAAAAGTCGATGGGTGTTTCTGTGTGTTTCTTGTGTATGTGTGTCTCGGGACAACGTTTTTGGGTATGTCAGGGCAGTTCCAAGTGGTGATGGCTCTGGAAGGAACAGTGTGAGTGCTGTGTTGTGAGTGTGACTGTGTGTGTGTGTGTGTTTGGGGGAACCCCACTGTGTCTGCCTGTAAGGAAATGACGATGGGTGTTTGTGTGTGTTTCTTGTGTATGTGTGTGTCGGGACCACGTTTGTGTGTATGTTAGGGCAGATTCAAGTGCCCGTGTGAGTGCATGTTCTGAGTGTGATAGTTTGTGTGTGTGTGTGTGTGTGTGTTTTTGCGGTAAACCATTTTGTATGCCTGTAAGAAAACGTCGATGGGTGTTTCTGTGTGTTTCTTGTGTATGTGTGTCTCGGGACAACGTTTTTGGGTATGTCAGGGCAGTTCCAAGTGGTGATGGCTCTGCAAGGAACAGTGTGAGTGCTGTGTTGTGAGTGTGACAGTGTGTGTGTGTGTGTGTTTGGGGGAACCCCACTGTGTCTGCCTGTAAGAAAATGTCAATGGGTGTTTTTGTGTGTTTCTTGTGTATGTGTGTTTGGGACCACGTATGTGAGTGTGTCAGGGCAGTTCCAAGTGTTCATGGCTCTGCTGGAGATCCAGTGTGAGTGCTGTGTTGTGAGGGTGACATTGTGTGTGTGTGTCCGTGTGTGTGTGTATGTGCTGCGGGAAACTATTTGTATGTCAGTAAGAAAAATTTGATGGGTGTTTGGTTGTGTTTCTTGTGTATGTGTGTGTCGGGACCACGTTTGTGTGTATATAAGGGTAGTTCCAAGTCATTCTGAGAGTTGTGTTGTGAGTGTGATAGTTTATGTGTGTGTTTATGTGTTTGTGGTAAACCATTATGCATGCCTGTAAATAAAGTCGATGGGTGTTTTTCTGTGTTTCTTGTGTATGTGTGTGTTGGGACCTCGTTTTTGAGTATGTTAGGGAATTCCAAATGTTGATGTCTATTCCGGGGACCCAGTGTGAGTGCTGTGTTGTGAGTGTGACAGTGTGTGTGTGTGTGTGTGTCTGTGTGTGTTTCGAAACCCCACTGTGTATGCCTTTACGAAAAAGTCGATGGGTGTTTGGTTGTGTTTCTTGCGTATGTGTGTGTCGGGACTACGTTTTTGAGTTTTAGGGCAGTTCGAAGTGTTGATGGTTATGCCGGAGACCCAATGTGAGTGCTGTGTTGAGAGTGTGACAGTTTGTGTGTGTGTGTCTGTTTGTGTGTTTCAGGGAAACCATTGTGTATGACTGTAAGAAAAAGTCGATGGATGTTTGTGTGTTACTTGTATATGTGTGTGTCGGGCCACGTTTGAGAGTATGTTAGGGCAGTTTCAAGTGTTGAGGGTTCTGCGGGAGACCCAGTGTGAGTGCTGTGTTGTGAGTGTCATAGTGTGTGTGTGTGTGTCTGTGTGTGTGTGTTTTGGGAACACCACTGTGTCTGCCTGTAAGAAAAGTCGATGGGTGTTTGTGTGTGTTTCTGTGTATGTGTGTGTCGGGACCACGTATTTGGGTATGTCAGGGCAGGTCCAAGTGTTCATGGCTCTGCTGGAGATCCAGTGTGAGTGCTGTGTTGTGAGGGTGACATTGTGTGTGTGTGTGCGTGTGTATATGTGTTCCTTGAAACTATTTGTATGTCTGTAAGAAAAATTCGATGGGTGTTTGGTTGTGTTTCTTGTGTATGTGTGTGTCGGGACCACGTTTGTGTGTATATAAGGGTAGTTCCAAGTCATTCTGAGAGTTGTGTTGTGAGTGTGATAGTTTATGTGTGTGTTTATGTGTTTGTGGTAAACCATTATGCATGCCTGTAAATAAAGTCGATGGGTGTTTTTCTGTGTTTCTTGTGTATGTGTGTGTTGGGACCTCGTTTTTGAGTATGTTAGGGAATTCCAAATGCTGATGTGTATGCCAGGGAACAGTGTGCGTGCCCTGTTGTGAGTATGATAGTGTGTGTGTGTGTGTGTGTGTTTGCGGGAAACCATTTTGTATGCCTGTAAGAAAAAGTCGATGGGTGTTTCTGTGTGTTTCTTGTGTATGTGTGTCTCGGGACAACGTTTTTGGGTATGTCAGGGCAGTTCCAAGTGGTGATGGCTCTGGAAGGAACAGTGTGAGTGCTGTGTTGTGAGTGTGACAGTGTGTGTGTGTGTGTTTGGGCGAACCCCACTGTGTCTGCCTGTAAGGAAATGTCGATGGGTGTTTGTGTGTGTTTCTTGTGTATGTGTGTGTCGGGACCACGTTTGTGTGTATGTTAGGGCAGATTCAAGTGCCCGTGTGAGTGCATGTTCTGAGTGTGATAGTTTGTGTGTGTGTGTGTGTGTGTGTGTGTGTGTTTGCGGTAAACCATTTTGTATGCCTGTAAGAAAACGTCGATGGGTGTTTCTGTGTGTTTCTTGTGTATGTGTGTCTCGGGACTACGTTTTTGGGTATGTCAGGGCAGTTCCAAGTGGTGATGGCTCTGCAAGGAACAGTGTGAGTGCTGTGTTGTGAGTGTGACAGTGTGTGTGTGTGTGTGTGTGTTTGGGGGAACCCCACTGTGTCTGCCTGTAAGGAAATGTCGATGGGTGTTTGTGTGTGTTTCTTGTGTATCTGTGTTTCGGGACCACGTTTGAGAGTGTGTCGGGGCAGTTCCAAGTGTTCATGGCTCTGCTGGAGATCCAGTGTGAGTGCTGTGTTGTGAGGGTGACATTGTGTGTGTATGTGTGTGTTGCGGAAAACCATTTGTATGCCTGTAAGAAAATGTCGATGGGTGTTTCCGTGTGTTTCTTGTGTATGTCTGTGTTGGGAAAACGTTTGTGAGTATGTTAGGGTAGTTCCAAGTGTTGATGTCTCTGCCGAGGTACAGAGTGAGTGCTGTGTTGTGAGTGTGACAGTGTGTGTGTGTGTTTTTGGGAAACCATTGTGTATGCCTGTAAGAGAAATTCGATGGGTGTATTTGCTCGTTCTTGCATATGTGTGTTTCAGGACCACATTTGTGAGTGTGTGAGGGCAGTTCCAAGTGTTCATGGATTTGCTGGAGATCCAGCGTGAGGTATGTGTTGTGAGTGTGACAGTGTGTGTGCGTGTCTGTGTGTGTGTTTGCGGGAAACCATTCTGTATGCCTATAAGAAAAATTCGATGGGTGTTTGTTTGTGTTTCTTCTGTATGTGTGTGTCGGGACCACATTTGTGAATATGTTAGGGCAGTTCCAAGTGTTGATGGCTCTGCTGGAGACCCAGTGAGAGTGCTGTGTTGTGAGTGTGACAGTGTGTGTGTGTGTGCATGTGTGTGTGTGTTTCGGGGAACCCCACTGTGTATGCTTCTAAGAAAAAGTCGACGGATGTGTGTGTTTCCTGTGTATGTGTGTGTGGGGACCAGGTCTGTGAATATGTTGGGGCAGGTCCAAGTGCCAGTGTGAGTGCTGTGTTGTGAGTGTGGCAGAGTGTGTTTCTGTGTGTGTTTGTGTTTGTGGGAAAACATTGTGTATGCCTGTAAGAATAAGTCGATGGATGTTTGTGAGAGTTTCATGTGTATGTGTGTGTCGCGACCACATTTGTGAATATTTTAGGGCAGTTCCAAGTGTTGATGGTTCTGCTGGATACCCATTGTGAGTGCTGTGTTGTAAGTGTGACAGTGTGTGTGTGTGTGTTCTCGGGAAACCATTGTGTATGCCTGTAAGAAAAAGTCGATGGGTGTTTGTGTGTGTTTCTTGTGTATGTGTGTGTCGGTAAAACGTTTGTGAGTATGTTAGGGCAGTTCCAAGTGTTGATGGCTCTGCCGAGGCCCAGTGTGAGTACTGTGTTGTTAGTGTGACAGTGTGTGTGTGTGTGTGTGTGTGTGTGTGTGTTTGGGGAAACCCCCCTCTGTCTGCCTATAACAAAAAGTTGATGGGTGTTTGTGTGTGTTTCTTGTGTATGTGTGTGTCGGGACCACGTTTGTTTGTATGTTAGGGCAGATTCAACTGCCAGTGGGAATGCTGTGTCGTGAGTGTGATAGTGTGTGTGTGTGTGTTTGCGGAAACCATTGTGTATAACTGTAAGAGAAAGTCAATGGGAGTTTGTGTGTGTTTCTTGTGTATGTTTGTGTCGGGACCACGTTTGTGAGTATGTTAGGGCAGTTGCAAGTGTTGATGGCTCAGCTGGTGCCCAGTGTGAGTGCTGTGTTGTGTTTGACAGTGTGTTTGTGTGTGTGGGTGTTTCTTTGGGGGAAACCCACTGTGGTTGCCTGTAAGAAAAAGTCGAAGGATATTTTTGTGTGTTTCTTGTGTATGTGTGTGTCGGGACCACGTTTGTGTGTCTGCAGGGCACATTCAAGTGCCAGTGTGAGTGCTGTGTTGTGAGTGTGATAGTGAGTTTGCGTGTGTGTTTGTTTGCGGGAAAACATTGTGTATGCCTGTAAAAAAAAATCGATGGCTGTTTGTGTGTGTTTCTTCTGTATGTGTGTGTTGGTACCACGTTTGTAGTATGTTAGGGCAGTTCCAAGTGTTGATGGCTCTGCTGGATACCCACTGTGAGTGCTGTGTTGTGAGTGTGACAGTGTGTGTGTATGTTTGCGCGAAACCATTGTATATGGCTGTAAGAAAATGTCGATGGGTGTTTGTGTGTGTTTCTTGTGTATGCGTATTACGAGACCACGTTTATGAGTATGTCAGAGCAGTTCCAAGTGCTGATGGCTCTGCTGGAAACACAGTGTGAGTGCTGTGTTGTGAGTGTAATAATGTGTGTGTGGGTGTGTGTTTGGGGGAACCCCACTGTGTATACCTGTATGAAAATGTCGATGGGTGTTTGTGTGTGTTTCTTGTGTATGTGTGTGTCAGGACCACGTTTTTGAGTAGGTTAGGGCAGTTCAAAGTGTTGATGGTTATTCCGGAGACCCAATGTGAGTGCTGTGTGCTGAGTGTGACAGTGTGTGTGTATGTGTCTGTGTGTGTGTTTCAGGGAAACCATTGTGTATGACTGTAAGAAAAAGTCGATGGGTGTTTGTGTGTTACTTGTATATGTGTGTGTCGGGCCACGTTTGAGAGTATGTTAGGGCAGTTTCAAGTGTTGAGGGTTCTGCGGGAGACCCAGTGTGAGTGCTGTGTTGTGAGTGTCATAGTGTGTGTGTGTGTGTGTGTGTGTGTGTGTGTGTGTGTGTTTTGGGAACACCACTGTGTCTGCATGTAAGAAAATTCGATGGGTGTTTGTGTGTGTTTCTTCTGTATGTGTGTGTCGGGACCACGTTTGTGTGTATATAAGGGTAGTTCCAAGTCATTCTGAGAGTTGTGTTGTGAGTGTGATAGTTTATGTGTGTGTTTATGTGTTTGTGGTAAACCATTATGTATGACTGTAAATAAAGTCGAAGGGTGTTTTGGTGTGTCTTGTGTATGTGTGTGTTGGGACTTCGTTATTGAGTATGTTAGGGAATTCCAAATGTTGATGTCTATGCCGGGAACCCAGTGTGAGTGCTGTGTTGTAATTGTGATAGTGTGTGTGTGTGTGTGTGTGTTTGCGGGAAACCATTTTGTATGCCTGTAAGAAAAAGTCGATGGGTGTTTCTGTGTGTTTCTTGTGTATGTGTGTGTCGGGACAACGTTTTTGGGTATTTCAGGGCAGTTCCAAGTGGTGATGGCTCTGCAAGGAACAGTGTGAGTGCTGTGTTGTGAGTGTGACAGTGTGTGTGTGTGTGTTCGGGGGAACCCCACTGTGTCTGCCTGTAAGAAAAAGTCGATGGGTGTTTGTATGTGTTTCTTGTGTATGTGTGTGTCGGGACCATGTTTGTGTGTATGTTAGGGCAGATTCAAGTTCCCGTGTGAGTGCTGTGTTCTCAGTGTGATAGTTTGTGTGTGTCTGTGTGTGTTTGCGGGAAACCGTTGAGTACGCCTGTATGAAAAATTCGATGGGTGTTTATGTGTGTTTCTTGTGAATGTGTGTTTTGGGACCACGTATGTGAGTGTGTCAGGGCAGTTCCAAGTGTTGATGGCTCTGCTACAGACCCAGTGTGAGTGCTGTATTGTGAGTGTGACAGTGTGTGTGTGTGTGTGTGTGTGTTTTGAGGAACACCTCTGTGTCTGCCTGTAAGAAAAGTCGATGGATGTTTGTATGTTTCTTGTGTATGTGTGTGTCGGGACCACATTTTTATGTATATAAGGGTTTCCAAGTCATTCTGACAGTTGTGTTGTGAGTGTGATAGTTTATGTGTGTGTTTATGTGTTTGTGGTAAACCATTATGTATGACTGTAAATAAAGTCGATGGGTGTTTTTGTGTGTTTCTTGTGTATGTGTGTGTTGGGACCTCGTTTTTGAGTACATTAGGGAATTCCAAATGTTGATGTCTATGCCGAAGACCCAGTGTGAGTGCTGTGTTCTGAGTGTGACAGTGTGTGTGTGTGTGTTTGGGGGAACCCCACTGTATCTGCCTGTAAGAAAATGTCGATGGGTGTTTGTGTGTGTTTCTTGTGGATGTGTGTGTCGGGACCACGTTTGTGTGTATGTTAGGGCAGATTCAAGTGCCCGTGTGAGTGCATGTTCTGAGTGTGATAGTGTGTGTGTGTGTGTGTGTGTGTTTGCGGTAAACCATTTTTTTTGCCTGTAAGAAAAATTCGATGGGTGTTTGGTTTTGTTTCTTGTGTATGTCTGTGTCGGGACCACGTTTGTGTGTATATAAGGGTAGTTCCAAGTCATTCTGAGAGTTGTGTTGTGAGTGTGATAGTTTATTTGTGTGTTTATGTGTTTGTGGTAAACCATTATGTATGCCTGTAAATAAAGTTGATGGGTGTTTTTGTGTGTTTCCTGTGTATGTGTCTGTTGGGACCTCGTTTTTGAGAATGTTAGGGAATTCCAAATGTTGATTTCTATGATGGGGACCCAGTGTGAGTGCTGTGTTGTGAGTGTGATAGTGTGTGTGTGTGTGTGTGTTTGCGGGAAACCATTTTGTATGCCTGTAAGAAAAAGTCGATGGGTGTTTCTGTGTGATTCTTGTGTATGTGTGTCTCGGGACAACGTTTTTGGGTATGTCAGGGCAGTTCCAAGTGGTGATGGCTCTGCAAGGAACAGTGTGAGTGCTGTGTTGTGAGTGTGACAGTGTGTGTGTGTGTGTGTTTGGGGGAACCCCACTGTGTCAGCCTGTAAGAAAATGACAATGGGTGTTTGTGTGTGTTTCTTGTGTATGTGTGTTTGGGAACACGTATGTGAGTGTGTCATGGCAGTTCCAAGTGCTCATGGCTCTGCTGGAGATCCAGTGTGAGTGCTGTGTTGTGAGGGTGACATTGTGTGTCTGTGTGCGTGTGTGTGTGTATGTGTTGCGGGAAACTATTTGTATGTCAGTAAGAAAAAGTCGATGGGTGTTTGGTTGTGTTTCCTGTGTATGTGTGTGTCGGGACCACGTTTGTGAATATTTTAGGGCAGTTCCAAGTGTTGATGGTTCTGCTCTATACCCATTGTGAGTGCTGTGTTGTATTGTGACAGTGTGTGTGTGTGTGTTCTCGGGAAACCATTGTGTATGCCTGTAAGAAAAAGTCGATTGCTGTTTGTGTGTGTTTCTTGTGTATGTGTGTGTCGGTAAAACGTTTGTGAGTATGTTAGGGCAGTTCCAAGTGTTGATGGCTCTACCGAGGCCCAGTGTGAGTACTGTGTTGTTAGTGTGACAGTGTGTGTGTGTGTGTGTGTGTGTGTTTGCGGGAAACCATTTTGTATGCCTGTAAGAAAAAGTCGATGTGTTTTTCTGTGTGTTTCTTGTGTATATGTGTCTCGGGACAACGTATTTGGGTATGTCAGGGCAGTTCCAAGTGGTGATGGCTCTGCAAGGAACAGTGTGAGTGCTGTGTTGTGAGTGTGACAGTGTGTGTGTGTGTGTTTGGGGGAACCCCACTGTGTCTGCCTGTAAGAAAATGTTGATGGGTGTTTGTGTGTGTTTCTTGTGTATGTGTGTGTCGGTACCATGTTTGTGTGTATGTTAGGGCAGATTCAATGTCCCGTGTGAGTGCTGTGTTCTGAGTGTGATAGTGTGTGTGTGTGTGTGTGTGTGTTTGCGGGAAACCATTTTGTATGCCTGTAAGAAAAAGTCGATGGGTGTTTCTGTGTGTTTCTTGTGTATGCGTGTGTAGGAAGAACGTTTTTGGGTATGTCAGGGTAGTTCCAAGTGGTGATGGATGTGCAAGGAACAGTGTGAGTGCTGTGTTGTGAGTGTGACAGTGTGTGTGTGTGTGTTTGGGGGAACCCCACTGTGTCTGCCTATAAGGAAATGTCGATGGGTGTTTGTGTGTGTTTCTTGTGTATGTGTGTGTTGGGACCACGTTTCTGTGTATGTTAGGGCAGATTCAAGTGCCTGTGTGAGTGCTGTGTTCTGAGTGTCATAGTGTGTGTGTGTCTGTGTGTTTTTTCGGGAAACCGTTTTGTACACCTGAATGAAAAAGTCGATGGATGTTTATGTGTGTTTCTTTTGTATGTGTGTTTCGGGACCACGTATGTGAGTGTGTCAGGTTAGTTCCAAGTGTTGATCGCTCTGCTGCAGACCCAGTGTGAGTACTGTGTTGTGAGTGTGACAGTGTGTGTGTGTGTGTTATGGGGAACACCACTGTGTCTGCCTCTAAGAAAAGTCAATGGATGTTTGTGTGTGTTTCTTGTGTATATGTGTGTCGGGACCATGTTTGTGTGTATATAAGGGTAGTTCTAAGCCATTCTGAGAGTTGTGTTGTGAGTGTGATAGTTTATGTGTGTGTTTATGTGTTTGTGGTAAACCATTATGTATGACTGTAAATAAAGTCGAAGGGTGTTTTTCTGTATTTCTTTTGTATGTGTGTGTTGGGACCTCGTTTTTGAGTATGTTAGGGAATTCCAAATGTTGATGTCTATGCCGGGGACCCAGTGTGAGTGCTGTGTTGTGAGTGTGATAGTGTGTGTGTGTGTGTGTGTATTTGCGGGAAACCATTTTGTATGCCTGTAAGAAAAAGTCGATGGGTGTTTCTGTGTGTTTCTTGTGTATATGTGACGCGGGACAACAATTTTAGTTATGTCAGGGCAGTTCCAAGTGGTGATGGCTCTGCAAGGAACAGTGTGAGTGCTGTGTTGTGAGTGTGACAGTGTGTGTGTGTGTGTTTGGGGGAACCGCACTGTGTCTGCCTGTAAGAAAATGTCGATGGGTGTTTGTGTGTGTTTCTTGTGTATGTGTGTGTCGGGACCACGTTTGTGTGTATGTTAGGGCAGATTCAACTGCCTGTGTGAGTGCTGTGTTCTGAGTGTCATAGTGTGTGTGTGTCTGTGTGTGTTAGCTGGAAACCATTGAGTACGCCTCTATGAAAAAGTCAATGGGTGTTTATGTTTGATTGTTGTGAATGTGTTTTTCAGGAGCACGTATGTGAGTGTGTAAGGGGAGTTTCAAGTGTTGATGGCTCTGCTGCAGACCCAGTGTGAGTGCTGTGTTGTGAGTGTGACAGTGTGTGTGTGTGTGTGTGTGTTTTGGGGAACACCACTGTGTCTGCCTCTACGAAAAGTCGATGGATCTTTGTGTGTGTTTCTTGTGTATGTGTGTGTCGGGACCACGTTTGTGTGTTTATCAGGGTAGTTCCAAGTCATTCTGAGAGTTGTGTTGTGAGTGTGATAGTTTATGTGTGTGTTTATGTGTTTTTGGTAAACCATTATGTATGCCTGTAAATAAAGTCGATGGGTGTTTTTGTCTCTTTCTTGTGTATGTGTGTGTCGGGACCTCATTTTTGACTATGTTATGGAATTACAAATGTTGATGTCTGTGCCGGGGACCCAGTGTGAGTGCTGTGTTGTGAGTGTGACTGTGTGTGTGTGTGTGTTTTGGGGAAAACCACTGTGTCTGCCTGTAAGGAAAGTGATGGGTGTTTGTGTGTTTTTCTTCTGTATGTGTGTGTCGGGACCACGTTGGTGTGTATATAAGGGTAGTTCCAAGTCATTCTGAGAGTTGTGTTGTGAGTGTGATAGTTTATGTGTGTGTTTATGTGTTTGTGGTAAATCATTATGTATGACTGTAAATAAAGTCGAAGGGTGTTTTGGTGTGTCTTGTGTATGTGTGTATTGGGACTTCGTTATTGAGTAAATTAGGGAATTCCAAATGTTGATGTCTATGCCGGGAACCCAGTGTGAGTGCTGTGTTGTAATTGTGATAGTGTGTGTGTGTGTGTGTGTTTCCGGGAAACTGTGTTGTATGCCTGTAAGAAAAAGTCGATGGGTGTTTCTGTGTGTTTCTTGTGTATGTGTGTGTCAGGACAACGTTTTTGGGTATTTCAGGGCAGTTCCAAGTGGTGATCGCTCTGCAAGGAACAGTGTGAGTGCTGTGTTGTGAGTGTGACAGTGTGTGTGTGTGTGTTCGGGGGAACCCCACAGTGTCTGCCTGTAAGAAAAAGTCGATGGGTGTTTATGTGCGTTTCTTGTGTATGTGTGTTTGGGACCACGTATGTGAGTGTGTCAGGGCAGTTCCAAGTGTTGATGGCTCTGCTGCAGACCCAGTGTGAGTGCTGTGTTGTGAGTATGACAGTGTGTGTGTATGTTTTGGGGAACACCACTGTGTCTGCCTTTAAGAAAAGTCGAAGGATGTTTGTGTGTGTTTCTTGTGTATGTGTGTGTCGGGACCACATTTGTGTGTATATAAGGGTAGTTATAAGTCATTCTGAGAGTTGTGTTGTGAGTGTGATAGTTTATGTGTGTGTTTATGTGTTTGTGGTAAACCATTATGTATGCCTGTAAATAAAGTCGATGGGTGTTTTTGTGTGTTTCCTGTGTATGTGTGTGTTGGGATCTCGTTTTTGAGTATGTTAGGGAATTCCAAATGTTGATGTCTATGCCGGGGACCCAGTGTGAGTGCTGAGTTGTGAGTTGTTAGTGTGTGTGTCTGTGTGTGTGTTTGCGGGAAACCAATTTTTATGCCTGTAAGAAAAAGTCGATGGGTGTTTGTGTGTGTTTCTTGTGCATGTGTGTGTCGGGACCACGTTTGTGTGTATATATGGGTAGTTCCAAGTCATTCTGAGAGTTGTGTTGTGAGTGTGATAGTTTATGTGTGTGTTTATGTGTTTGTGGTAAACCATTATGTATGCCTGTAAATAAAGTCGATGGGTGTTTTTGTGTGTTTCCTGTGTATATGTGTGTTGGGATCTCGTTTTTGAGTATGTTAGGGAATTCCAAATGTTGATGTCTATGCCGGGGACCCAGTGTGAGTGCTGTGTTGTGAGTGTGATAGTGTGTGTGTGTGTGTGTTTGCGGGAAACCATTTTTTATGCCTGTAAGAAAAAGTCGATGGGTGTTTCTGTGTGTTTCTTGTGTATGTGTGTGTCGGGACAACGTTTTTGGGTATTTCAGGGCAGTTCCAAGTGGTGATGGCTCTGCAAGGAACAGTGTGAGTGCTGTGTTGTGAGTGTGACAGTGTGTGTGTGTGTGTTCGGGGGAACCCCACTGTGTCTGCCTGTAAGAAAAAGTCGATGGGTGTTTGTATGTGTTTCTTGTGTATGTGTGTGTCGGGACCATGTTTGTGTGTATGTTAGGGCAGATTCAAGTTCCCGTGTGAGTGCTGTGTTCTCAGTGTGATAGTTTGTGTGTGTCTGTGTGTGTTTGCGGGAAACCGTTGAGTACGCCTGTATGAAAAATTCGATGGGTGTTTATGTGTGTTTCTTGTGAATGTGTGTTTTGGGACCACGTATGTGAGTGTGTCAGGGCAGTTCCAAGTGTTGATGGCTCTGCTACAGACCCAGTGTGAGTGCTGTATTGTGAGTGTGACAGTGTGTGTGTGTGTGTGTGTGTGTGTTTTGAGGAACACCTCTGTGTCTGCCTGTAAGAAAAGTCGATGGATGTTTGTATGTTTCTTGTGTATGTGTGTGTCGGGACCACATTTTTATGTATATAAGGGTTTCCAAGTCATTCTGACAGTTGTGTTGTGAGTGTGATAGTTTATGTGTGTGTTTATGTGTTTGTGGTAAACCATTATGTATGACTGTAAATAAAGTCGATGGGTGTTTTTGTGTGTTTCTTGTGTATGTGTGTGTTGGGACCTCGTTTTTGAGTATATTAGGGAATTCCAAATGTTGATATCTATGCCGAAGACCCAGTGTGAGTGCTGTGTTCTGAGTGTGACAGTGTGTGTGTGTGTGTTTGGGGGAACCCCACTGTATCTGCCTGTAAGAAAATGTCGATGGGTGTTTGTGTGTGTTTCTTGTGGATGTGTGTGTCGGGACCACGTTTGTGTGTATGTTAGGGCAGATTCAAGTGCCCGTGTGAGTGCATGTTCTGAGTGTGATAGTGTGTGTGTGTGTGTGTGTGTGTGTGTTTGTGGTAAACCATTTTTTTTTCCTGTAAGAAAAATTCGATGGGTGTTTGGTTTTGTTTCTTGTGTATGTGTGTGTCGGGACCACGTTTGTGTGTATATAAGGGTAGTTCCAAGTCATTCTGAGAGTTGTGTTGTGAGTGTGATAGTTTATTTGTGTGTTTATGTGTTTGTGGTAAACCATTATGTATGCCTGTAAATAAAGTTGATGGGTGTTTTTGTGTGTTTCCTGTGTATGTGTGTGTTGGGACCTCGTTTTTGAGAATGTTAGGGAATTCCAAATGTTGATTTCTATGCCAGGGACCCAGTGTGAGTTCTGTGTTGTGAGTGTGGTAGTGTGTGTGTGTGTGTGTGTGTGTTTGCGGGAAACCATTTTGTATGCCTGTAAGAAAAAGTCGATGGGTGTTTCTGTGTGATTCTTGTGTATGTGTGTCTCGGGACAACGTTTTTGGGTATGTCAGGGCAGTTCCAAGTGGTGATGGCTCTGCAAGGAACAGTGTGAGTGCTGTGTTGTGAGTGTGACAGTGTGTGTGTGTGTGTTTGGGGGAACCCCACTCTGTCAGCCTGTAAGAAAATGACAATGGGTGTTTGTGTGTGTTTCTTGTGTATGTGTGTTTGGGAACACGTATGTGAGTGTGTCATGGCAGTTCCAAGTGCTCATGGCTCTGCTGGAGATCCAGTGTGAGTGCTGTGTTGTGAGGGTGACATTGTGTGTGTGTGTGCGTGTGTGTGTATGTGTTGCGGGAAACTATTTGTATATCAGTAAGAAAAAGTCGATGGGTGTTTGGTTGTGTTTCTTGTGTATTTGTGTGTCAGGACCACGTTTGTGTGTATATAAGGGTAGTTCCAAGTCATTCTGAGAGTTGTGTTGTGAGTGTGATAGTTTATGTGTGTGTTTATGTGTTTGTGGTAAACCATTATGCATGCCTGTAAATAAAGTCGATGGGTGTTCTTGTGTGTTTCTTGTGTATGTGTGTGTTGGGACCTCGTTTTTGAGTATGATAGGGAATTCCAAATGTTGATGTCTATTCCGGGGACCCAGTGTGAGTGCTGTGTTGTGAGTGTGACAGTGTGTGTGTGTGTGTGTTTGGGGTAACCCCACTGTGTCTGACTGTAAGGTAATGTCGATGGGTGTTTGTGTGTGTTTCTTGTGTATCTGTGTTTCGGGAGCACGTATGTGAGTGTGTCAGGGCGGTTTCAAGTGTTCATGGCTCTGCTGGAGATCCAGTGTGAGTGCTGTGTTGTGAGGGTGACATTCTGTGTGTGTGTGTGTGTGTGTGTGTGTGTTGCGGAAAAACCATTGTGTATGACTGTAAGAAAAAGTCGATGGATGTTTGTGTGGTACTTGTATATTTGTGTGTCGGGCCACGTTTGAGAGTATGTTAGGTCAGTTTCAAGTGTTGAGGGTCCTGCGGGAGACCCAGTGTGAGTGCTGTGTTGTGTGTGTCATAGTGTGTGTGTGTGTGTCTGTGTGTGTGTGTTTTGGGAACACCACTGTTTCTGCCTGTAAGAAAAGTCGATGGGTGTTTGTGTGTGTTTCTGTGTATGTGAGTGTGGGACCACGTTTGTGTGTATATAAGGGTAGTTCTAAGTCATCCTGAGAGTTGTGTTGTGAGTGTGATAGTTTATGTGTGTGTTTATGTGTTTGTGGTAAATCATTATGTATGCCTGTAAATAAAGTCGATGGGTGTTTTTGTGTGTTTTTTGTGTATGTGTGTGTTGGGACCTCGTTTTTGAGTATGTTAGGGAATTCCAAATGCTGATGTCTATGCCGGGGACTCAGTGTGAGTGCTGTGTTGGGAGTGTGATAATGTGTGTGTGTGTGTGTGTGTGTGTGTTTGCGGGAAACCATTCTGTATGCCTGTAAGAAAAAGTTGATGGGTGTTTCTGTGTGTTTCTTGTGTATGTGTGTCTCGGGACAACGTTTTTGGGTATGTCAGCGCAGTTCCAAGTGGTGATGGCTCTGCAAGGAACAGTGTGAGTGCTGTGTTGTGAGTGTGACAGTGTGTGTGTGTGTGTTTTCGGGAACCCCACTGTGTCTGCCTGTAAGAAAATGTCAATGGGTGTTTGTGTGTGTTTCTTGTGTATGTGTGTTTGGGACCACGTATGTGAGTGTTTCAGGGTAGTTCCAAGTGTTCATGGCTCTGCTGGAGAGATCCAGTGTGAGTGCTGTGTTGTGAGGGTGACATTGTGTGTGTGTGTGCGTGTGTGTATGTGTTCCTTGCAACTATTTGTATGTCTGTAAGGAAAATTCGATGGGTGTTTGGTTGTGTTTCTTGTGTATGTGTGTGTCGGGACCATGTTTGTGTGTATATAAGTATAGTTCCAAGTCATTCTGAGAGTTGTGTTGTGAGTGTGATAGTTTATGTGTGTGTTTATGTGTTTGTGGTAAATCATTATGTGTGCCTGTAAATAAAGTCGATGGGTGTTTTTGTGTGTTTCTTGTGTATGTGTATGTTGGGACCTCGTTTTTGAGTATGTTAGGGAATTCCAAATGCTGATGTCTATGCCGGGTCCCAGTGTGAGTGCTGTGTTGTGAGTGTGATTGTGTGTGTGTGTGTGTGTGTGTGTGTCTTTGAAGGAAACCATTTTGTATGCATGTACGAAAAAGTCGATGGGTGTTTCTGTGTGTTTCTTGTGTATGTGTGCCTCGGGACAACGTTTTTGGGTGTGTCAGGGCAGTTCCAAGTGGTGATGGCTCTGCAAGGAACAGTGTGAGTGCTGTGTTGTGAGTGTGACAGTGTGTGTGTGTGTTTGGGGGAACCCCACTCTGTCTGCCTTTACGAAAAAGTCGATGGGTGTTTGGTTGTGTTTCTTGCGTATGTGTGTTTCGGGACCTCGTTTTTGAGTAAGTTAGGGAATTCCAAATGCTGATGTCTATGCCGGGGACCCAGTGCGAGTGCTCTGTTGTGAGTGTGATAGTGTGTGTGTGTGTGTGTGTGTGTGTTTGCGGGAAACCATTTTGTATGCGTGTAAGAAAAAGTCGATGTGTGTTTCTGTGTGTTTCTTGTGTATGTGTGTCTCGGGACAACGTTTTTGGGTATGTCAGGGCAGTTCCAAGTGGTGATGGTTCTGCAAGGAACAGTGTGAGTGCTGTGTTGTGAGTGTGACAGTGTGTGTGTGTGTGTTTGGGGGAACCCCACTGTGTCTGCCTGTAAGGAAATGTCGATGGGTGTTTTTGTGTGTTTCTTGTGTACATGTGTTTCGGGAGCACGTATGTGAGTGTGTCAGGGCAGTTCAAAGTGTTCATGGCTCTGCTGGAGATCCAGTGTGAGTGCTGTGTTGTGAAGGTGACATTGTGTGTGTGTGTGTGTTTGTGTGTGTTGCGGGAAACCATTTGTATGCCTGTAAGAAAAAGTCGATGGGTGTTTGTGTGTGTTTCTTCTGTATGTGTGTTTCGGGACCACGTTTGTGAATATGTTAGGTCAGTTCCAAGTGTTGATGCCTCTGCTGGAGACCCAGTGTGAGTGCTGTGTTGTGAGGGTGACAGTGTGTGTGTGTGTGTCTGTGTGTGTTGCGGGAAACCATTTGTATGCCTGTAAGAAAAAGTCGATGGGTGTTTGTGTGTGTTTCTTCTGTATGTGTGTTTCGGGACCACGTTTGTGAATATGTTAGGTCAGTTCCAAGTGTTGATGGCTCTGCTGGAGACCCAGTGTGAGTGCTGTGTTGTGAGTGTGACAGTGTGTGTGTGTGTGTCTGTGTGTGTTTCGAAACCCCACTGTGTATGCCTTTACGAAAAAGTCGATGGGTGTTTGGTTGTGTTTCTTGCGTATGTGTGTGTCGGGACTACGTTTTTGAGTTTTAGGGCAGTTCGAAGTGTTGATGGTTATGCCGGAGACCCAATGTGAGTGCTGTGTTGAGAGTGTGACAGTTTGTGTGTGTGTGTCTGTGTGTGTGTTTCAGGGAAACCATTGTGTATGACTGTAAGAAAAAGTCGATGGATGTTTGTGTGTTACTTGTATATGTGTGTGTCGGGCCACGTTTGAGAGTATGTTAGGGCAGTTTGAAGTGTTGAGGGTTCTGCCGGAGACCCAGTGTGAGTGCTGTGTTGTGAGTGTCATAGTGTGTGTGTGTGTGTCTGTGTGTGTGTTTTGGGACACCGCTGTGTCTGCCTGTAAGAAAAGTCGATGGGTGTTTGTGTGTGTTTCTGTGTATGTGTGTGTTGGGACCACGTATTTGGGTATGTCAGGGCAGGTCCAAGTGTTCATGGCTCTGCTGGAGATCCAGTGTGAGTGCTGTGTTGTGAGGGTGACATTGTGTGTGTGTGTGCGTGTGTGTATGTGTTCCTTGAAACTATTTGTATGTCTGTAAGAAAAATTCGATGGGTGTTTGGATGTGTTTCTTGTGTATGTGTGTGTCGGGACCACGTTTGTGTGTATATAAGGGTAGTTCCAAGTCATTCTGAGAGTTGTGTTGTGAGTGTGATAGTTTATGTGTGTGTTTATGTGTTTGTGGTAAACCATTATGCATGCCTGTAAATAAAGTCGATGGGTGTTTTTGTGTGTTTCTTGTGTATGTGTGTGTTGGGACTTCGTTATTGAGTATGTTAGGGAATTCCAAATGCTGATGTCTATGCCAGGGACCCAGTGTGAGTGCTCTGTTGTGAGTGTGATAGTGTGTGTGTGTGTGTGTGAGTGTGCGTGTTGCGGGAAACCATTTTGTATGCCTGTAAGAAAAAGTCGATGGGTGTTTCTGTGTGTTTCTTGTGTATGTGTGTGTAGGAAGAACGTTTTTGGGTATGTCAGGGTAGTTCCAAGTGGTGATGGCTCTGCTGCAGACTCAGTGTGACTGCTGTGTTGTGAGTGTGTATGTTTTGGGGAACACCACTGTGTCTGCCTCTACGAAAAGTCGATGGATCTTTGTTTGTGTTTCTTGTGTATGTGTGTGTCGGGACCACGTTTGTGTGTTTATCAGGGTAATTCCAAGTCATTCTGAGAGTTGTGTTGTGAGTGTGATAGTTTATGTGTGTGTTTATGTGTTTTGGTAAACCATTATGTATGCCTGTAAATAAAGTCGATGGGTGTTTTTGTCTCTTTCTTGTGTATGTGTGTGTCGGGACCTCATTTTTGACTATGTTATGGAATTACAAATGTTGATGTCTCTGCCGGGGACCCAGTGTAAGTGCTGTGTTGTGAGTGTGACTGTGTGTGTGTGTGTGTGTTTTGGGGAAAACCACTGTGTCTGCCTGTAAGGAAAGTGATGGGTGTTTGTGTGTGTTTCTTCTGTATGTGTGTGTCGGGACCACGTTTGTGTGTATATTAGGGTAGTTCCAAGTCATTCTGAGAGTTGTGTTGTGAGTGTGCTAGTTTATGTGTGTGTTTATGTGTTTGTGGTAAACCCTTATGCATGCCTGTAAATAAAGTCGATGGGTGTTTTTGTGTGTTTCTTGTGTATGTTTGTGTTGGGACCTCGTTTTTGAGTATGTTAGGGAATTCCAAATGTTGATGTCTATACAGAGGACGCAGTGTGAATGCTGTGTTGTGAGTGTGATAGTGTGTGTGTGTGTGTGTCTTTGAAGGAAACCATTTTGTATGCCTGCAAGAAAAAGTCGATGGGTGTTTCTGTGTGTTTCTTGTGTATATGTGTCTCGGGACAACGTATTTGCGTATGTCAGGGCAGTTCCAAGTGGTGATAGCTCTGCAAGGAACAGTGTGAGTGCTGTGTTGTAGTGTGACAGTGTGTGTGTGTGTGTGTGTTTGGGGGAACCCCACTGTGTCTGCCTGTAAGGAAATGTCGATGGGTGTTTGTGTGTGATTCTTGTGTATCTGTGTTTCGGGACCACGTATGTGAGTGTGTCAGGGCAGTTCCAAATGTTCATGGCTCTGCTGGAGATCCAGTGATAGCTGTGTTGTGAGGGTGACATTGTGTGTGTGTGTGTGTGTGTGTGTTGCGGGAAACCATTTGTATGCCTGTAAGAAAATGTCGATGGGTGTTTCTGTGTGTTTCTTATGTATGTCTGTGTTGGGAAAACGTTTGTGTGTATGTTAGGGTAGTTCCAAGTGTTAATGTCTCTACCGAGGTACAGAGTGAGTGCTGTGTTGTGAGTGTGACAGTGTGTGTGTGTGTTTTCAGGAAACCATTGTGTATGCTTGTAAGAAAAAGTCGATGGGTGTATTTGTGTGTTCCTGTGTATGTGTGTTTCAGGACCACATTTGTGAGTGTGTGAGGGCAGTTCCAAGTGTTCATGGCTTTGCTGGAGATCCAGTGTGAGTTATGTGTTGTGAGTGTGACAGTGTGTGTGCGTGTCTGTGTGTGTGTTTGCGGGAAACCATTCTGTATGCCTGTAAGAAAAATTCGATGGGTGTTTGTTTGTGTTTCTTCTGTATGTGTCGGGACCACATTTGTGAATATGTTAGGGCAGTTCCAAGTGTTGATGGCTCTGCTGGAGACCCAGTGAGAGTGCTGTGTTGTGAGTGTGACAGTGTGTGTGTGTGTGTCTGTATGTGTGTTTTTGGGGGAACCCCACTGTGTATGCTTCTAAGGAAAAGTCGATGGGTGTGTGTGTTTCCTGTGTATGTGTGTGTGGGGACCACGTTTGTGAGTATGTTGGGGCAGTTCAAGTTCCAGTGTGAGTGCTGTGTTGTGAGTGTGGCAGCGTGTGTTTCTGTGTGTGTTTGTGTTTGTGGGAAAACATTGTGTATGCCTATAAGAATAAGTCGATGGATGTTTGTGAGAGTTTCATATGTATGTGTGTGTCGCGACCACATTTGTGAATATTTTAGGGCAGTTCCAAGTGTTGATGCTTCTGCTGGATACCCATTGTGAGTGCTGTGTTGTAAGTGTGACAGTGTGTGTGTGTGTGTTCTCGGGAAACCATTGTGTATGCCTGTAAGAAAAAGTCGAATGCTGTTTGTGTGTGTTTCTTGTGTATGTGTGTGTCGGTAAAACGTTTGTGAGTATGTTAGGGCAGTTTCAAGTGTTGATGCCTCTGCCGAGGCCCAGTGTGAGTACTGTGTTGTTAGTGTGACAGTGTGTGTGTGTGTGTGTTTGCGGAAACCATTGTTTATGACTGTAAGAGAAAGTCAATGGGAGTTTGTGTGTGTTTCTTGTGTATGTTTGTGTCGGGACCACGTTTGTGAGTATGTTAGACCAGTTCCAAGTGTTGATGGCTCAGCCGGGGACCAGTGTGAGTGCTGTGTTGTGAGTTTGACAGTGTGTGTTTGTGTGTGGGTGTGTCTTTGGGGAACCCCACTGTGGCTACCTGTAAGAAAAAGTCGAAGGATATTTTTGTGTGTTTCTTGTGTATGTGTGTGTCGGGACCACGTTTGTGTGTCTGCTAGGGCACATTCAAGTGCCAGTGTGAGTGCTGTGTTGTGAGTGTGATAGTGAGTTTGCGTGTGTGTTTGTTTGCGGGAAACTATTGTGTATGCCTGTAAAAAAAAATCGATGGCTGTTTGTGTGTGTTTCTTCTGTATGTGTGTGTTGGTACCACGTTTGTAGTATGTTAGGGCAGTTCCAAGTGTTGATGGCTCTGCTGGATACCCACTGTGAGTGCTGTGTTGTGAGTGTGACAGTGTGTGTGTATGTTTGCGGGAAACCATTGTATATGCCTGTAAGAAAATGTCGATGGGTGTTTGTGTGTGTTTCTTCTGTATGCGTGTTACGAGACCACGTTTGTGAGTATGTCAGAGCAGTTCCAAGTGCTGATGGCTCTGCTGGAGACACAGTGTGAGTGCTGTGTTGTGCGTGTAATAATGTGTGTGTGTTTGTGTGTTTGGGGTAACCCCACTGTGTATGCCTGTATGAAAATGTCGATGGGGGTTTGTGTGTGTTTCTTGTGTATGTGTGTGTCAGCACCACGTTTTTGAGTAGGTTAGGGCAGTTCAAAGTGTTGATAGTTATTCCGGAGACCCAATGTGAGTGCTGTGTGCTGAGTGTGACAGTGTGTGTGTATGTGTCTGTGTGTGTGTTTCAGGGAAACCATTGTGTATGACTGTAAGAAAAAGTCGATGGTTGTTTGTGTGTTACTTGTATATGTCTGTGTCAGGCCACGTTTGAGAGTATGTTAGGGCAGTATCAAGTGTTGAGGGTTCTGCGGGAGACCCAGTGTGAGTGCTGTGTTGTGAGTGTCATAGTGTGTGTGTGTGTGTGTGTGTGTGTTTTGGGAACACCACTGTGTCTGCATGTAAGAAAAGTCGATGGGTGTTTGTGTGTGTTTCTTCTGTATGTGTGTGTCGGGACCACGTTTGTGTGTATATAAGGGTAGTTCCAAGTCATTCTGAGAGTTGTGTTGTGAGTGTGATAGTTTATGTGTGTGTTTATGTGTTTGTGGTAAACCATTATGAATGACTGTAAATAAAGTCGAAGAGTGTTTTGGTGTGTCTTGTGTATGTGTGTGTTGGGACTTCGTTATTGAGTATGTTAGGGAATTCCAAATGTTGATGTCTATGCCGGGAACCCAGTGTGAGTGCTGTGTTGTAATTGTGATAGTGTGTGTGTGTGTGTGTGTGTGTGTTTCCGGGAAACTATGTTGTATGCCTGTAAGAAAAAGTTGATGGGTGTTCCTGTGTGTTTCTTGTGTATGTGTGTGTCGGGACAACGTTTTTGGGTATTTCAGGGCAGTTCCAAGTGGTGATGGCTCTGCAAGGAACAGTGTGAGTGCTGTGTTGTGAGTGTGACAGTGTGTGTGTGTGTGTTCGGGGGAACACCACTGTGTCTGCCTGTAAGAAAAAGTCGATGGGTGTTTATGTGCGTTTCTTGTGTATCTGTGTTTCGGGACCACGTATGTGAGTGTGTCAGGGCAATTCCAAGTGTTGATGGCTCTGCTGCAGACCCAGTGTGAGTGCTGTGTTGTGAGTATGACAGTGTGTGTCTGTGTTTTGGGGAATACCACTGTGTCTGCCTGTAAGAAAAGTCGAAGGATGTTTGTGTGCGTTTTTTGTGTATGTGTGTGTCGAGACCACATTTGTGTGTATATAAGGGTAGTTCTAAATCATTCTGAGAGTTGTGTTGTGAGTGTGATAGTTTATGTGTGTGTTTATGTGTTTGTGGTAAACCATTATGTATGCCTGTAAATAAAGTCGATGGGTGTTTTTGTGTGTTTCCTGTGTATGTGTGTGTTGGGACCTCGTTTTTGAGTATGTTAGGGAATTCCAAATGTTGATGTCTATGCCGGGGACCCAGTGTGAGTGCTGTGTTGTGAGTTGGTAGTGTGTGTGTCTGTGTGTGTGTGTTTGCGGGAAACCAATTTTTATGCCTGTAAGAAAAAGTCGATGGGTGTTTGTGTGTGTTTCTTGTGCATGTGTGTGTCGGGACCACGTTTGTGTGTATATATGGGTAGTTCCAAGACATTCTGAGAGTTGTGTTGTGAGTGTGATAGTTTATGTGTGTGTTTATGTGTTTGTGGTAAACCATTATGTATGCCTGTAAATAAAGTCGATGGGTGTTTTTGTGTGTTTCCTGTGTATATGTTTGTAGGGATCTCGTTTTTGAGTATGTTAGGGAATTCCAAATGTTGATGTCTATGCCGGGGACCCAGTGGGAGTGCTGTGTTGTGAGTGTGATAGTGTGTGTGTGTGTGTGTGTTTGCGGGAAATCATTTTGTATGACTGTAAGAAAAAGTCGATGGGTGTTTGTGTGTGTTTCTTGTGTATGTGTGTGTCGGGACCATGTTTGTGTGTATGTTAGGGCAGATTCAAGTTCCCGTGTGAGTACTGTGTTCTGAGTGTGATAGTGTGTGTGTGTCTGTGTGTGTTTGCGGGAAACCGTTGAGTACGCCTGTATGAAAAATTCGATGGGTGTTTATGTGTGTTTCTTGTGAAGGTGTGTTTCGGGACCACGTATGTGAGTGTGTCAGAGCAGTTCCAAGTGTTGATGGCTCTGCTGCAGACCCAGTGTGAGTGCTGTATTGTGAGTGTGACAGTGTGTGTGTGTGTGTGTGTGTGTGTGTGTGTTTTGGGGAACACCGCTGTGTCTGCCTGTAAGAAAAGTCGATGGATGTTTGTATGTTTCTTGTGTATGTGTGTGTCGGGACCACATTTTTATGTATATAAGGGTTTCCAAGTCATTCTGAGAGTTGTGTTGTGAGTGTGATAGTTTATGTGTGTGTTTATGTGTTTGTGGTAAACCATTATGTATGACTGTAAATAAAGTCGATGGGTGTTTTTGTGTGTTTCTTGTGTATGTGTGTATTGGGACCTCGTTTTTGAGTATATTAGGGAATTCCAAATGTTGATGTCTATGCCGGAAACCCAGTGTGGGTGTTGTGTTCTGAGTGTGACAGTGTGTGTGTGTGTGTTTGGGGGAACCCCACTGTGTCTGCCTGTAAGAAAATGTCGATGGGTGTTTGTGTGTGTTTCTTGTGTATGTGTGTGTCGGGACCACGTTTGTGTGTATGTTAGGGCAGATTCAAGTGCCCGTGTGATTGCATGTTCTGAGTGTGATAGTGTGTGTGTGTGTGTGTGTGTGTGTGTGTGTTTGCGGTAAACCATTTTGTATGCCTGTAAGAAAAAGTCGATAGGTGTTTGTGTGTGTTTCTTGTGTATTTGTGTCTCGGGACAACGTTTTTGGGTATGTCAGGGCAGTTCCAAGTGGTGATGGCTCTGCAAGGAACAGTGTGAGTGCTGTGTTGTGAGTGTGACAGTGTGTGTGTGTGTGTTTGGGGGAACCCCACTGTGTCTGCCTGTAAGGAAATGTCGATGGGTGTTTGTGTGTGTTAATGTGTATCTGTGTTTTTGGAGCACGTATGTGAGTGTGTCAGGGCAGTGCCAAGTGTTCATGGCTCTGCTGGAGATCCAGTGTGAGTGCTGTGTTGTGAGGGTGACATTGTGTGTGTGTGTGTGTGTGTGTGTGTTGCGGGAAACCATTTGTATGCCTGTAAGAAAAAGTCGATGGGTGTTTGTGTGTGTTTCTTCTGTATGTGTGTTTCGGGACCACGTTTGTGAATATGTTAGGTGAGTTCCAAGTGTTGATGGCTCTGCTGGAGCCCCAGTGTGAGTGCTGTGTTGTGAGTGTGACAGTGTGTGTGTGTGTGTCAGTGTGTTTTTCAAAACCCCACTGTGTATGCCTTTACGAAAAAGTCGATGGGTGTTTGCTTGTGTTTCTTGCGTATGTGTGGTTCGGGACCACGTTTTTTACTATGTTAGGGCAGTTCGAAGTGTTGAAGGTTATGCCGGAGACCCAATGTGAGTGCTGTGTTGAGAGTGTGACAGTTTGTGTGTGTGTGTCTGTGTGTGTGTTTCAGGGAAACCATTGTGTATGACTGTAAGAAAAAGTCGATGGATGTTTGTGTGTTACTTGTATATGTGTGTGTCGGGCCACGTTTGAGAGTATGGTAGGTCAGTTTCAAGTGTTGAGGGTTCTGCGGGACACCCAGTGTGAGTGCTGTGTTGTGAGTGTCATCGTGTGTTTGTGTGTGTCTGTGTGTGTGTGTTTTGGGAACACCACCGTGTCTGCCTGTAAGAAAAGTCGATGGGTGTTTGTGTGTGTTTCTGTGTATGTGTGTGTCGGGACCACGTCTGTGTGTATATAAGGTTAGTTCTAAGTCATTCTGAGAGTTGTGTTGTGAGTGTGATAGTTTATGTGTGTGTTTATGTGTTTGTGGTAAATCATTATGTATGCCTGTAAATAAAGTCGATGGGTGTTTTTGTGTGTTTCTTGTGTATGTGTGTGTTGGGACCTCGTTTTTGAGTATGTTAGGGAATTCCAAATGCTGATGTCTATGCCGGGGACCCAGTGTGAGTGCTGTGTTGTGAGTGTGATATTGTGAGTGTGTGTGTCTTTGAAGGAAACCATTTTGTATGCCTGTAAGAAAAAGTCGATGGGTGTTTCTGTTTCTTGTGTATGTGTGTTTGGGACCACATATGTGAGTGTGTCAGTGCAGTTCCAAGTGTTCATGGCTCTGCTGGAGATCCAGTGTGAGTGCTGTGTTGTGAGGGTGACATAGTGTGTGTGTGCGTGTGTGTATGTGTTCCTTGAAACTATTTGTATGTCTGTAAGAAAAATTCGATGGGTGTTTGGTTGTGTTTCTTGTGTATGTGTGTGTCGGGACCACGTTTGTGTGTATATAAGGGTAGTTCCAAGTCATTCTGAGAGTTGTGTTGTGAGTGTGATAGTTTATGTGTGTGTGTATGTGTTTCTGGTAAACCATTATGCATGCCTGTAAATAAAGTCGATGGGTGTTTTTGTGTGTTTCTTGTGTATCTTTGTTTTGGGAGCACGTATGTGAGTGTCAGGGCAGTTCCAAGTGTTCATGGCTTGCTGGAGATCCAGTGTGAGTGCATGTTTGAGGGTGACATTGTGTGTGTGTGTGCGTGTGTGTATGTGTTCCTTGAAACTATTTCTATGTCTGTAAGAAAAAATCGATGGGTGTTTGGTTGTGTTTCTTGTGTATGTGTGTGTCGGGACCACGTTTGTGTGTATATAAGGGTAGTTCCAAGTCATTCTGAGAGTTGTTTTGTGAGTGTGATAGTTTATGTGTGTGTTTATGTGTTTGTGGTAAACCATTATACATGCCTGTGAATAAAGTCGATGGGTGTTTTTCTGTGATTCTTGTGTATGTGTGTGTTGGGGCCTCGTTTTTGAGTATGTTGGGGAATTCCAAATGCTGATGTCTATGCCGGGGACCCAGTGTGAGTGCAGTGTTGTGAGTGTGATTGTGTGTGTGTGTGTGTGTGTGTGTCTTTGAAGGAAACCATTTTGTATGCCTGTAAGAAAAAGTCGATGGGTGTTTCCGTGTGTTTCTTGAGTATGTGTGTCTCGGGACAACGTTTTTGGGTATGTCACGGCAGTTCCAAGTGGTGATGGCTCTGCAAGGAACAGTGTGAGTGCTGTGTTGTGAGTGTGACAGTGTGTGTGTGTGTCTGTGTGTGTGTGTTTGGGGGAAACCCACTGTGTATGCTTCTAAGAAAAAGTCGATGGGTGTGTGTGTTTCTTGTGTATGTGTGTGTGGGGACCACATTTGTGAGTATGTTGGGGCAGTTCCAAGTGCCAGTGTGAGTGCTGTGTTGTGAGTGTGGCAGCGTGTGTTTCTGTGTGTGTTTGTGTTTGTGGGAAAACATTGTGTATGCCTGTAAGAATAAGTCGATGAATGTTTGTGAGAGTTTCATGTGTATGTGTGTGTCGCGACCACATTTGTGAATATTTTAGGGCAGTTCCAAGTGTTGATGGTTCTGCTGGATACCCATTGTGAGTGCTGTGTTGTAAGTGTGACAGTGTGTGTGTGTGTGTTCTCGGGAAACCATTGTGTATGCCTGTAAGAAAAAGTCGATGGGTGTTTCTGTGTGTTTCTTGTGTATGTGTGTGTCGGTAAAAAGTTTGTGAGTATGTTAGGGCAGTTCCAAGTGTTGATGGCTCTGCTGAGGCCCAGTGTGAGTGCTGTGTTGTTAGTGTGACAGTGTGTGTGTGTGTGTGTGTGTGTGTGTGTGTTTGGGGAAACCCCACTCTGTCTGCCTGTAACAAAAAGTTGATGGGTGTTTGTGTGTGTTTCTTGTGTATGTGTGTGTCGGGACCACGTTTTTTGTATGTTAGGGCAGATTCAAGTGCCACTGGGAATGCTGTGTTGTGAGTGTGATAGTGTGTGTGTGTGTGTGTGTGTTTGCGGAAACCATTGTGTATGACTGTAAGAGAAAGTCAATGGGAGTTTGTGTGTGTTTCTTGTGTATGTTTGTGTCGGGACCACGTTTGTGAGTATGTTAGGGCAGTTCCAAGTGTTGATGGCTCAGCCGGGGACCAGTGTGAGTGCTGTGTTGTGAGTTTGACAGTGTGTGTGTGTGTGTGGGTGTGTGTTTGGGGGAACCCCACTGTGGCTGCCTGTAAGAAAATGTGGAAGGATATTTTTGTGTGTTTCTTGTGTATGTGTGTGTCGGGACCACGTTTGTGTGTCTGCTAGGGCACATTCAAGTGCCAGTGTGAGTGCTGTGTTGTGAGTGTGATAGTGAGTTTGCGTGTGTGTTTGTTTGCGGGAAACCATTGTGTATGCCTGTAAAAAAAATCGATGGGTGTTTGTGTGTGTTTCTTCTGTATGTGTGTGTTGGTACCACGTTTGTAGTATGTTAGGGCAGTTCCAAGTGTTGATGGCTCTGCTGGACACCCACTGTGAGTGCTGTGTTCTGAGTGTGACAGTGTGTGTGTATGTTTGTGGGAAACCATTGTATATGCCTGTAAGAAAATATCGATGGGTGTTTGTGTTTGATTCTTGTGTATGCGTGTTTCGAGACCACGTTTGTGAGTATGTCAGGGCAGTTCCAAGTGGTGATGGCTCTGCTGGAGACACAGTGTGAGTGCTGTGTTGTGAGTGTAATAATGTGTGTGGGGGTGTTTGTTTGGGAACCCCACTGTGTATGCCTGTATGAAAATGTCGATGGGTGTTTGTGTGTGTTTCTTGTGTATGTGTGTGTCAGGACCACGTTTTTGAGTATGTTAGGGCAGTTCAAAGTGTTAATGGTTATGCTGGAGACCCATTGTGAGTGCTGTGTGGTGAGTGTGACAGTGTGTGTGTGTGTGTCTGTGTGTGTGTTTCAGGGAAACCATTGTGTATGACTGTAAGAAAAAGTCGATGGATGTTTGTGTGTTACTTGTATATGTGTGTGTCGGGCCACGTTTGAGAGTATGTTAGGGCAGTTTCAAGTGTTGAGGGTTCTGCGGGAGACCCAGTGTGAGTGCTGTGTTGTGAGTGTCATAGTGTGTGTGTGTGTGTGTGTGTGTGTGTATGTGTGTTTTGGGAACACCACTCTGTCTGCCTGTAAGAAAAGTCGATGGGTGTTTGTGTGTGTTTCTGTGTATGTGTGTTGGGACAACATTTGTGTGTATATAAGGGGAGTTCCAAGTCATTCTGAGAGTTGTGTTGTGAGTGTGATAGTTTATGTGTGTGTTTATGTGTTTGTGGTAAACCATTATGTATGCCTGTAAATAAAGTCAATGGGTGTTTTTGTGTGTTTCTTGTGTATCTGTGTTTCGGGACCACGTATGTGAGTGTGTCAGGGCATTTCCAAGTGTTCATGGCTCTGCTGGAGATCCAGTGTGAGTGCTGTGTTTGAGGGTGACATTGTGTTTGTGTGTATGTGTGTGTGTGTGTGTGTGTGTGTTGCGGCAACCATTTGTATGCCTGTAAGAAAATGTCGATGGGTGTTTCTGTGTGTCTTGTGTATGTCTGTGTTGGGAAAACGTTTGTGAGTATATTAGGGTAGTTCCAAGTGTTGAGTCTCTGCCGAGGTACAGAGTGAGTGCTGTGTTGTGAGTGTGACAGTGTGTGTGTGTTTTCGGGAAACCATTGTGTATGCCTGTAAGAAAAAGTCGATGGGTCTATTTGTGTGTTCCTGCGTATGTGTGTTTCAGGACCACATTTGTGAGTGTGTGAGGGCAGTTCCAAGTGTTCATGGCATTGCTGGAGATCCAGTGTGAGTGCTGTGTTGTGAGTGTGATAGTGTGTGTGTGTGTCTTTGAAGGAAACCATTTTGTATGCCTGTAAGAAAAAGTCGATGGATGTTTCTGTGTGTTTCTTGTGTATGTGTGTCTCGGGACAACGTATTTGGGTATGTCAGGGCAGTTCCAAGTGGTGATGGTTCTGCAAGGAACAGTGTGAGTGCTGTGTTGTGAGTGTGACAGTGTGTGTGTGTGTGTTTGGGGGAACCCCACTGTGTCTGCCTGTAAGGAAATGTCGATGGGTGTTTGTGTGTGTTTCTTGTGTATCTGTGTTTCGGGAGCACGTATGTGAGTGTGTCAGGGCAGTTCCAAGTGTTCATGGCTCTGCTGGAGATCCAGTGTGAGTGCTGTGTTGTGAGGGTGACATTGTGTGTGTGTGTGTGTGTGTGTGTTGTGGGAAACCATTTGTATGCCTGTAAGAAAATGTCGATGGGTGTTTCTGTGTGTTTCTTGTGTATGTCTGTGTTGGGAAAACGTTTGTGATTATGTTAGGGTAGTTCCAAGTGTTGATGTCTCTGCCGAGGTACAGAGTGAGTGCTGTGTTGTGAGTGTGACAGTGTGTGTGTGTGTTTTCGGGAAACCATTGTGTATGCCTGTAAGAAAAAGTCAAAGGGTGTATTTGTGTGTTCCTACGTATGTGTGTTTCATTTGTGATTGTGTGAGGGCAGTTCCAAGTGTTCATGGCTTTGCTGGAGATCCAGTGTGAGTGCTGTGTTGTGAGTGTGACAGTGTGTGTGCGTGTCTGTGTGTGTGTTTGCGGGAAACCATTCTGTATGCCTATAAGAAAAATTCAATGGGTGTTTGTTTGTGTTTCTTCTGTATGTGTGTGTGGGGACCACATTTGTGAATATGTTAGGGCAGTTTCAAGTGTTGATGGCTCTGCTGGAGACCCAGTGAGAGTGCTGTGTTGTGAGTGTGACAGTGTGTGTGTGTGTGTGTCTGTATGTGTGTGTTTGGGGGAACCCCACTGTGTATGCTTCTAAGAAAAAGTCGATGGGTGTGTGTGTTTCTTGTGTATGTGTGTGTGGGGACCACATTTGTGAGTATGTTGGGGCAGTTCCAAGTGCCAGTGTGAGTGCTGTGTTGTGAGTGTGGCAGCATGTGTTTCTGTGTGTGTTTGTGTTTGCAGGAAAACATTGTGTATGCCTGTAAGAATAAGTCGATGGATGTTTGTGAGAGTTTCATGTGTATGTGTGTGTCACGACCACATTTGTGAATATTTTACGGTAGTTCCAAGTGTTGATGGTTCTGCTGCATACCCATTGTGAGTGCTGTGTTGTAAGTGTGACAGTGTGTGTGTGTGTGTGTGTGTGTGTGTGTGTGTTTGGGGAAACCCCACTCTGTCTGCCTGTAAGAAAAAGTTGATGGGTGTTTGTGTGTGTTTCTTGTGTATGTGTGTGTCAGTAAAAACTTTGTGAGTATGTTAGGGCAGTTCCAAGTGTTGATGGCTCTGCTGAGGCCCAGTGTGAGTGCTGTGTTGTTTGTGACAGTGTGTGTGTGTGTGTGTGTGTGTGTGTGTGTTTGGGGAAACCCCACTCTGTCTGCCTGTAACAAAAAGTTGATGGGTGTTTGTGTGTGTTTCTTGTGTATGTGTGTGTCGGGACCACGTTTGTTTGTATGTTAGGGCAGATTCAAGTGCCAGTGGGAATGCTGTGTTGTAGTGTGATAGTGTGTGTGTGTGTGTGTGTGTTTGCGGAAACCATTGTGTATGACTGTAAGAGAAAGTCAATGGGAGTTTGTGTGTGTTTCTTGTGTATGTTTGTTTCGGGACCACGTTTGTGAGTATGTTAGGGCAGTTTCAAGTGTTGATGGCTCAGCCGGGGCCCAGTGTGAGTGCTGTGTTGTGAGTTTGACAGTGTGTGTGTGTGTGTGGGTGTGTGTTTGGGGGAACCCCACTGTGGCTGCCTGTAAGAAAATGTGGAAGGATATTTTTGTGTGTTTCTTGTGTATGTGTGTGTCGGGACCACGTTTGTGTGTCTGCTAGGGCACATTCAAGTGCCAGTGTGAGTGCTGTGTTGTGAGTGTGATAGTGAGTTTGCGTGTGTGTTTGTTTGCGGGAAACCATTGTGTGTGCCTGTAAAAAAAAATCGATGGGTGTTTGTGTGTGTTTCTTCTGTATGTGTGTGTTGGTACCACGTTTGTAGTATGTTAGGGCAGTTCCAAGTGTTGATGGCTCTGCTGGACACCCACTGTGAGTGCTGTGTTCTGAGTGTGACAGTGTGTGTGTATGTTTGTGGGAAACCATTGTATATGCCTGTAAGAAAATATCGATGGGTGTTTGTGTTTGATTCTTGTGTATGCGTGTTTCGAGACCACGTTTGTGAGTATGTCAGGGCAGTTCCAAGTGGTGATGGCTCTGCTGGAGACACAGTGTGAGTGCTGTGTTGTGAGTGTAATAATGTGTGTGGGGGTGTTTGTTTGGGAACCCCACTGTGTATGCCTGTATGAAAATGTCGATGGGTGTTTGTGTGTGTTTCTTGTGTATGTGTGTGTCAGGACCACGTTTTTGAGTATGTTAGGGCAATTCAAAGGGTTGATGGTTATGCCGGAGACCGAATGTGAGTGCTGTGTGGTGAGTGTGACAGTGTGTGTGTGTGTGTGTGTGTGTCTGTGTGTGTGTTTCAGTGAAACCATTGTGTATGACTGTAAGAAAAATTCGATGGATGTTTGTGTGTTACTTGTATATGTGTGTGTCGGGCCACGTTTGAGAGTATGTTAGGGCAGTTTCAAGTGTTGAGGGTTCTGCGGGAGACCCAGTGTGAGTGCTGTGTTGTGAGTGTCATAGTGTGTGTGTGTGTGTGTGTGTGTGTGTGTGTGTGTGTTTGTGTATGTATGTGTGTTTTGGGAATACCACTCTGTCTGCCTGTAAGAAAAGTCGATGGGTGTTCGTGTGTGTTTCTGTGTATGTGTGTGTCGGGACCACGTTTGTGTGTATATAAGGGGAGTTCCAAGTCATTCTGAGAGTTGTGTTGTGAGTGTGATAGTTTATGTGTGTGTTTATGTGTTTGTGGTAAACCATTATGTATGCCTGTAAATAAAGTCGATGGGTGTTTTTGTGTGTTTCTAGTGTATGTGTGTGTTGGGACCTCGTTTTTGAGTATGTTAGGGAATTCCAAATGTTGATGTCTATGCCGGGGACCCAATGTGAGTGCTGTGTGTTGGGTGAGTGTGCTGCTGTGGGACCCCGCTTGGGACCTTTTCCAGGGTCACCTGACTGGGTGCCAGTCACAGAGGGGGACAGGGCTTTTATGCCCAGGGAAAAGAGCTGCTCAGAGGGGTGAATGCATCTTCTGTCCTGAAGTCCTTCTCCCCTAGAGACCGTGTGGCCAGCGAGGAGCCAGAGAAAGAGCACCTGAACACAAAGACTTAGAGGAAGACGGAAAGGTGAGGAAGAAGAAAGGACAGGCACACATATGGAACCAGCACTCTTTGTCACTCTTCTCCTGAGTAGCAAAGGACATGGGCTGGAACAAACTGTGGCCACACTTTTCCCCCAACGCTGGCCTGGCAGAGAGCATCGGGGCACCTGTGTCCTGGAATTGCCCTAGATTCTCCGGGGCATGGGCTGACGCTTTCCACACACAGTGGTCCAGGGCTCCCGGGGGTGTGTACCGTGTCCTGAGTCCTAGAGGAGTCTATTCGGGTAGGCGAGGGACAGCCTGGCATTGCCTGGCTTCAAATACCAGGCGGAGGGCCCCCGGGAGGAAGCGGCAGGAGGGGTGAAGGTGGAGGTGTGTCCCGGAGGGACAGCAGGCGGGGGCGCCGCAGCTGGCTCCCTGAGTGGTGCCTGCAGCGCGAGGGGCGGGGCCCTGCGTGGGCACGCCCACCAGCCGTTACCTGATTGGACGCGGGGTTCTCCCTCGGCCTGGGCCAGCCCAGGACTCAGTCCCACCAAGGCCGCACACGTGATACAGCGTCATCCTGGGGCGACACAGCATGCCCGCTATCTCTTGTGCGCATGCGTTCAGCGGCCCACGGCCTCTGGGAGGACGCTGCCTCCCGCAGACGACTAGGGGCGCCAGAGCTCCACCTGCCCGACCGTTTGCGGGAGCCACGTGCTCTCACCTCCAGCTCCTCTCCGCTGCTGGCTCTGCTCGCTCACGACCAGGACCACATGGAGTGCGCGGCGGCTCCGGGGAAGGCGGGGCTGCCCCGCCGTCCTGCACCACCTTGGTCCTGGAGGGGGGCCGTGAGGCATCGGGGCCCCGTGCCCAGGCAGGCGCCTGGGGGGAGGCAGGGCCGCTGCAGGCCCTAGGTGCCGCCGGGATGGGCGCAGAGGCTGTGGTGGGTGCTGAGGCCCAGCAGGGCAGAGAGCAGGCCGGCCCCGGGGACGAGTTGGTGCTGGTGGTGGATATCATGGTAGCGCTGGACCCTGGTGTAGAGGAGGTTGAAGGGGAGCACACTGTAGAGGAATCAGAGGAGGAGGAGGACAAGGAGGCTGAGCAGGAAGCCAAAGTTGCGGTGGAGTCTCAGGACACAGTCAAGTGTGAGGAAGAGGAGAAAGCTGAAGTGGTGGCACGGCCTGAAGAGGCTGAGGAAGGGGAGGCTGTTGAGGATGAGAAGGAGGACACTGAGGAGGGGGCTGTTGCGGAAGAGTCTGAGATATACCTCCAAGAGGTTACGGAGGTGGGGGAGGAAGCTGATGAGGGAAATGAGAAGTCCACGGAGAAAGAGCATGAGGAGGCGGAGAAGGCTGAGGAGGATTCTGTGGACGGAGCATCTGAGGCCAAGGAGGAGGAGGCTAAGAAGGAGGAGGACGCAGATGGTGAAGAGCAGGTGGCTGAGGAAGAGGAGGCCGAGGAGTGGGAGCAGCCTGAGGAAGGGGAGAAGGCTGAAGAGGCTGAGGAGGTGGCTGTGCAGGAGGAGGCCAGGGAGGAGGGCCAGAAGGAGGAAGAGGCACAGGAGTAGCAGGAAGGGGAAGAACAGCCAGAGGCACGGCGGGGTCCATCCCTGTCCCCGCTCGAGGCTCTAGGGGCCCTGCAGTCCGAGCTGGAGCCCGGGAATAAGCAAGCCAGCAGGTCCTACTCTCGGCTCAAGCTCAAGTCATGTCAGAGGCGGCAGCGTCACCTGGAACACCGAAGCGCCATTATCCGGGGCATCCCTGGCTTCTGGGCCAAGGCTGTATCCTTCATGCTGTCACTGAGGGATTCCGATGTGTCTGGGCCAGTGCATGAGGAACGAGAGGGAGGGGGCTGTTGACTACCAACATGCATCATGGGGGGGAAGCCCCCTCACGCCCCGCAGCATTGCAGAGGACACGCTCATGCCGTGGGGATCAAGACAGCCTGGAAATCCTGTTTCCGGTTGGGCGGTGGGGCCGCAGGGTGCTCTGGGTGTCGCACGAGGCACTGAAACTCCGCTGGGCATCTAGGAGCACTAGTTCGGGTCAGAGTCAGGAATAGCAGCAGGGTCTCTTCACCCAAAACACATTCACACCAAGCATGGGTTCCCCTGGGTAGAATGCTGCAGGCAAGGGGTGGTGAGAGCCCACCCGGTCAGCCTGAGGCAGGAATGTGTGCTGTCCGGGAACGCGCTAGTTCTGCCTAGCCATCAGCACACGAGGATGAGCTGTGGAGGGGGTGTGGGGCGGGAGGGGTGTCTCTCAGGATGCCAGCTGCCTGTGTCCCTGCTGAGATATGTAGCACCACGGGGCGCCGTGGTCCTTGAGGCAGCCGGGGCGGAGGCAGTGGGACCCCGCGGCGGAGAGGGGAGACAGTGCCCGGTTGCTGTCCAGACTCGCTCTGTTGCTGTAGCTCTTTCATCTCCAGCCCTCGAAGCTCCTTGACCGAAAGCAGTTTGTGAACCACTCGCAGATGTCAGCCATGATCAGTGAGCAAGATGAAGGCATACTTGGCTACCTGACGGATTTGAAGGTCTGGCCCGGGAGACTGAGGCCGGGGTGGGGGACAGGAGAGGAGAGGGTGGCCAAAGTGAGTCCTCCCCCAAGTCAGGAGGGTCAAGGTCTGCTGGACAGAGCTTTCACCCCTCTGCCCCACTTTCCCGCCGGGCAGGTGGAGGAACTGCGGTTTCCCCGTGAGTGCCGCCACATCCTGCTCTTCTTTCGCAAGAACTCCTACTTCCGGAATGAAGTGGTTGTGAAGGAGTATGTCGTCAGCGCTGCTGGTAAGAGGCCGCTGTCTGGATGGGCGGTGGCAGGTGGAGGAGGGCGGGTTGCCTTCCCCGACTCATTACCCAGCACCCTCTCACACACTCGTCTTCCTGCAGGGTACGGGCCATCTCATTCCCCTCCCATCCAGTGGCACCAGGATTTCGAACGAGAGGCCCACAGCCGCAGGCACCACAACAGCAGCCTTAACTTCTTCAACTGGTTCTCTGACCACAGCTTTGCCGGGGCTAGCAGGATAGCTGAGGTGGGGCCCTGTGACACACAGCGTAAATGACCTTGCTGGCTTCTCCAGCTGCTTGGGATGGACACCTGAGCCCCGCCCCCGTTTCTCCTGCCAGATCATCATGGACGACCTGTGGCCCAATCCCCTGCAGTATTATGTGAGCAAGAAGGCAGCAGGAGAGGGAACTGAGAGGACGACAGGTGAGGAGCCCAGGGCGTGGGCGCCGAGACGTGTGCTGTCGGGATCCCTGGGCCCTGGGCTACTCAATGGGAGACACTGAGGTTCACAGGAACACTCCGAGACAGCGACCCCGGGACAAAGCACGTCACCCTGACATGGAACGTGGGGAGGTGCAGTGCCAAATGGGTTGTGCCTGGGGAAGCTTGAGGCAGGCGAGGCCACGCAGCGTCATGGAGCAGAGCCGGAGAAGCAAAGCCGGCTCAGCGGCTGCACTTGCGGCAACTGTCATTCTGTGGCCCGTGAACCGCAGCCTCAGGTCTGCGAGCAGCGCATTACAAGGGTGACCAGAGGCACCCTTGGCCCAAATGTCTGGGTGTCCTGGTGCAAAGCCGCACCCCGCCTTCCCGTCCCTTCTCTGTGTTGATCACCACAGTTGTCCCCTTAAATTCCGGAGGCATCTCCTTTGCCAAGCCCACTGGCCCGCGGGCAGTCATGAAGGAGCACGCTCGTTCATACGTGGCTGGAGGAAACATAAAGCGATCACAGTCGGGGGCAGGGGCTTGGCCAGGGGAGAATGAACACCATTCCCGACGAGAACCTTGAAAACCTCAAGCAACCTTAAGTATGGCCCAGTGAAGATACCCACTGCTCTCCTCCTGTGTCCATGTGCACGTGTGTCCCCGCGTGCGTGCTTGTGCGTGTGCGTGTGTGTGTGTGTGTGTGTGTGTGTGCCATCTCGTCTAGGGAGCTTCATGATGTTGAAATGAGGATGAGGACCATCGCACTTGACGGAAAGCAGTCCGGAAACTTCAGAAGGAGCTGAAGGGTCACCCCGCTTCCTCTCTGCAGGAAATAACTGAAGACAGGTGCCGGGGTGAAACAAGGCCTGTTGAGGCCCCGGGAGCCCTGGAGAAATATCGAAATGTAAATAAACAACGTCAAGTGTGTTTCCGTGTGTGTGTGTGTGTGTGTGTGCGTGTGTCTGTGTGCTCTGGCACACGCACTCTTCCTCCTGGAAGGGGCTCCAGGGGACTGACTGAACACAGCGGCTGCATGTCGGTGTTTTCCTTCTGCGCCTGGGCTTCCCCAGTCTGTGGATCGGCCTGTCCTGTAGGCTTGCCCACAGGGCTAGGACACGCATGGTCTGGGGCTGCATCCCAGGGGGCAGAGGTACCGTTCCCCCAGGCCCAATGGGGCTGGGCAGGGAGAAGATCTGATCGAAAGGCCAGCCGACCGGGGCTCATCTCTTCCCTGGGGAAATGAGGGAGTTCAAGGAAAGGGAATAACGAGCCACGGACAAACACGTCCAGTAGCCAGGTTACGTGGACGCCGATGGTGGCCTCCAGGGATGCTCCCTGGTGGATGGCCTCAGACACACCCACCGCACATTCCATGGGGGGAGGACTCAAGGTCCATGACTCTGTCGAACCCAGTGCCACTGCTCTCCCCAGGTCTAGGAACGCACACAGCCTCCTGCTGACATAGTCAGGCTCTGAGGACCAGCAACCACGTTAAGGAGTGAGGGCCAGGCTGTATGGAGGGACTGTGGGAGAGGGGACAGAGGGAGCTGGGAGGGTAGGAAACATGACCCTCTCGTCCCGGCACAAGGGCCCAGGAGAAAGGAGAGATTGCAGGGGGACACACACACACGCACGCTCACACACAGTGGTGCACAGACACTGCGTCCTCACACACACACTCAAACAGCCGCACCCACAAGCTGACACACACACTCACTCAGGTGCACCCTCAGTCACCCACCCCCACGCACACTCCACTCCCTCACATGTCCTGGCACACACAAGCTCACACAGCCACGCTCTGCGGGCATCTCTAGTGCCCTGACTCCCTAGGGCCCTCGTTTGGGCTCCCCCAGACGACAAAGAGGCGGAGGCGTGCGGGAGGGGTGGTATGGTTCCTCAGGACTGGCAAGGCCCAGTCCATGCAGCGGTGTGCTGTCTATCCCATGACCACTGTGGTGCTGAGATTCCTGTTTCCACATGGGCTTAAGGCGTTTGCCCAAGGCCCTCTCTCCGCTGAAGACCCCACAAGGTAAGCACCACCAAGAGGCACGAATCACTGGTCCCTGTCACAAGCTGATACAGTTAGTCTCCAGGTGTCAGCCCACAAGACCCTTCCACACGTGAACAATAACCCCATAGGTAGACAGGGGCAGGATCAAAGCCGTGATTGCAACACCTTATCAGGGATTCCACAGGGCCCCACACTCCAGGTTGGAAAGAGCTTATCCAACTCCCTAAACTTTTGTTTTGTACATTACCATGGCTTCCAAGATCCTGAAACTTTATTTTATTTAACCTTATTTATTTATTTATTTATTTATTTATTTATTTATTTATTTATTTATTTATCTATCTGACAGAGAGAGAGAGAGAGAGAGGACAAGCAGGGAAACAGCCGAGGGGGAGGGAGAGGCAGGCTTCCCGTCGAGCAGGGAGCCCGAAGCGGGGCTCGATCCCAGGAGCCTGGCTGCAGGACCTGAGCCGAAGGCAGACGCTTAAGCTTCCAGCCACCCAGGCGCCCCAAACCCCCTAAACTTGAACAGGAACGCAGCAACCCTTTGGGGGAGCTCTGTACACTTGCTGAATAAACTTTGCCCTGCTGCCCACCACTCCTCTTCTGGACTACATCTCCTTTCCACGACGCGGCATGACCGCGAACCCGGGCACTGAGGGACCCACAGTCCTGGATCCCAGACTGCTGTCTCATCGGAGAGGACCACATCAGGAGTTCACTAGCGTTCTGGTTCCATGGCTCTGAACCACGTGTGTGTCCCTGGCCCTTCTGGATCTTCGTGTTCTTGTCTGTGTAAAGCGTCCCTCTTTGCCCGTGTTAGTCTGTCTTCCCGAACATGCCCTGGCGTGTCTTGGCCTGGCTGTGCCTGTGCCGTCAGGTCTCCCATCTCGCATCCGTGCTGAGCCCAGATAGGCAGAGCTGTGCCTCTAGGAGTGCTTTGGGCTTTGCGAGTCTCTGCTTGGCTACAGCTGCCGGGCTGTTGGCCTGCCAATGGGTTGGCGTAAGGGTTCCTGTCTCTGCGTCTGTCCACCTGTGAATTGGACCCCGTTTCATCCATTTCGGGGTCAGAATCCTCTCCTCCTCCGACGGGGGTGCGTTAGGAATCTTTGGTGAGTCCCGAGAAGTCCTTCACTTCCTGTACCGTAGGGTGGCGCAGTGACGCCTCCTTGGAAACAGAGGAAGGGCCAAGCTCCTCCTGCCGGGCAGCGAGGGGCTCACCAAAGGGTCCTCAGCCGCCCTGCTTAGGGCCGAAGGTCACTCATCGTTCTCCCTTTTCCCGCTTTCAACTACTTTGTGGCCTCAGTCTCTTGCACAGTGCGTAGATGTGGGCAGGTTTTCAAAGGCAGAACGTCCTGCTGCCCTCCCAATCTTGCTGTGTTGCCGCGTAGCCTGCTCCTGAGCAGGATCGACTGACGTCCGCCACTGTGGTACTTGGTTTCTGTGTAGCCCATGCCCCTTTCCATCCTCAATTCCTGCGTTACGTCCTCCTTTGCTGTCCGCTTCGTGTGTCTGGGAGACAGGCGGACATCTCTGGCACCACTGGATCGAGCTCCGCTAGGCCTCCGAGACCTTGTGCGTGAGCGAGGTACACAAGGCACCATCAGGGACATGCGGGGACCTCCAAGAGGTCCTTCCTGCCCCTTCGTTCTGAAATTTCTCTGCAAACGCTTGGCTGACCCCAACGCTAGGGACGCAGCCAATATTGCCACCTGCAGGCCCGGGGCACCTTGGGTCGGTAGAACTCCTGCGCCTGGCGGAACTCAGTGTTCACACCCTTGAGCCCTCCCCGACCCCGTTCACCCCGTCACCACTGCTCTACCCTGGGGTTGCTTGCCCGCCTCTGGCTCTGTTAGCTTCCTACACATGGGTGCTCCCACCCATAGGCTTCCTCCTGGGAAGGGGCTGGCTTCCTCCACGGTAGACAGTGCTTTACCGATTCTACGCTGAACGCCCCTTCTTGGGGGCCCTCCCCACTCACAGTTGCAGGGAACACCCCAGCCTGGGGGAACCCAGGTTTGCCCATACGTGGACTTGGTTGACGTAGTGGGCGAGGGGCCTGCTCCCGGGTGGGTGTCGTGCCTCCACTTCAAGTTCCCACAGCTTACAAGACCCAGCTCTGTGCATGCTGAGCCGACGATCCTACACATGCCCCTGCTTGGATGCACTTGTCCTTCAGGCCACACAGGCAACGCAGCGTGGTTCCATAGGCAAATCCTGCTCTCCTGTTTCCTCTGCGAGTACTTTACGGGGATGCCTTGTATCTCAGGCTAGCCCTTTGACTTAAGGGTCTAGTGACCGGCTTCCTTTCAGCGGGTAGGACTCTGCTTATGTTAGAGCCACACACCCCCACCGCCACCCCACGGCCCTCTCCCTACCACCCTAGGCTCATCCTCTCACTCCTTCTCCTGATGCCTGGTGCATATTTTCTCGGGCGTCCTTGGCGACCATAACCTTTACGTTACACTCTTTTTCCCTGAACGTGTTGAAGGTTATCACCCACTGCCTTCTGGCCACCGTCCATCCTAAGGGGAAGCTGGCTCTTCCTCCCACTGAGGAACCCCGGGGTGTGATGGGTCAGTCCCGCCTCTGTGGGCTGCCGAGAGGCCTGTCCTTGCCTTTGCACCAAAGACAAGAGCCCATTGGCCTGGGCATCCCTTTGGATCCTTCCTTCCACTAGGACTGCAATGGGCTCCTTGGATGTGCAGAGTCAGCATAGTCCGCAAAGTGGCAAAGCTTTATCACCTTAGGTCCTCACGCACTGGCTGCCTCTTCCTCTCTCCCACCTCTTCCTGGCATTCCCAATTTGTGCCTGCTGGTGGTCAGCATGAGCTGACCCCTCTCCCTCCCTCTCCCTCTCTCCCTTCCTCTCTCCCTGCAGAGTCTCTCCCTCCTCTCTCCCTCGCCCTTTCCCTCTCTTCTCCTCTCCATCCCTCCTCTCCCTCTCCCTCCTCTCTCCCTCACCCTTCTGTGTCCCTCTCCCTCCTCTCTCCCTCCTCTCTCTTCTTCCCCCTCCCTCCTCCTCTACTTCTCCCCTCCTTTCCCTCTCTTCACCCTCTCCCTCTCCTCCCCCTCTCCCTTCTGTGTCCCTCTCCCTCCTCTCTCCCTCCTCTCTCTTCCTTCCCCTCCCTCCCTTTTCCTCCCTCCTCAGTCCTACTCTCCCTCTCTTCCCCCTCTTGCTCTCTTCCCCGTCTCCCATCACCTGGAGCCCCCAGCCTTCTCCATTTCCACGGCTGTGCTGCTTCTGGTGCAGTATTGCCTCAGGAGCTTCCTTCAGGGGCTCGAGCAACATGACAAGAGCTAGTGTACTTAGGACTGTAGTGGTAACTCCAACGTCTGGGCTGTCTCAGGGACGGTGTTAGAAAATTTTGCTTCTCCCGCCATATGGCCTTTGGTTTTGCTCCCTTCCTCATTTGCATCGACAAGCAGATTTTGAAACACTGAAACGTGCTACCGCCAAAAGCCCTGCACTTTACCCCAAGGGGGACCCTCCTGCCCCTTTCCGGTTGAAGTCCTCCAGGCGCCCAGACCCATTCCTTTTAAATGAGGCCCTCCCACAATGCAACACTAACCCTCGCAGCCTTGGCATCACCCACGCGGCCTTCCTGGCACTTTAGGCGGTGTCCCTCGGGCACCTCAAAGTTCACCCAAGGTGGGGACCGCCATGAGGCGTGGGACTGTCCCAAAGGACCTGGTGAGTACCGGAGAAAGGGCACGTGTGCTGCCAATGCTCGCTGCCATATCCCCTCGCAGGCAGGTGGTCCACTCGGTGACAGACACAGCAGGAACATGCACCCAGTGGGGGGACCAAAGGCAGTGGAGCTGCCCAGCAGCCTCAGCTCCTCAGGAAGGTGGATAAAAGCAGGCTCCGTGGACCATTCTGCTGGAGCTCTGACATCCTTGGCAGTTAGAGCAGGAGGGAAGGAGGACACGAGAGTCACCCAAGGAAGGAGAAAGCAAAGATGGGAAGAGAGCCAGACAGAGAAGGGTGTGGCAGAGGAAAGTACAGCGGGAGCAAGTCCTACCAGCGGCTTTGACGAAAGACTACCCCGAGTCACTGTGTAGGCTACATGTCCTGCCCATTGGCATGCCACCAAGTCCGAATCCCGGACCTCCCTGGGGCTGTGTTAGTAGCTCTGTAGGCACCGTGGGGTGGCCAGGGACCTTGGCTCTTTGCTAATTTGAGGCCACTTATGTGTGTGTGTTTCCTCTCTTTTGAGGAGAGTCCGGGCGCGGAGGGGGTGAGGGAGGCAGCCCCTGCATCCTGGATCCTGGTGGGCGGCCCCCTGACACCCTTCGCCACCGTTCGGGTAAATGCGGGAAGGCCATGGGCACAGCGATCTGGCGGTGGTTGGAGCACCAGGTAATGGCTCCAGGGCTTTCCTTCAGGGTCACTAAGAAAGGGCCGGGTGAGGCTTCCGGGGGTCAGGGGGTCACCCTCTTGAGCCGTTGCATTGGAATTCCCCAGTGCCAGCAGCCTGGTCCCCCTGGACGGCCGGGAAAGGCAACACGGGCTGTGTGATATGAGGGACCTCCGGCTCATGGCCTGGCAGGTGATAGCCGGGAATAGACCAGGTTCCAGATGCGGAGGCCACCCCGGAGGAGGAGGCACACAGGCCGGCTCCCTGGCTGGTGCCTTGGGCGCCGAGGGGCGGGGGTCTGGGCGGGCACACGCTCCGCCCTGTCATTGTCCCTACGCTCCGTGCCCAGCGGCCTGGGCGTGACTCAGGGCTCCGTGTCACAAAGGCCGCATGCGTGGCGTCGCGTCACCGTCGCCCCGTGGCCATCTGGTCCCTAGCTCTTCTGCGCATGCCTTCACCAGCCTCCGGCCTCTTGGAGGCCTCTGATTCCCGCCTCCAGTTGGGGGCGCCAGAGCTCCACCTGCCGGCCGCGTGCGGGAGCCAGGTGCTGGCTCCTCCAGCTCCTTCCCTCCGCTGCTGGCTCTGCTCCCTCAGGACCAGCACCACATGGAGAGCGCGGCGGGCTCCGGGCAAGGCGGGGCTGCCCTGCCATCCTGGAGCACCTTGTTCCTGGAGGGGGGCCATGAGGCGCCGGAGCCCTGCGCCCAGGCAGGCGCCTGGGGTGAGGCGGGGCCGCTGCAGGCCCTAGGTGCCGGGGGGATGGGCGCAGAGGCTGTGCTGGGTGCGGAGGCCCAGCAGGGCAGAGAGCAGGCTGGCCCCGGGGACGAGTTGGTGCTGGTGGTGGAGGATATCATGGCGGTGGTGGAGGTCGTGGCCGTGGAAGACCAGGAGGCAGTGCAAGCACAGCAGGACGAGCAGCTGCAGCAGCTGCAGCAGGGGGAGTCAGGGCCGGGTCCCGAGCCAGCCGGCACACCACTTGCCGCGCTGGAGATGGTTCAGTTCGCGCTCAGCTCTGTGGATGCCCAAGCTACCAGGGCCTACTTGCGGCTCAAGCGCAGGATGAATCAGAAGCGGAGTTCTCACCTGGCTCGAAGAAGGGCCATCATCCAGCGCATCCCCGGCTTCTGGGCCCAGGCGGTATCCTTCCTCCTGCTGGGCTTGGGTTTGTCTGCGGTGGAGGTCCACTGGGAGGAAGGGACCAGCAGAGGCTGTGCCAGGGGCAGGAGCACTGGGGGAAAGGGTCCCCGGCCCCTCTCCACCCCCAGTGGGAGTGGGTCCCCCGTCCCTATAAGGCGCAGCACAGGGGCGTGGGCCTTGAAGGTGGGGGGAAGGCAAGGGCTGAGTCTTGTGGAGACCACGTCTGAGCAGAAGCTGCGGGCAAATGCTCTGGGACTGCAGGGAGCACTCCCAACACTCTCCCAGGTGTCATGGAGCACATGTCCACACCCTGCATGTCTAGTGTAGTTCCACCCTTGGCTCGGAGCAGGTCCTGGAAGGAAACGTCCTGCCGGCTGCGTGGGGCATGCCCAGTGAGAGGCAGGCCACCCCCTTCCCTGTCCTTCAGAGCCTGTGTTCTTTTCTAAAGAGTACAGTGCCCACCCACTGCTGCGTCCTCATGCGGCTTCCAGAGTCATTCAGCAGGCCGCCACGCTTCCCCATACATCAGAAACCCAGACACGCTGTATGCGGTGCTGCAAACTGTCTCCTCAGGCCCTACGCAGCCAGGCTGCGGCCCCATGCCCAGGCGCCCCCCCACCCCCCGTTTCCTCCCTCCGTGTCTCTCCCCTCTATGTGCGTCCCACCCTCTCCCTCGCTCCCCTCTGCCCTCCCTCTGTGTCCCTTCCTCCTGTGTGGGTATCTCTCTCTCTGTCTCCCCTTTGCTTTCCCTCCATTGCCACCCAACCCCTTTCCCTCCCTCTCTTGCTGAACCTAACAGGCCCTCCCTTTGCCCTGTGGGTGTCCAGCCAGGCTAAGGGAGATGAGTGGCCCGTTTGTGGGTGCAGAAGGCCCCTCCAGGACACAGGCCTGCAGGCCAACACATAAGCAAACACAGCCCTGAGAGCGCGACCGACCACATCTGGAAACCCAAAGCAGTCACTGCCTGCCTGCCAAACACACAGGCCAGGGTGACGACGGTGGAAGGGAGAACAGGCAGGCCCTTGACCTTGTCCTGCCGGGCGCAGACTCTCTCGGAGGCACTGGAAGCCAAGGCACCTGCTGGTATTGAGCAGCTGTGATGAAAGAGCAGGAGCTGAGTGGCTTGGGAGGGCAGCAGGGCCTGGTGGTTCTACACGTGCCCTGTTTGGGGCCCTTCCTCTCACCGGGAAGGGCTGGGTTGGTCCTGGCTCTCCTTCCATAGCACTGAAGGCGAGGCTCCTTGACCCAAGGCAGATCCTGAATGACCCCCAGATATCAGCCGTGACGGGTGCCCAGGACAAAGATGTGCTCAGCTACATGACCGATTTGGAGGTCAGCGCTGGGAGTGGGTGGCGGGGGTAGGACCACTGGGAGTGGAATTTGGGCAGGAGAGGGCCCGGCAGTATTGTTCAGCGGGACATGCAGGGAGCATCTCGGGACCCGTGGAGGACAAGTCCCCTTCCCCTCGTCTTTCTTTTATGTTGCAGGTGGAGGAACTGGGCCGTCCCAAGGACCACAGCACGTTGATGTTTTTCTTTGGGAACAACCCCTACTTCCAGAACAAAGTGATCCTTAAGGAGTATCACCTTAGCATTGCCGGTAGGAGTGGGCTAGAGCTTCGAGGGTGCCGGGGGTGGGCCGGCGGGGGCAGGTGGGCACTCGGGAGGAGCAGGGGGTGTGTAGGGACACAAGTGGAAGCCAGAGCCGGCATAGGAGGGAGAGAGGCTGAGAGGAGAGCGGGAGAGAGGGCGACAGGGTGTGGGTCCTAGGCAGTGCAGAGCCTCCCCTGAATTTTCCCTTCCTGCAGGATACAGGGCGACTCGGTCCACTCCAGTGCAGTGGTTCTGGGATGAAGAACGTGGAGCTCCCAGCCGAAGACTCAACACCACCAGCCTTACCTTCTTCAAGTGGTTGTGAGACCCCAGCTGCCCAGGGTCTAACAAGATTGCCGAGGTGGGGCCGCTGAGGCCTTCATTAGCATTGGTGATGGCAATGGGGACAGCCTGGGAAGGGGGCCCGGGCCCCGTGCTCACCTGGGCGGTTTCCCCTACCAGATCATCATCGAGGACCTGTGGCGCAATCCCTTGCGGTACTACCTGAGGCAGGGAGGCAGCCGAAGGCACTGAGCAGACAGGAGGACCTGTCGGTGAGTAGCCGGGCCACTGCGTCCTGAAATATGTGTGGGAGGTGCCAGGGCACAGTCGGGTTTGGGACTCAGTTTGGAAACTGAGGCTCAGAGGACCCTGGGCCCCGGATCACCCAGGGAGCGGCTGGAGGGAGAGTAGGGACCCTGGCGAGGGAACTCAGGGCACACACCCAGGGCAGGGTGTCCACTGGGGCAAGTTCATCCGGTGAGCCAGGTGTGAGCCAGAAAGTCTCAGGTCGTTCGGGGGAAGCAAGGCTCCTCCACCCCATTTCTCTGAACACTCACCCATGGCCGTCTGCCGGGTCCTCAGTTCTCCTGCTGGCTTTTCAGGTGGGGACAGTCTGCCAAATTTTGGGAGTGGGGCTCCCTTGTCCCGAGACGCTCCGACGTCCCTTCGTGTTACGGACCACCCCGTGGCCTCCCAGAGCCACACGGCCATTCTTGGCAATGGTACTAGGCCATCTGGAGGAGGGTGGTGAAGCCCTAGAGGAGGAGGAAGCGGGATCCCACAAGGACAGGGCCCTCGGTCACCGCCGCCTTAGCGATCCTCGGCATGAGGCAGTGTCACGAACACCTCCCTTGTGCGTCCGTGTGTCGTGTGTTTGTGCGTGTGTGTCGCGGGCACGGCAGCTGTGCGGACGTGGGCACCGCAGAGCATCAGCGTTGGACCAGCGAGAAGCAGTGGAGGAGGCGTCCAGCATTGTGAGAGACGGGTGGACGAGTCTACGTGGTGCTCTGCCCGCACAGGACAGACGTGGGGGAACAGATCTTCAGGGCCAGCTCTAGAGAGTGTCCAGCACCCAGATCGCCAGGGATGGCGGGCGAGTCATAAACAAGTTCAGAAGCCCTATGTGTCTGTGTGTGGATGTGTATGTGGGACCCAGCACACAGCCAGTAGGAGATCAGCCCTGGCCTGTGGGATTCCGTGTGTGCGGGGGCTGTAAGGCACGGGGGCAGGGCAGGGCAGGGCTTGGTTGTGGAGAGACCACCACTCTTGCTCGGCAGGTCAGGGAGAAGGACGGGAAAGGGCACACCTCTCTACATGGGAGCCGTGTTCTTCAGGGCAGGGGAAGGGGCGTGCCGAGCGGGGCACTCGTGGCCCGGTGGCTCTGCTACCGCCCCGTTCACCCCGCTTGGAGAGCTTCTCCCTGTACCCTTTCTCCTGGAAGCGTGCCCTGCATTGCTGTGATGCCGTCCCGTGCATGCTTCCTCTAGTCAGGATCACCGCAAAACCACGTGTCCCTGGAGGACTAAGGAGGCGGTTCCTCAGGGTCCCTCACGGTCCCTCCAAACCCACGTCCTGTCCCTCTGCACCACCCACCCACAGGCGTGCGTGCATGCGTGTGTGTGCGTGCGTGTGTGTATGCCTACCCACCCGTGTGTGCCTCTGGTTGGAGACTGTGTGTGTATTGTGTGTTTCTCATTTTACACAAGCACAGGTGCGTGTACTAGGGTGGTCAAGGGTGCATACCTCTGTGTCTGCCCACTTGTGTGCCTGTGTGAATTTTCTCTCTGTGTGTTTTTTTTTAAAGAACTTATTTATTTATTTAACCGACAGAGAGACAGCGAGAGCGGGAACGCAGGCAGGGTGGTGGAGAGGTTGGAGCAGGCTCCCAGAGGACGAGCCTGATGTGGGGCTCGATCCGAGAACGCCGCGAGATCACCCTGAGCCGCAGGCAGACGCTTAATGACTGAGCCACCCAGGCGCCCCTGTCTCTTTGGGTTTTTGTATGCATGGATACCTGTGTGTCTATGTTTGTCTGTGTGTCTCTGTCAGCCAGATGGTTTGGGGAGAATTGTGTATGCTTCAACGCAGAAGTCCGTGTATGTTCATTGGGTGTGTTCCCCATGCCTGTGTGTAAGGCCCACTGTGAGGCCCACTGTGTATGCCTGGAAGAAAATGACCATGGGTGTTTGTGTGTATTTGTTGTGTATGTGTGTGTTGTGGGACCACGTTTGTGAGCTTGCTATGGCAGTGCTTTGTGTACATGGCTCTGCCACAGACCTAGTGTGAGTGCTGTGTGTTTGAGTGTGTGTGTGTGTGTTTGTGTGAGGCTCATTGTGTATGCTTCTAAGAAAAAGATCATGGGTGTTTGTGTATGTTTTTTGTTTACGTGTGTACTGTGGGGGCCACGTTTGTGAGTTTGTATGGCAGTGCGCAATGATGATGCCTCTGCCACAGCCCTAGTGTGACTGCTGTGTGTGTGTGTGTGTGTGTGCCCCTGTGTGGATGCCTGCAGGAAAAAAAACCAAGGGTGTTGGTTTGTGTTGTTTACGTGTGTGTTGTGGGGCCACGTTTGTGACTTTGCTGTGGCGGTACCACGTGTGGATACCTCTGCCGGAGACCTAGTGTGAGTGCTGTATGTCCGTGTGTGTGTGTGTGTGTCTGTGTTTGGGGGAAGCCCACTCTGTATGCCTGTAAGAAAAAGTGGATGGGTGTTTGTGTGTGTTTCTTGTGTATGTGTGTGTCGGTACCACGTTTGTGAGTATGTTAGGGCAGTTCCAAGTGTTGATGGCTCTGCTGGAGACCCAGTGTGAATGCTGTGTTGTGAGTGTGACAATGTATGTGTGTGTGTGTGTGTGTGTGTGTGTGTGTGTGTGTGAAGCCATCTCCATGTCGGAGAGACTGACACCATGTCCATGTGTGTGTTGTGCATGCTTCCATGAGTACGCGTGAGTGTTCGTGTCTCCACGTGTTTGTAGCACATGTGTGAGAGGGGTGTGTGTGTGGACACCATGCATGCCTGTGTGTCAAGAGTGTGTGTGTGTGTTGCATATTCCAGTGTCTGCATGAGCACACGCATGTCCCAGTGTGGTTGTAGGCCCTGTTTGGTGAAGGAGAGGGACCTCGAGGTTTCTAGCTCTACTGACTAAGGAGAAAGGGGCCAGTGGCAGAGTGCAGCCATGTCCCTCCTGACACACAGGCGTCATGGGCATTCCTTGGGTATTAAGGGGTGTGTCTACCCCTGGATGCCACACGCAAGTGGCCAAGGGAAGCAGGGAGGGGTGGGAGCTGGCAGGGGTATGTCAAGCGACCTCCCATCTGTGCTGCTGGCACGGCCGGTCCCAGCTGTGGGAAACACCGTAATGTTTCAGCGTGTGCTACAGTGGGGCTAAGAACTTGTGCCCCGATTTGTGCTCTCGGCCAAGGGTCCCAAGGAGTAAGTAAGTCCCCACTGGCAGTCCGTTTCTGCAGAGGAAAGAGTCCCGAGGGAGCGCTCCTCCTGGCCGAAGGGCTGTCCCGGTGTCCGATGAGCTCCATGTTGGGGCGGTCATCTCTGCCTCCTGTGGACCAGGTGCAGAAGAGGGAAAGGAGAGGAGGTGGACCCTCAAGGCCCATGGTCCCTGCCTCACTGAGGGCCACCTAGCTTGCTGCTCATGAGCCCACAGGGCCTTCCCAAATCAACAAGTCTCACCACCCCTGAGCTCGCTCCCACCACCAGCACGCCCCCAAGGACACACTTCCCCAGGTGACGTTCCCCACTACCTCTGCCACAACTGGGCGTAGGACCTCGCAACGAGGGCCCCAGCTCCATCTTCCTGTTGCCCATCAGTGGTCCCTGCGTGAGCCTTCCAGCGGGCCCTGGGCTGAAATGCTGACAGCTCAGCCTCTTTGGACTCTTGGCCTCACGTCCTTGGGGAACTCTCTTCCTTCCTGCCTGTGGGAGCAGCTAGCTGTAGGTAGAGGAGGGATTCGTTCTTCGGGCTCAGGAAAACCTGCTGGGCCTATGGCCCCATGTCCGGAACAGCACTAGGTGGCACGACTGTGTGGCAGTGTTGGGGATCTGAAGCTTGATACACTCCTCGGAGACATAGAAGGGAGGTGGAGAGCCGCAATGCTGTGGGCCCAGGGAGGTTCCCTTGAGCCCCTGGAAAGGCTGTTCCCTCATCCGCGTCTTCCCGGCTCCTTGAAACTTAATCGAGGAACAGCCTGGCAGCTCCCACGGTCCGGTCCCTAGGATTCTTCACGTCCGCAGGGTGGAAGGGAAGTCCCAGGAAACCTGCTGGTCGCAGGGGGTCGGCCAGCATGCCTCAGGCCCAGATGTCCCCAGGAAGGGCCAGCCCACCGTGCCTGTTTTCCCTGGAACCTTCTGGGCCTCGTTGGGCTTTCAGGAAGGACCTCCCTGCTCTAAAGGGGAGAGGAAAGGCTGGACGGTAGCCCTGAACCACGTGCCCTGGGCCGCCAGAGCACAGGCGCCGTGCTGCCTTGGCCATGTGGAAGTCCCGCCTTCCATGGAATGAGGTGGGGAAGATTGGACGCATGCATCAGCTGCCAGGGAGTAAGCCTTACGTTGCCACGCCTTCTCCAGGGCATGGCTCGTGCGGCACTTTGCCGGCTGCGAGGACTCAGGGGGTGTGGAAGAAGGCCTTACTTTTTGGCCTTACTTAAGAAAATGTCAATGGGTGTTTGTGTGTGTTTCTTGTGTATGTGTGTTTGGGACCACGTATATGAGTGTGTCAGTGCAGTTCCAAGTGTTCATGGCTCTGCTGGAGATCCAGTGTGAGTGCTGTGTTGTGAGGGTGACATTGTGTGTGTGTGTGCGTGTGTGTATGTGTTGCGGGAAACTATTTGTATGTCTGTAAGAAAAAGTCGATGGGTGTTTTGTTGTGTTTCTTGTGTATGTGTGTGTCGGGACCACGTTTGTGTGTATATAAGGATAGTTCCAAGTCATTCTGAGAGTTGTGTTGTGAGTGTGATAGTTTATGTGTGTGTTTATGTGTTTGTGGTAAACCATTATGCATGCCTGTAAATAAAGTCGATGGGTGTTTTTGTGTGTTTCTTGTGTATGTGTGTGTTGGGACCTCGTTTTTGAGTATGTTAGGGAATTCCAAATGTTGATGTCTATGCCGGGGACCCAGTGTGAGTGCAGTGTTGTGAGTGTGCTAGTGTGTGTGTGTGTGTTTGGGGGAACCCCACTGTGTCTGCCTGTAAGGAAATGTTGATGGGTGTTTGTGTGTGTTTCTTGTGTATCTGTGTTTCGGGACCATGTATGTGAGTGTGTCAGGGAAGTTCCAAGTGTTCATGGCTCTGCTGGAGATCCAGTGTGAGTGCTGTGTTGTGAGGGTGACATTGTGTGTGTGTGTGAGTGTGCGTGTTGCGGGAAACTATTTGTATGCCTGTAAGAAAATGTCGATGGGTGTTTCTGTGTGTTTCTTGTGTATGTCTGTGTTGGGAAAACGTTTGTGAGTATGTTAGGGTAGTTCCAAGTGTTGATGTCTCTGCCGAGGTACAGAGTGAGTGCTGTGTTGTGAGTGTGACAGTGTGTGTGTGTGTGTGTGTGTTTCAGGGAAACCATTGTGTATGACTGTAAGAAAAAGTAGATGGGTGTTTGTGTGTTACTTGTATATGTGTGTGTCGGGCACGTTTGAGAGTATGTTAGGGCAGTTTCAAGTGTTGAGGGTTCTGATGGAGACCCAGTGTGAGTGCTGTGTTGTGAGTGTCATAGTGTGTGTGTGTGTGTGTGTGTGTGTGTGTGTATGTGTGTGTTTTGGGAACACCACTGTGTCTGCCTGTAAGAAAAGTCGATGGGTGTTTGTGTGTGTTTCTGTGTATGTGTGTGTCGGGACCACGTTTGTGTGTATATAAGGGTAGTTCCAAGTCATTCTGAGAGTTGTGTTGTGAGTGTGATAGTTTATGTGTGTGTTTATGTGTTTGTGGTAAACCATTATGCATGCCTGTAAATAAAGTCGATGGGTGTTTTTTTGTGTTTCTTGTGTATGCGTGTGTTGGGACCTCATTATTGAGTATGTTAGGTAATTCCAAATGTTGATGTCTATTCAGGGGAACCAGTGTGAATGCTGTGTTGTGAGTGTGATACTGTGTGTGTGTGTGTTTGGGGGAACCCCACTGAGTCTGCCTGTAAGGAAATGTTGATGGGTGTTTGTGTGTGTTTCATGTGTATCTGTGTTTCGGGAGCACGTATGTGAGTGTGTCAGGGCAGTTCCAAGTGTTCATGGCTCTGCTGGAGATCCAGTGTGAGTGCTGTGTTGTGAGGGTGACATTGTGTGTGTGTGTGAGTGTGCGTGTTGCGGGAAACCATTTGTATGCCTGTAAGAAAATGTCGAAGGGTGTTTCTGTGTGTTTCTTGTGTATGTCTGTGTTGGGAAAACGTTTGTGAGTATGTTAGGGTAGTTCCAAGTGTTGATGTCTCTGCCGAGGTACAGAGTGAGTGCTGTGTTGTGAGTGTGACAGTGTGTGTGTGTGTTTTTGGGAACCCATTGTGTATGCCTCTAAGAGAAATCGATGGGTGTATTTGCTTGTTCTTGCATATGTGTGTTTCAGGACCACATTTGTGAGTGTATGAGGGCAGTTCCAAGTGTTCATGGCTTTGCTGGAGATCCAGTGTGAGTTATGTGTTGTGAGTGTGACAGTGTGTGTGCGTGTCTGCGTGTGTGTTTGCGGGAAACCATTCTGTATGCCTATAAGAAAAATTCGATGGGTGTTTGTTTGTGTTTCTTCTGTATGTGTGTGTCGGGACCACATTTGTGAATATGTTAGGGCAGTTCCAAGTGTTGATGGCTCTGCTGGAGACCCAGTGAGAGTGCTGTGTTGTGAGTGTGACAGTGTGTGTGTGTGTGTCTGTGTGTGTGTGTTTGGGGGAACCCCACTGTGTATGCTTCTAAGAAAAAGTCGATGGGTGTGTGTGTTTCTTGTGTATGTGTGTGTGGGGACCACGTCTGTGAGTATGTTGGGGCAGGTCCAAGTGGCAGTGTGAGTGCTGTGTTGTGAGTGTGGCAGAGTGTGTTTCTGTGTGTGTTTGTGTTTGTGGGAAAACATTGTGTATGCCTGTAAGAGTAAGTCGATGGATGTTTGTGAGAGTTTCATGTGTATGTGTGTGTCGCGACCACATTTGTGAATATTTTAGGGCAGTTCCAAGTGTTGATGGTTCTGCTGGATACCCATTGTGAGTGCTGTGTTGTAAGTGTGACAGTGTGTGTGTGTGTGTTCTCGGGAAACCATTGTGTATGCCTGTAAGAAAAGTCGATAGGTGTTTGTGTGTGTTTCTTGTGTATGTGTGTGTCAGTAAAACGTTTGTGAGTATGTTAGGGCAGTTCCAAGTGTTGATGGCTCTGCCGAGGCCCAGTGTGAGTACTGTGTTGTTAGTGTGACAGTGTGTGTGTGTGTGTGTGTGTGTGTGTGTTTGGGGAAACCCCACTCTGTCTGCCTGTAACAAAAAGTTGATGGGTGTTTGTGTGTGTTTCTTGTGTATGTGTGTGTCGGGACCACATTTGTTTGTATGTTAGGGCAGATTCAAGTGCCAGTGGGAATGCTGTGTTGTGAGTGTGATAGTGTGTGTGTGTGTGTGTGTTTGCGGAAACCATTGTGTATGACTGTAAGAGAAAGTCAATGGGAGTTTGTGTGTGTTTCTTGTGTATGTTTGTGTCGGGACCACGTTTGTGAGTATGTTAGGGCCGTTGCAAGTGTTGATTGCTCAGCTGGGGCATAGTGTGAGTGCTGTGTTCTGTTTGACAGTGTGTGTGTGTGTGTTGGGTGTGTGTTTGGGGGAACCCCACTGTGGCTGCCTGTAAGAAAAAGTCGAAGGATATTTTTGGGTGTTTCTTGTGTATGTGTGTGTCGGGACCACGTTTGTGTGTCTGCAGGGCACATTCTAGTGCCAGTGTGAGTGCTGTGTTGTGAGTGTGATAGTGAGTTTGCGTGTGTGTTTGTTTGCGGGAAACCGTTGTGTATGCCTGTAATAAAAATCGATGAGTGTTTGTGTGTGTTTCTTCTGTATGTGTGTGTTGGTACCACGTTTGTAGTATGTTAGGGCAGTTCCAAGTGTTGATGGCTCTGCTGGATACCCACTGTGAGTGCTGTGTTGTGAGTGTGACAGTGTGTGTGTATGTTTGCGGGAAACCATTGTATATGCCTGTAAGAAAATGTCGATGGGTGTTTGTGTGTGTTTCTTGTTTTTGCGTGTTTCGGGACCACGTTTGTGAGTATGTCAGGGCAGTTCCAAGTTGTGATGGCTCTGCTGGAGACACAGTGTGAGTGCTGTGTTGTGGGTGTCATAATGTGTGTGTGGGTGTGTGTTTGGAACCCCACTGTGTATGCCTGTATGAAAATGTCGATGGGTGTTTGTGTGTGTTTCTTGTGTATGTGTGTGTCAGGACCACCTTTTTGAGTATGTTAGGGCAGTTCAAAGTGTTGATGATTATGCCGAAGACCCAATGTGAGTGCTGTGTGGTGAGTGTGACAGTGTGTGTGTGAGTGTGTCTGTGTGTGTGTTTCAGGGAAACCATTGTGTATGACTGTAAGAAAAAGTCGATGGATGTTTGTGTGTTACTTGTATATGTGTGTGTCGGGCCACGTTTGAGTGTATGTTAGGGCAGTTTCAAGTGTTGAGGGTTCTGCGGGAGACCCAGTGTGAGTGCTGTGTTGTGAGGGTCATAGTGTGTGTGTGTGTGTGTGTGTGTGTGTGCGTATGTGTTTGTGTTTTGGGAACACCACTGTGTCTGCCTGTAGGAAAAGTCGATGGGTGTTTGTGTGTGTTTCTTGTGTATGTGTGTTTGGGACCACGTATGTGAGTGTGTCAGGGCAGTTCCAAGTGTTCATGCCTCTGCTGGAGATCCGGTGTCAGTGCTGTGTTGTGAGGGAGACATTGTGTGTGTGTGTGCGTTTGTTTGTGTATGTGTTGCGGGAAACTATTTGTATGTCTGTAAGAAAAAGTCGATGGGTGTTTGGTTGTGTTTCTTGTGTATGTGTGTGTCGGGACCACATTTGTGTGTATATAAGGGTAGTTCCAAGTCATTCTGAGAGTTGTGTTGTGAGTGTGATAGTTTATGTGTGTGTTTATGTGTTTGTGGTAAACCATTATGCATGCCTGTAAATAAAGTCGAAGGGGTTTTTGTGTGTTTCCTGTGTATGTGTGTGTTGGGATCTCGTTTTTGAGTATGTTAGGGAATTCCAAATGTTGATGTCTATGCCGGGGACCCAGTGTGAGTGCTGTGTTGTGAGTGTGATACTGTGTGTGTGTGTGTGTGTGTGTGTGTGTTTGCGGGAAACCATTTTGTATGCCTGTAAGAAAAAGTCGATGGGTGTTTCTGTGTGTTTCTTGTGTATGTGTGTGCAGGAAGAACGTTTTTGGGTATGTCAGGGTAGTTCCAAGTGGTGATGGATCTGCAAGGAACAGTGTGAGTGCTGTGTTGTGAGTGTGACAGTGTGTGTGTGTGTGTTTGGGGCAACCCCACTGTGTCTGCCTGTAAGGAAATGTCGATGGGTGTTTGTGTGTGTTTCTTGTGTATGTGTGTGTTGGGACCACGTTTGTGTGTATGTTAGGGCAGATTCAAGTGCCCGTGTGAGTGCTGTGTTCTGAGTGTCATAGTGTGTGTGTGTCTGTGTGTTTTTGCGGGAAACCATTTTGTACACCTGTATGAAAAAGTCGATGGGTGTTTATGTGTGTTTCTTTTGTATGTGTGTTTCGGGACCACGTATGTGAGTGTGTCAGGGTAGTTCCAAGTGTTGATGGCTCTGCTGCAGACCCAGTGTGAGTGCTGTGTTGTGAGTGTGACAGTGTGTGTGTGTGTGTGTGTTTTGGGGAACACCACTGTGTCTGCCTCTAAGAAAAGTCGATGGATGTTTGTGTGTGTTTCTTGTGTGTGTGTCGGGACCACGTTTGTTTGTATGTTAGGGCAGATTCAAGTGCAAGTGTGAATGCTGTGTTGTGAGTGTGATAGTGTGTTTGTGTGTGTTTGCGGAAACCATTGTGTATGACTGTAAGAGAAAGTCAATGGGAGTTTGTGTGTGTTTCTTGTGTATGTTTGTGTCGGGACCACGTTTGTGAGTATGTTAGGGCAGTTCCAAGTGTTGATGGCGCAGCTGGTGCCCAGTGTGAGTGCTGTGTTGTGAGTGTGACAGTGTGTGTGTGTGGGGGGTGTGTGTTTGGGGGAACCCCACTGTGGCTGCCTGTAAGAAAAAGTTGAAGGATATTTTTGTGTGTTTCTTGTGTATGTGTGTGTCGGGACCACGTTTGTGTGTCTGCAGGGCACATTCAAGTGCCAGTGTGAGTGCTGTGTTGTGAGTGTGATAGTGAGTTTGTGTGTGTGTTTGTTTGCGGGAAACCTTTGTGTATGCCTGTAAAAAAAAGTCGATGGGTGTTTGTGTGTGTTTCTTCTGTGTGTGTGTTCGTACCACGTTTGTAGTATGTTAGGGCAGTTCCAAGTGTTGATGGCTCTGCTGGATACCCACTGTGAGTGCTGTGTTGTGAGTGTGACAGTGTGTGTGTATGTTTGCGGGAACCATTGTATATGCCTGTAAGAAAATGTCGATGGGTGTTTGTGTGTGTTTCTTGTGTATGCGTGTTTCGAGACCACGTTTGTGAGTATGTCAGGGCAGTTCCAAGTGGTGATGGCTCTGCTGGAGACACAGTGTGAGTGTTGTGTTGTGAGTGTAATAATGTGTGTGTGGGTGTTTGTTTGGGAACCCCACTGTGTATGCCTGTATGAAAATGTCGATGGGTGTTTGTGTGTGTTTCTTGTGTATGTGTGTGTCAGGACGACGTTTTTGAGTAGGTTAGGGCAGTTCAAAGTGTTGATGGTTATTCCGGAGACCCAATGTGAGTGTTGTGTGGTGAGTGTGACAATGTGTGTGTATGTGTCTGTTTGTGTGTTTCAGGGAATCCATTGTGTATGAGTGTAAGGAAAGGTCGATGGGTGTTTGTGTGTTACTTGTATATGTGTGTGTCGGGCCACGTTTGAGAGTATGTTAGGGCAGTTTCAAGTGTTGAGGGTTCTGCGGGAGACCCAGTGTGAGTGCTGTGTTGTGAGTGTCATAGTGTGTGTGTGTGTGTGTATGTGCGTGTATGTGTGTGTTTTGGGAACACCACTGTGTCTGCCTATAAGAAAAGTCGATGGGTGTTTGTGTGTGTTTCCTGTGTATGTGTGTTTTGGGATCTCGTTTTTGAGTATGTTAGGGAATTCCAAATGTTGATGTCTATGCCGGGGCCCCAGTGTGAGTGCTGTGTTGTGAGTGTGACTGTGTGTGTGTGTGTGTTTTGGGGAACACCACTGTGTCTGCCTGTAAGAAAAGTGATGGGTTTTTGTGTGTGTTTCTGGTGTATGTGTGTGTCGGAATCACATTTTTGTGTATGTTAGGGCAGATTAATTGCCCGTGTGTGTGCTGTGTTCTGAGTGTCATAGTGTGTGTGTGTCTGTGTGTGTTTGCGGGAAACCGTTTTGTACGCCTGTATGAAAAAGTCGATGGGTGTTTATGTGTGTTTCTTGTGTATGTGTGTTTCGGGACCACGTATGTGAGTGTGTCAGGGCAGTTCCAAGTGTTGATGGCTCTGCTGCAGACCCAGTGTGAGTGCTGTGTTGTGAGTGTGACAGTGTGTGTGTGTGTGTTTTGGGGAACACCATTTTGTCTGCCTGTAAGAAAAGTCGATGGATGTTTGTGTGTGTTTCTTGTGTATGTGTGTGTCGGGACCACATTTGTGTGTATATAAGGGTAGTTCCAAGTCATTCTGAGAGTTGTGTTGTGAGTGTGATAGTTTATGTGTGTGTTTATGTGTTTGTGGTAAACCATTATGTATGCCTGTAAATAAAGTCGATGGGGTTTTTGTGTGTTTCCTGTGTATGTGTGTGTTGGGATCTCGTTTATGAGTATGTTAGGGAATTCCAAATGTTGATGTCTATGCCGGGGACCCAGTGTGAGTGCTGTGTTGTGAGTGTGATACTGTGTGTGTGTGTGTGTGTGTGTGTGTTTGCGGGAAACCATTTTGTATGCCTGTAAGAAAAAGTCGATGGGTGTTTCTGTGTGTTTCTTGTGTATGTGTGTGCAGGAACAACGTTTTTGGGTATGTCAGGGTAGTTCCTAGTGGTGATGGATCTGCAAGGAACAGTGTGAGTACTGTGTTGTGAGTGTGACAGTGTGTGTGTGTGTGTTTGGGGCAACCCCACTGTGTCTGCCTGTAAGGAAATGTCGATGGGTGTTTGTGTGTGTTTCTTGTGTATGTGTGTGTTGGGACCACGTTTGTGTGTATGTTAGGGCAGATTCAAGTGCCCGTGTGAGTGCTGTGTTCTGAGTGTCATAGTGTGTGTGTGTCTGTGTGTTTTTGCGGGAAACCGTTTTGTACACCTGTATGAAAAAGTCGATGGGTGTTTATGTGTGTTTCTTTTGTATGTGTGTTTCGGGACCACGTATGTGAGTGTGTCAGGGTAGTTCCAAGTGTTGATGGCTCTGCTGCAGACCCAGTGTGAGTGCTGTGTTGTGAGTGTGACAGTGTGTGTGTGTGTGTTTGCGGGAAACTATGTTGTATGCCTGTAAGAAAAAGTTGATGGGTGTTTCTGTGTGTTTCTTGTGTAGGTGTGTGTCGGGACAACGTTTTTGGGTATTTCAGGGCAGTTCCAAGTGGTGATGGCTCTGCAAGGAACAGTGTGAGTGCTGTGTTGTGAGTGTGACAGTGTGTGTGTGTGTGTTCGGGGGAACCCCACTGTGTCTGCCTGGAAGAAAAAGTCGATGGGTGTTTATGTGCGTTTCTTGTGTATGTGTGTTTCGGGACCACGTATGTGAGTGTGTCAGGGCAGTTCCAAGTGTTGATGGCTCTTCTGCAGACCCAGTGTGAGTGCTGTGTTGTGAGTATGACAGTGTGTGTGTGTGTTTTGGGGAACACCACTGTGTCTTCCTGTAAGAAAAGTCGAAGGATATTTGTGTGTGTTTCTTGTGTATGTGTGTGTCGGGACCACATTTGTATGTATATAAGGGTAGTTCTAAATCATTCTGAGAGTTGTTTTGTGAGTGTGATAGTTTATGTGTGTGTTTATGTGTTTGTGGTAAACCATTATGTATGCCTGTAAATAAAGTCGATGGTTGTTTTTGTGTGTTTCCTGTGTATGTGTGTGTTGGGATCTCATTTTTGAGTATGTTAGGGAATTCCAATGTTGATGTCTATGCCGGGGACCCAGTGTGAGTGCTGTGTTGTGAGTTGGTAGTGTGTGTGTCTGTGTGTGTGTGTTTGCGGGAAACCAATTTTTAACCTGTAAGAAAAAGTCGATGTGTGTTTGTGTGTGTTTCTTGTGCATGTGTGTGTCGGGACCACGTTTGTGTGTATATATGGGTAGTTCCAAGTCATTCTGAGAGTTGTGTTGTGAGTGTGATAGTTTATGTGTGTGTTTATGTGTTTGTGGTAAACCATTATGTATGCCTGTAAATAAAGTCGATGGGTGTTTTTGTGTGTTTCCTGTGTATATGTTTGTTGGGATCTCGTTTTTGGGTATGTTAGGGAATTCCAAATGTTGATGTCTATGCAGGGGACGCAGTGTGAATGCTGTGTTGTGAGTGTGATAGTGTGTGTGTGTGTTTGTGGAAAACCATTTTGTATGCCTGTAAGAAAAAGTCGATGGGTGTTTCTGTGTGTTTCTTGTGTATGTGTGTCTCGGGACAACGTATTTGCGTATGTCAGGGCAGTTCCAAGTGGTGATGGCTCTGCAAGGAACAGTGTGAGAGCTGTGATGTGAGTGTGACAGTGTGTGTGTGTGTGTGTTTGGGGGATCCCCACTGTGTCTGCCTGTAAGAAAATGTTGATGGGTGTTTGTGTGTGTTTCTTGTGTATGTGTGTGTCGGGACCACGTTTGTGTGTATGTTAGGGCAGATTCAAGTGCCCGTGTGAGTGCTGTGTTCTGAGTGTGATAGTGTGTGTGTGTGTGTGTGTGTGTATGTGTTTGTGGGAAACCATTTTGTATGCCTGTAAGAAAAAGTCGATGGGTGTTTCTGTGTGTTTCTTGTGTATGTGTGTGTAGGAAGAACGTTTTTGGGTATGTCAGGGTAGTTCCAAGTGGTGATGGATCTGCAAGGAACAGTGTGAGTGCTGTGTTGTGAGTGTGACAGTGTGTGTGTGTGTGTTTGGGGGAACCCCACTGTGTCTGCCTATAAGGAAATGTCGATGGGTGTTTGTGTGTGTTTCTTGTGTATGTGTGTGTTGGGACCACGTTTGTGTGTATGTTAGGGCAGATTTAAGTGCCCGTGTGAGTGCTGTGTTCTGAGTGTCATAGTGTGTGTGTGTCTGTGTGTTTTTTTGGGAAACCATTTTGTGCACCTGTATGAAAAAGTCGATGGGTGTTTATGTGTGTTTCTTTTGTATGTGTGTTTCTTTTGTATGTGTGTTTCAGGACCATATATGTGAGTGTGTCAGGGTAGTTCCAAGTGTTGATGGCTCTAGTGCACACCCAGTGTGAGTGCTGTGTTGTGAGTGTGACAGTGTGTGTGTGTGTGTGTGGTTTGGGGAACACCACTGTGTCTGCCTGTAAGAAAAGTCGATGGATGTTTGTGTGTGTTTCTTGTGTATATGTGTGTCGGGAACGTTTTGTGTGTATATAAGGGTAGTTCTAAGCCATTCTAAGAGTTGTGTTGTGAGTGTGATAGTTTATGTGTGTGTTTATGTGTTTGTGGTAAACCATTATGTATGACTGTAAATAAAGTCGAAGGGTGTTTTGCTGTATTTCTTTTGTATGTGTGTGTTGGGTCCTCGTTTTTGAGTATGTTAGGGAATTCCAAATGTTGATGTCTATGCCGGGGACCCAGTTTGAGTGCTGTGTTTAGAGTGTGATAGTGTGTGTGTGTGTGTGTGTGTGTTTGCGGGAAACCATTTTGTATGCCTGTAAGAAAAAGTCGATGGGTGTTTCTGTGTGTTTCTTGTGTATGTGTGTCTCGGGACAACGTTTTTGGGTATGTCAGGGCAGTTCCAAGTGGTGATGGCTCTGCAAGGAACAGTGTGAGTGCTGTGTTGTGAGTGTGATAGTGTGTGTGTGTGTGTTTGGGGGAACCGCACTGTGTCTGCCTGTAAGAAAATGTCGATGGGTGTTTGTGTGTGTTTCTTGTGTATGTGTGTGTCGGGACCACGTTGTGTGTATGTTAGGGCAGATTCAAGTGCCTGTGTGAGTGCTGTGTTCTGAGTGTCATAGTGTGTGTGTGTCTGTGTGTGTTAGCGGGAAACCGTTGAGTACGCCTCTGTGAAAAAGTCGATGGGTGTTTATGTGTGATGGTTGTGAATGTGTTTTTCAGGACCACGTATGTGAGTGTGTAAGGGAAGTTCCAAGTGTTGATGGCTCTGCTGCAGACCCAGTGTGAGTGCTGTGTTGTGAGTGTGACAGTGTGTGTGTGTGTGTGTGTTTTGGGGAACACCACTGTGTCTGCCTCTACGAAAAGTCGATGGATCTTTGTGTGTGTTTCTTGCGTATGTGTGTGTCGGGACCACGTTTGTGTGTTTATCAGGGTAGTTCCAAGTCATTCTGAGAGTTGTGTTGTGAGTGTGATAGTTTATGTGTGTGTTTATGTGTTTGTGGTAAACCATTATGTATGCCTGTAAATAAAGTCGATGGGTGTTTTTGTCCCTTTCTTGTGTATGTGTGTGTCGGGACCTCATTTTTGACTATGTTATGGAATTACAAATGTTGATGTCTGTGCCGGGGACCCAGTGTGAGTGCTGTGTTGTGAGCTTGACTGTGTGTGTGTGTGTGTTTTGGGGAAAACCACTGTGTCTGCCTGTAAGGAAAGTGATGGGTGTTTGTGTGTGTTTCTTCTGTATGTGTGTGTCGGGACCACGTTTGTGTGTATATAAGGGTAGTTCCAAGACATTCTGAGAGTTGTGTTGTGAGTGTGATAGTTTATGTGTGTGTTTATGTGTTTGTGGTAAACCATTATGCATGCCTGTAAATAAAGTCGATGGGTGTTTTTCTGTGTTTCTTGTGTATGTGTGTGTTGGGACCTCGTTTTTGAGTATGTTAGGGAATTCCAAATGCTGATGTCTATGCCAGGGACCCAGTGTGAGTGCTCTGGTGTGAGTGTGATAGTGTGTGTGTGTATGTTTGCGGGTAACCTTTTTGTATGCCTGTAAGAAAAAGTCGATGGGTGTTTCTGTGTGTTTCTTGTGTATGTGTGTCTCGGGACAACGTTTTTGGGTATATCAGGGCAGTTCCAAGTGGTGATGGCTCCGGAAGGAACAGTGTGAGTGCTGTGTTGTGAGTGTGACAGTGTGTGTGTGTGTGTGTGTGTGTGTGTTTGGGGGAACCCCACTGTGTCTGCCTGTAAGAAAATGTCACTGGGTGTTTGTGTGTGTTTCTTGGGTATGTGTGTTTGGGACCACGTATGTGAGTGTGTCAGTGCAGTTCCAAGTGTTCATGGCTCTGCTGGAGATCCAGTGTGAGTGCTGTGTTGTGAGGGTGACATTGTGTGTGTGTGTGCGTGTGTGTATGTGTTCCTTGAAACTATTTGTATGTCTGTAAGAAAAATTCGATGGGTGTTGGTTGTGTTTCTTGTGTGTGTGTGTGTCGGGACCACGTTTGTGTGTATATAAGGGTAGTTCCAAGTCATTCTGAGAGTTGTGTTGTGAGTGTGATAGTTTATGTGTGTGTTTATGTGTTTGTGGTAAACCATTATGCATGCCTGTAAATAAAGTCGATGGGTGTTTTTCTGTGTTTCTTGTGTATGTGTGTGTTGGGACCTCGTTTTTGAGTATGTTAGGGAATTCCAAATGTTGATGTCTATGCCGGGGACCCAGTGTGAGTGCAGTGTTGTGAGTGCGATTGTGTGTGTGTGTGTGTGTGTGTGTTTGCGGGAAACCATTTTGTATGCCTGTAAGAAAAAGTCGATGGGTGTTTCTGTGTGTTTCTTGTGTATGTGTGTCTGGGGACAACGTTTTTGGGTATGTCAGGGCAGTTCCAAGTGGTGATGGCTCTGCAAGGAACAGTGTGAGTGCTGTGTTGTGAGTGTGACAGTGTGTGTGTGTGTTTGGGGGAACCCCACTCTGTCTGCCTTTACGAAAAAGTCGATGGGTGTTTGGTTGTGTTTCTTGCGTATGTGTGTGTCGGGACTACGTTTTTGAGTATGTTAGGGCAGTTCGAAGTGTTGATGGTTAGCCGGAGACCCAATGTGAGTGCTGTGTTGAGAGTGTGACAGTTTGTGTGTGTGTGTCTGTGTGTGTGTTTCAGGGAAACCATTGTGTATGACTGTAAGAAAAAGTCGATGGATGTTTGTGTGTTACTTGTATATGTGTGTGTCGGGCCACGTTTGAGAGTATGTTAGGGCAGTTTCAAGTGTTGAGGGTTCTGCGGGAGACCCAGTGTGAGTGCTGTGTTGTGAGTGTCATAGTGTGTGTGTGTGTGTGTCTGTGTGTGTGTGTTTTGGGAACACCACTGCGTCTGCCTGTAAGAAAAGTCGATGGGTGTTTGTGTGTGTTTCTGTGTATGTGTGTGTCGAGACCACGTATTTGGGTATGTCAGGGCAGGTCCAAGTGTTCATGGCTCTGCTGAAGATCAGTGTGAGTGCTGTGTTCTGAGGGTGAATTGTGTGTGTGTCTGCGTATCTGTATGTGTTCCTTGAAATTATTTGTATGTCTGTAAGAAATTCGATGGGTGTTTGATTGTGTTTCTTGTGTGTGTGTGTGTCGGGACCACGTTTGTGTGTATATAAGGGTAGTTCCAAGACATTCTGAGAGTTGTGTTGTGAGTGTGATAGTTTATGTGTGTGTTTATGTGTTTGTGGTAAACCATTATACATGCCTGTAAATAAAGTCGATGGGTGTTTTTCTGTGTTTCTTGTGTATGTGTGTGTTGGGACCTCGTTTTTGAGTATGTTAGGGAATTCCAAATGCTGATGTCTATGCCAGGGACCCAGTGTGAGTGCTCTGTTGTGAGTGTGATAGTGTGTGTGTGTGTGTGTGTGTGTGTTTGCGGGAAACCATTTTGTATGCCTGTAAGAAAAAGTCGATGGGTGTTTCTGTGTGTTTCTTGTGTATGTGTGTCTCGGGACAACGTTTTTGGGTATGTCAGGGCAGTTCCAAGTGGTGATGGCTCTGCAAGGAACAGTGTGAGTGCTGTGTTGTGAGTATGACAGTGTGTGTGTGTGTGTGTGTGTGTGTGTGTTTGGGGGAACCCCACTGTGTCTGCCTGTAAGAAAATGTCAATGGGTGTTTGTGTGTTTCTTGTGTATGTGTGTTTGGGACCATGTATGTGAGTGTGTCAGGGCAGTTCCAAGTGTTCATGGCTCTGCTGGAGATACAGTGTGAGTGCTGTGTTGTGAGGGTGACATTGTGTGTGTGTGTGTTTGGGGGAACCCCACTGTGTCTGCCTGTAAGGAAATGGCGATGGGTGTTTGTCTGTGTTTCTTGTGTATGTGTGTTTCGGGAGCACGTATGTGAGTGTGTCAGGGCAGTTCCAAGTGTTCATGGCTCTGCTAGAAATCCAGTGTGAGTGCTGTGTTGTGAGGGTGACAGTGTGTGTGTGTGTGTGTGTGTGTGTGTGTTGCGGGAAACCATTTGTATGCGTGTAAGAAAAAGTCGATGGGTGTTTGTGTGTGTTTCTTCTGTATGTGTGTTTCGGGACCACGTTTGTGAATATGTTGGTCAGTTCCAAGTGTGGATGGCTCTGCTGGAGACCCAGTGTGAGTGCTGTGTTGTGAGTGTGACAGTGTGTGTGTGTGTGTCTGTGTGTGTTTCGAAACCCCACTGTGTATGCCTTTACGAAAAAGTCGATGGGTGTTTGGTTGTGTTTCTTGCGTATGTGTGTGTCGGGACTACGTTTTTGAGTTTTAGCGCAGTTCGAAGTGTTGATGGTTATGCCGGAGACCCAATGTGAGTGCTGTGTTCAGAGTGTGACAGTTTGTGTGTGTGTGTCTGTGTGTGTGTTTCAGGGAAACCATTGTGTATGACTGTAAGAAAAAGTCGATGGATGTTTGTGTGTTACTTGTATATGTGTGTGTCGGGCCACGTTTGAGAGTATGTTAGGGCAGTTTCAAGTGTTGAGGGTTCTGCGGGAGACCCAGTGTGAGTGCTGTGTTGTGAGTGTCATAGTGTGTGTGTGTGTGTGTCTGCGTGTGTGTGTTTTGGGAACACCACTGCGTCTCCCTGTAAGAAAAGTCGATGGGTGTTTGTGTGTGTTTCTGTGTATGTGTGTGTCGGGACCACGTATTCGGGTATGTCAGGGCAGGTCCAAGTGTTCATGGCTCTGCTGGAGATCCAGTGTGAGTGCTGTGTTGTGAGGGTGAATTGTGTGTGTGTGTGCGTGTGTGTATGTGTTCCTTGAAACTATTTGTATGTGTGTAAGAAAAATTCGATGGGTGTTTGATTGTGTTTCTTGTGTATGTGTGTGTCGGGACCACGTTTGTGTGTATATAAGGGTAGTTCCAAGACATTCTGAGAGTTGTGTTGTGAGTGTGATAGTTTATGTGTGTGTTTATGTGTTTGTGGTAAACCATTATGCATGCCTGTAAATAAAGTCGATGGGTGTTTTTCTGTGTTTCTTGTGTATGTGTGTGTTGGGACCTCGTTTTTGAGTATGTTAGGGAATTCCAAATGCTGATGTCTATGCCAGGGACCCAGTGTGAGTGCTCTGTTGTGAGTGTGATAGTGTGTGTGTGTGTGTTTGCGGGAAACCATTTTGTATGCCTGTAAGAAAAAGTCAATGGGTGTTTCTGTGTGTTTCTTGTGTATGTGTGTCTCGGGACAACGTTTTTGGGTATGTCAGGGCAGTTCCAAGTGGTGATGGCTCCGGAAGGAACAGTGTGAGTGCTGTGTTGTGAGTGTGACAGTGTGTGTGTGTGTGTGTGTGTTTGGGGGAACCCCACTGTGTCTGCCTGTAAGAAAATGTCACTGGGTGTTTGTGTGTGTTTCTTGTGTATGTGTGTTTGGGACCACGTATGTGAGTGTGTCAGTGCAGTTCCAAGTGTTCATGGCTCTGCTGGAGATCCAGTGTGAGTGCTGTGTTGTGAGGGTGACATTGTGTGTGTGTGTGCGTGTGTGTATGTGTTCCTTGAAACTATTTGTATGTCTGTAAGAAAAATTCGATGGGTGTTGGTTGTGTTTCTTGTGTGTGTGTGTGTCGGGACCACGTTTGTGTGTATATAAGGGTAGTTCCAAGTCATTCTGAGAGTTGTGTAGTGAGTGTGATAGTTTATGTGTGTGTTTATGTGTTTGTGGTAAACCATTATGCATGCCTGTAAATAAAGTCGATGGGTGTTTTTCTGTGTTTCTTGTGTATGTGTGTGTTGGGACCTCGTTTTTGAGTATGTTAGGGAATTCCAAATGTTGATGTCTATGCCGGGGACCCAGTGTGAGTGCAGTGTTGTGAGTGTGATTGTGTGTGTGTGTGTGTGTGTGTCTTTGAAGGAAACCATTTTGTATGCCTGTAAGAAAAAGTCGATGGGTGTTTCTTTGTGTTTCTTGTGTATGTGTGTCTCGGGACAACGTTTTTGGGTATGTCAGGGCAGTTCCAAGTGGTGATGGCTCTGCAAGGAACAGTGTGAGTGCTGTGTTGTGAGTGTGACAGTGTGTGTGTGTGTTTGGGGGAACCCCACTCTGTCTGCCTTTACGAAAAAGTCGATGGGTGTTTGGTTGTGTTTCTTGCGTATGTGTGTGTCGGGACTACGTTTTTGAGTATGTTAGGGCAGTTCGAAGTGTTGATGGTTAGCCGGAGACCCAATGTGAGTGCTGTGTTGAGAGTGTGACAGTTTGTGTGTGTGTGTCTGTGTGTGTGTTTCAGGGAAACCATTGTGTATGACTGTAAGAAAAAGTCGATGGATGTTTGTGTGTTACTTGTATATGTGTGTGTCGGGCCACGTTTGAGAGTATGTTAGGGCAGTTTCAAGTGTTGAGGGTTCTGCGGGAGACCCAGTGTGAGTGCTGTGTTGTGAGTGTCATAGTGTGTGTGTGTGTGTGTCTGTGTGTGTGTGTTTTGGGAACACCACTGCGTCTGCCTGTAAGAAAAGTCGATGGGTGTTTGTGTGTGTTTCTGTGTATGTGTGTGTCGGGACCACGTATTTGGGTATGTCAGGGCAGGTCCAAGTGTTCATGGCTCTGCTGAAGATCAGTGTGAGTGCTGTGTTCTGAGGGTGAATTGTGTGTGTGTCTGCGTATCTGTATGTGTTCCTTGAAACTATTTGTATGTCTGTAAGAAATTCGATGGGTGTTTGATTGTGTTTCTTGTGTGTGTGTGTGTCGGGACCACGTTTGTGTGTATATAAGGGTAGTTCCAAGACATTCTGAGAGTTGTGTTGTGAGTGTGATAGTTTATGTGTGTGTTTATGTGTTTGTGGTAAACCATTATACATGCCTGTAAATAAAGTCGATGGGTGTTTTTCTGTGTTTCTTGTGTATGTGTGTGTTGGGACCTCGTTTTTGAGTATGTTAGGGAATTCCAAATGCTGATGTCTATGCCAGGGACCCAGTGTGAGTGCTCTGTTGTGAGTGTGATAGTGTGTGTGTGTGTGTGTGTGTGTGTGTTTGCGGGAAACCATTTTGTATGCCTGTAAGAAAAAGTCGATGGGTGTTTCTGTGTGTTTCTTGTGTATGTGTGTCTCGGGACAACGTTTTTGGGTATGTCAGGGCAGTTCCAAGTGGTGATGGCTCTGCAAGGAACAGTGTGAGTGCTGTGTTGTGAGTATGACAGTGTGTGTGTGTGTGTGTGTGTGTGTGTTTGGGGGAACCCCACTGTGTCTGCCTGTAAGAAAATGTCAATGGGTGTTTGTGTGTTTCTTGTGTATGTGTGTTTGGGACCATGTATGTGCGTGTGTCAGGGCAGTTCCAAGTGTTCATGGCTCTGCTGGAGATACAGTGTGAGTGCTGTGTTGTGAGGGTGACATTGTGTGTGTGTGTGTTTGGGGGAACCCCACTGTGTCTGCCTGTAAGGAAATGGCGATGGGTGTTTGTCTGTGTTTCTTGTGTATGTGTGTTTCGGGAGCACGTATGTGAGTGTGTCAGGGCAGTTCCAAGTGTTCATGGCTCTGCTAGAAATCCAGTGTGAGTGCTGTGTTGTGAGGGTGACAGTGTGTGTGTGTGTGTGTGTGTGTGTGTGTTGCGGGAAACCATTTGTATGCGTGTAAGAAAAAGTCGATGGGTGTTTGTGTGTGTTTCTTCTGTATGTGTGTTTCGGGACCACGTTTGTGAATATGTTGGTCAGTTCCAAGTGTGGATGGCTCTGCTGGAGACCCAGTGTGAGTGCTGTGTTGTGAGTGTGACAGTGTGTGTGTGTGTGTCTGTGTGTGTTTCGAAACCCCACTGTGTATGCCTTTACGAAAAAGTCGATGGGTGTTTGGTTGTGTTTCTTGCGTATGTGTGTGTCGGGACTACGTTTTTGAGTTTTAGCGCAGTTCAAAGTGTTGATGGTTATGCCGGACCCAATGTGAGTGCTGTGTTCAGACTGTGACAGTTTGTGTGTGTGTGTCTGTGTGTGTGTTTCAGGGAAACCATTGTGTATGACTGTAAGAAAAAGTCGATGGATGTTTGTGTGTTACTTGTATATGTGTGTGTCGGGCCACGTTTGAGAGTATGTTAGGGCAGTTTCAAGTGTTGAGGGTTCTGCGGGAGACCCAGTGTGAGTGCTGTGTTGTGAGTGTCATAGTGTGTGTGTGTGTGTGTCTGCGTGTGTGTGTTTTGGGAACACCACTGCGTCTGCCTGTAAGAAAAGTCGATGGGTGTTTGTGTGTGTTTCTGTGTATGTGTGTGTCGGGACCACGTATTCGGGTATGTCAGGGCAGGTCCAAGTGTTCATGGCTCTGCTGGAGATCCAGTGTGAGTGCTGTGTTGTGAGGGTGAATTGTGTGTGTGTGTGCGTGTGTGTATGTGTTCCTTGAAACTATTTGTATGTGTGTAAGAAAAATTCGATGGGTGTTTGATTGTGTTTCTTGTGTATGTGTGTGTCGGGACCACGTTTGTGTGTATATAAGGGTAGTTCCAAGACATTCTGAGAGTTGTGTTGTGAGTGTGATAGTTTATGTGTGTGTTTATGTGTTTGTGGTAAACCATTATGCATGCCTGTAAATAAAGTCGATGGGTGTTTTTCTGTGTTTCTTGTGTATGTGTGTGTTGGGACCTCGTTTTTGAGTATGTTAGGGAATTCCAAATGCTGATGTCTATGCCAGGGACCCAGTGTGAGTGCTCTGTTGTGAGTGTGATAGTGTGTGTGTGTGTGTTTGCGGGAAACCATTTTGTATGCCTGTAAGAAAAAGTCAATGGGTGTTTCTGTGTGTTTCTTGTGTATGTGTGTCTCGGGACAACGTTTTTGGGTATGTCAGGGCAGTTCCAAGTGGTGATGGCTCCGGAAGGAACAGTGTGAGTGCTGTGTTGTGAGTGTGACAGTGTGTGTGTGTGTGTGTGTGTTTGGGGGAACCCCACTGTGTCTGCCTGTAAGAAAATGTCACTGGGTGTTTGTGTGTGTTTCTTGTGTATGTGTGTTTGGGACCACGTATGTGAGTGTGTCAGTGCAGTTCCAAGTGTTCATGGCTCTGCTGGAGATCCAGTGTGAGTGCTGTGTTGTGAGGGTGACATTGTGTGTGTGTGTGCGTGTGTGTATGTGTTCCTTGAAACTATTTGTATGTCTGTAAGAAAAATTCGATGGGTGTTGGTTGTGTTTCTTGTGTATGTGTGTGTCGGGAGCACGTTTGTGTGTATATAAGGGTAGTTCCAAGTCATTCTGAGAGTTGTGTTGTGAGTGTGATAGTTTATGTGTGTGTTTATGTGTTTGTGGTAAACCATTATGCATGCCTGTAAATAAAGTCGATGGGTGTTTTTCTGTGTTTCTTGTGTATGTGTGTGTTGGGACCTCGTTTTTGAGTATGTTAGGGAATTCCAAATGTTGATGTCTATGCCGGGGACCCAGTGTGAGTGCAGTGTTGTGAGTGTGATTGTGTGTGTGTGTGTGTGTGTGTCTTTGAAGGAAACCATTTTGTATGCCTGTAAGAAAAAGTCGATGGGTGTTTCTGTGTGTTTCTTGTGTATGTGTGTCTCGGGACAACGTTTTTGGGTATGTCAGGGCAGTTCCAAGTGGTGATGGCTCTGCAAGGAAGAGTGTGAGTGCTGTGTTGTGAGTATGACAGTGTGTGTGTGTGTGTGTGTGTGTGGTGTGTGTGTGTTTGGGGGAACTCCACTGTGTCTGCCTGTAAGAAAATGTCAATGGGTGTTTGTGTGTTTCTTGTGTATGTGTGTTTGGGACCACGTATGTGAGTGTGTCATGGCAATTCCAAGTGTTCATGGCTCTGCTGGAGATCCAGTGTGAGTGCTGTGTTGTGAGGGTGACATTGTGTGTGTGTGTGCGTGTGTGTATGTGTTCCTTGAAACTATTTGTATGCCTGTAAGAAAAAGCCGATGGGTGTTTGTGTGTGTTTCTTCTGTATGTGTGTTTCGGGACCACGTTTGTGAATATGTTAGGTCAGTTCCAAGTGATGATGGCTCTGCTGGAGACCCAGTGTGAGTGCTGTGTTGTGAGTGTGACAGTGTGTGTGTGTGTGTCTGTGTGTGTTTCGAAACCCCACTGTGTATGCCTTTACGAAAAAGTCGATGGGTGTTTGGTTGTGTTTCTTGCGTATGTGTGTGTCGGGACTACGTTTTTGAGTTTTAGGGCAGTTCGAAGTGTTGATGGTTATGCCGGAGACCCAATGTGAGTGCTGTGTTGAGAGTGTGACAGTTTGTGTGTGTGTGTCTGTGTGTGTGTTTCAGGGAAACCATTGTGTATGACTGTAAGAAAAAGTCGATGGATGTTTGTGTGTTACTTGTATATGTGTGTGTCGGACCACGTTTGAGAGTATGTTAGGGCAGTTTCAAGTGTTGAGGGTTCTGCGGGAGACCCAGTGTGAGTGCTGTGTTGTGAGTGTCATAGTGTGTGTGTGTGTGTGTGTCTGTGTGTGTGTGTTTTGGGAACACCACTGCGTCTGCCTGTAAGAAAAGTCGATGGGTGTTTGTGTGTGTTTCTGTGTATGTGTGTGTCGGGACCACGTATTTGGGTATGTCAGGGCAGGTCCAAGTGTTCATGGCTCTGCTGGAGATCAGTGTGAGTGCTGTGTTGTGAGGGTGAATTGTGTGTGTGTGTGCGTGTCTGTATGTGTTCCTTGAAACTATTTGTATGTCTGTAAGAAATTCGATGGGTGTTTGATTGTGTTTCTTGTGTGTGTGTGTGTCGGGACCACGTTTGTGTGTATATAAGGGTAGTTCCAAGACATTCTGAGAGTTGTGTTGTGAGTGTGATAGTTTATGTGTGTGTTTATGTGTTTGTGGTAAACCATTATGCATGCCTGTAAATAAAGTCGATGGGTGTTTTTCTGTGTTTCTTGTGTATGTGTGTGTTGGGACCTCGTTTTTGAGTATGTTAGGGAATTCCAAATGCTGATGTCTATGCCAGGGACCAGTGTGAGTGCCCTGTTGTGAGTATGATAGTGTGTGTGTGTGTGTGTGTTTGCGGGAAACCATTTTGTATGCCTGTAAGAAAAAGTCGATGGGTGTTTCTGTGTGTTTCTTGTGTATGTGTGTCTCGGGACAACGTTTTTGGGTATGTCAGGGCAGTTCCAAGTGGTGATGGCTCTGCAAGGAAGAGTGTGAGTGCTGTGTTGTGAGGGTGACATTGTGTGTGTGTGTGCGTGTGTGTATGTGTTCCTTGAAACTATTTGTATGTCTGTAAGAAAAATTCGATGGGTGTTTGGTTGTGTTTCTTGTGTATGTGTGTGTCGGGACCCCGTTTGTGTGTATAGAGGGGTAGTTCCAAGTCATTCTGAGAGTTGTGTTGTGAGTGTGATAGTTTATGTTTGTGTTTATGTGTTTGTGGTAAACCATTATGCATGCCTGTAAATAAAGTCGATGGGTGTTTTTCTGTGTTTCTTGTGTATGTGTGTGTTGGGACCTCGTTTTTGAGTATGTTAGGGAATTCCAAATGCTGATGTCTATGCCGGGGACCCAGTGTGAATGCAGTGTTGTGAGTGTGATTGTGTGTGTGTGTGTGTGTGTCTTTGAAGGAAACCATTTTGTATGCCTGTAAGAAAAAGTCGATGGGTGTTTCTTTGTGTTTCTTGTGTATGTGTGTCTCGGGACAACGTTTTTGGGTATGTCAGCGCAGTTCCTTGTGGTGATGGCTCTGCAAGGAACAGTATGAGTGCTGTGTTGTGAGTGTGACAGTGTGTGTGTGTGTGTTTGGGGGAACCCCACTGTGTCTGCCTGTAAGGAAATGTCGATGGGTGTTTGTGTGTGTTTCTTGTGTATCTGTGTTTCGGGAGCACGTATGTGAGTGTGTCAGGGCAGTTCCAAGTGTTCATGGCTCTGCTGGAGATCCAGTGTGAGTGCTGTGTTGTGAGGGTGACATTGTGTGTGTGTGTGTGTGTGTGTGTGTGTTGCTGGAAACCATTTGTATGCCTGTAAGAAAAAGTCGATGGGTGTTTGTGTGTGTTTCTTCTGTATGTGTGTTTCGGGACCACGTTTGTGAATATGTTAGGTCAGTTCCAAGTGTTGATGGCTCTGCTGGAGACCCAGTGTGAGTGCTGTGTTGTGAGTGTGACAGTGTGTGTGTGTGTGTCTGTGTGTGTTTCGAAACCCCACTGTGTATGCCTTTACGAAAAAGTCGATGGGTGTTTGTTGTGTTTCTTGCGTATGTGTGTGTCGGGACTACGTTTTTGAGTTTTAGGGCAGTTTGAAGTGTTGATGGTTATGCCGGAGACCCAATGTGAGTGCTGTGTTGAGAGTGTGACAGTTTGTGTGTGTGTGTCTGTGTGTGTGTTTCAGGGAAACCATTGTGTATGACTGTAAGAAAAAGTCGATGGATGTTTGTGTGTTACTTGTATATGTGTGTGTCGGGCCACGTTTGAGAGTATGTTAGGGCAGTTTCAAGTGTTGAGGGTTCTGCGGGAGACCCAGTGTGAGTGCTGTGTTGTGAGTGTCATAGTGTGTGTGTGTGTGTATGTCTGTGTGTGCGTGTTTTGGGAACACCACTGCGTCTGCCTGTAAGAAAAGTCGATGGGTGTTTTTGTGTGTTTCTGTGTATGTGTGTGTCGGGACCACGTATTTGGGTATGTCAGGGCAGGTCCAAGTGTTCATGGCTCTGCTGAAGATCAGTGTGAGTGCTCTGTTCTGAGGGTGAATTGTGTGTGTGTCTGCGTATCTGTATGTGTTCCTTGAAACTATTTGTATGTCTGTAAGAAATTCGATGGGTGTTTGATTGTGTTTCTTCTGTGTGTGTGTGTCGGGACCACGTTTGTGTGTATATAAGGGTAGTTCCAAGACATTCTGAGAGTTGTGTTGTGAGTGTGATAGTTTATGTGTGTGTTTATGTGTTTGTGGTAAACCATTATACATGCCTGTAAATAAAGTCGATGGGTGTTTTTCTGTGTTTCCTGTGTATATGTTTGTTGGGATCTCGTTTTTGGGTATGTTAGGGAATTCCAAATGTTGATGTCTATGCAGGGGACGCAGTGTGAATGCTGTGTTGTGAGTGTGATAGTGTGTGTGTGTGTTTGTGGAAAACCATTTTGTATGCCTGTAAGAAAAAGTCGATGGGTGTTTCTGTGTGTTTCTTGTGTATGTGTGTCTCGGGACAACGTATTTGCGTATGTCAGGGCAGTTCCAAGTGGTGATGGCTCTGCAAGGAACAGTGTGAGAGCTGTGATGTGAGTGTGACAGTGTGTGTGTGTGTGTGTTTGGGGGATCCCCACTGTGTCTGCCTGTAAGAAAATGTTGATGGGTGTTTGTGTGTGTTTCTTGTGTATGTGTGTGTCGGGACCACGTTTGTGTGTATGTTAGGGCAGATTCAAGTGCCCGTGTGAGTGCTGTGTTCTGAGTGTGATAGTGTGTGTGTGTGTGTGTGTGTGTATGTGTTTGTGGGAAACCATTTTGTATGCCTGTAAGAAAAAGTCGATGGGTGTTTCTGTGTGTTTCTTGTGTATGTGTGTGTAGGAAGAACGTTTTTGGGTATGTCAGGGTAGTTCCAAGTGGTGATGGATCTGCAAGGAACAGTGTGAGTGCTGTGTTGTGAGTGTGACAGTGTGTGTGTGTGTGTTTGGGGGAACCCCACTGTGTCTGCCTATAAGGAAATGTCGATGGGTGTTTGTGTGTGTTTCTTGTGTATGTGTGTGTTGGGACCACGTTTGTGTGTATGTTAGGGCAGATTTAAGTGCCCGTGTGAGTGCTGTGTTCTGAGTGTCATAGTGTGTGTGTGTCTGTGTGTTTTTTTGGGAAACCATTTTGTGCACCTGTATGAAAAAGTCGATGGGTGTTTATGTGTGTTTCTTTTGTATGTGTGTTTCTTTTGTATGTGTGTTTCAGGACCATATATGTGAGTGTGTCAGGGTAGTTCCAAGTGTTGATGGCTCTAGTGCACACCCAGTGTGAGTGCTGTGTTGTGAGTGTGACAGTGTGTGTGTGTGTGTGTGGTTTGGGGAACACCACTGTGTCTGCCTGTAAGAAAAGTCGATGGATGTTTGTGTGTGTTTCTTGTGTATATGTGTGTCGGGAACGTTTTGTGTGTATATAAGGGTAGTTCTAAGCCATTCTAAGAGTTGTGTTGTGAGTGTGATAGTTTATGTGTGTGTTTATGTGTTTGTGGTAAACCATTATGTATGACTGTAAATAAAGTCGAAGGGTGTTTTGCTGTATTTCTTTTGTATGTGTGTGTTGGGTCCTCGTTTTTGAGTATGTTAGGGAATTCCAAATGTTGATGTCTATGCCGGGGACCCAGTTTGAGTGCTGTGTTTAGAGTGTGATAGTGTGTGTGTGTGTGTGTGTGTGTGTTTGCGGGAAACCATTTTGTATGCCTGTAAGAAAAAGTCGATGGGTGTTTCTGTGTGTTTCTTGTGTATGTGTGTCTCGGGACAACGTTTTTGGGTATGTCAGGGCAGTTCCAAGTGGTGATGGCTCTGCAAGGAACAGTGTGAGTGCTGTGTTGTGAGTGTGATAGTGTGTGTGTGTGTGTTTGGGGGAACCGCACTGTGTCTGCCTGTAAGAAAATGTCGATGGGTGTTTGTGTGTGTTTCTTGTGTATGTGTGTGTCGGGACCACGTTGTGTGTATGTTAGGGCAGATTCAAGTGCCTGTGTGAGTGCTGTGTTCTGAGTGTCATAGTGTGTGTGTGTCTGTGTGTGTTAGCGGGAAACCGTTGAGTACGCCTCTGTGAAAAAGTCGATGGGTGTTTATGTGTGATGGTTGTGAATGTGTTTTTCAGGACCACGTATGTGAGTGTGTAAGGGAAGTTCCAAGTGTTGATGGCTCTGCTGCAGACCCAGTGTGAGTGCTGTGTTGTGAGTGTGACAGTGTGTGTGTGTGTGTGTGTTTTGGGGAACACCACTGTGTCTGCCTCTACGAAAAGTCGATGGATCTTTGTGTGTGTTTCTTGCGTATGTGTGTGTCGGGACCACGTTTGTGTGTTTATCAGGGTAGTTCCAAGTCATTCTGAGAGTTGTGTTGTGAGTGTGATAGTTTATGTGTGTGTTTATGTGTTTGTGGTAAACCATTATGTATGCCTGTAAATAAAGTCGATGGGTGTTTTTGTCCCTTTCTTGTGTATGTGTGTGTCGGGACCTCATTTTTGACTATGTTATGGAATTACAAATGTTGATGTCTGTGCCGGGGACCCAGTGTGAGTGCTGTGTTGTGAGCTTGACTGTGTGTGTGTGTGTGTTTTGGGGAAAACCACTGTGTCTGCCTGTAAGGAAAGTGATGGGTGTTTGTGTGTGTTTCTTCTGTATGTGTGTGTCGGGACCACGTTTGTGTGTATATAAGGGTAGTTCCAAGACATTCTGAGAGTTGTGTTGTGAGTGTGATAGTTTATGTGTGTGTTTATGTGTTTGTGGTAAACCATTATGCATGCCTGTAAATAAAGTCGATGGGTGTTTTTCTGTGTTTCTTGTGTATGTGTGTGTTGGGACCTCGTTTTTGAGTATGTTAGGGAATTCCAAATGCTGATGTCTATGCCAGGGACCCAGTGTGAGTGCTCTGGTGTGAGTGTGATAGTGTGTGTGTGTATGTTTGCGGGTAACCTTTTTGTATGCCTGTAAGAAAAAGTCGATGGGTGTTTCTGTGTGTTTCTTGTGTATGTGTGTCTCGGGACAACGTTTTTGGGTATATCAGGGCAGTTCCAAGTGGTGATGGCTCCGGAAGGAACAGTGTGAGTGCTGTGTTGTGAGTGTGACAGTGTGTGTGTGTGTGTGTGTGTGTGTTTGGGGGAACCCCACTGTGTCTGCCTGTAAGAAAATGTCACTGGGTGTTTGTGTGTGTTTCTTGGGTATGTGTGTTTGGGACCACGTATGTGAGTGTGTCAGTGCAGTTCCAAGTGTTCATGGCTCTGCTGGAGATCCAGTGTGAGTGCTGTGTTGTGAGGGTGACATTGTGTGTGTGTGTGCGTGTGTGTATGTGTTCCTTGAAACTATTTGTATGTCTGTAAGAAAAATTCGATGGGTGTTGGTTGTGTTTCTTGTGTGTGTGTGTGTCGGGACCACGTTTGTGTGTATATAAGGGTAGTTCCAAGTCATTCTGAGAGTTGTGTTGTGAGTGTGATAGTTTATGTGTGTGTTTATGTGTTTGTGGTAAACCATTATGCATGCCTGTAAATAAAGTCGATGGGTGTTTTTCTGTGTTTCTTGTGTATGTGTGTGTTGGGACCTCGTTTTTGAGTATGTTAGGGAATTCCAAATGTTGATGTCTATGCCGGGGACCCAGTGTGAGTGCAGTGTTGTGAGTGCGATTGTGTGTGTGTGTGTGTGTGTGTGTGTTTGCGGGAAACCATTTTGTATGCCTGTAAGAAAAAGTCGATGGGTGTTTCTGTGTGTTTCTTGTGTATGTGTGTCTGGGGACAACGTTTTTGGGTATGTCAGGGCAGTTCCAAGTGGTGATGGCTCTGCAAGGAACAGTGTGAGTGCTGTGTTGTGAGTGTGACAGTGTGTGTGTGTGTTTGGGGGAACCCCACTCTGTCTGCCTTTACGAAAAAGTCGATGGGTGTTTGGTTGTGTTTCTTGCGTATGTGTGTGTCGGGACTACGTTTTTGAGTATGTTAGGGCAGTTCGAAGTGTTGATGGTTAGCCGGAGACCCAATGTGAGTGCTGTGTTGAGAGTGTGACAGTTTGTGTGTGTGTGTCTGTGTGTGTGTTTCAGGGAAACCATTGTGTATGACTGTAAGAAAAAGTCGATGGATGTTTGTGTGTTACTTGTATATGTGTGTGTCGGGCCACGTTTGAGAGTATGTTAGGGCAGTTTCAAGTGTTGAGGGTTCTGCGGGAGACCCAGTGTGAGTGCTGTGTTGTGAGTGTCATAGTGTGTGTGTGTGTGTGTCTGTGTGTGTGTGTTTTGGGAACACCACTGCGTCTGCCTGTAAGAAAAGTCGATGGGTGTTTGTGTGTGTTTCTGTGTATGTGTGTGTCGAGACCACGTATTTGGGTATGTCAGGGCAGGTCCAAGTGTTCATGGCTCTGCTGAAGATCAGTGTGAGTGCTGTGTTCTGAGGGTGAATTGTGTGTGTGTCTGCGTATCTGTATGTGTTCCTTGAAACTATTTGTATGTCTGTAAGAAATTCGATGGGTGTTTGATTGTGTTTCTTGTGTGTGTGTGTGTCGGGACCACGTTTGTGTGTATATAAGGGTAGTTCCAAGACATTCTGAGAGTTGTGTTGTGAGTGTGATAGTTTATGTGTGTGTTTATGTGTTTGTGGTAAACCATTATACATGCCTGTAAATAAAGTCGATGGGTGTTTTTCTGTGTTTCTTGTGTATGTGTGTGTTGGGACCTCGTTTTTGAGTATGTTAGGGAATTCCAAATGCTGATGTCTATGCCAGGGACCCAGTGTGAGTGCTCTGTTGTGAGTGTGATAGTGTGTGTGTGTGTGTGTGTGTGTGTTTGCGGGAAACCATTTTGTATGCCTGTAAGAAAAAGTCGATGGGTGTTTCTGTGTGTTTCTTGTGTATGTGTGTCTCGGGACAACGTTTTTGGGTATGTCAGGGCAGTTCCAAGTGGTGATGGCTCTGCAAGGAACAGTGTGAGTGCTGTGTTGTGAGTATGACAGTGTGTGTGTGTGTGTGTGTGTGTGTGTGTTTGGGGGAACCCCACTGTGTCTGCCTGTAAGAAAATGTCAATGGGTGTTTGTGTGTTTCTTGTGTATGTGTGTTTGGGACCATGTATGTGAGTGTGTCAGGGCAGTTCCAAGTGTTCATGGCTCTGCTGGAGATACAGTGTGAGTGCTGTGTTGTGAGGGTGACATTGTGTGTGTGTGTGTTTGGGGGAACCCCACTGTGTCTGCCTGTAAGGAAATGGCGATGGGTGTTTGTCTGTGTTTCTTGTGTATGTGTGTTTCGGGAGCACGTATGTGAGTGTGTCAGGGCAGTTCCAAGTGTTCATGGCTCTGCTAGAAATCCAGTGTGAGTGCTGTGTTGTGAGGGTGACAGTGTGTGTGTGTGTGTGTGTGTGTGTGTGTGTGTTGCGGGAAACCATTTGTATGCGTGTAAGAAAAAGTCGATGGGTGTTTGTGTGTGTTTCTTCTGTATGTGTGTTTCGGGACCACGTTTGTGAATATGTTGGTCAGTTCCAAGTGTGGATGGCTCTGCTGGAGACCCAGTGTGAGTGCTGTGTTGTGAGTGTGACAGTGTGTGTGTGTGTGTCTGTGTGTGTTTCGAAACCCCACTGTGTATGCCTTTACGAAAAAGTCGATGGGTGTTTGGTTGTGTTTCTTGCGTATGTGTGTGTCGGGACTACGTTTTTGAGTTTTAGCGCAGTTCGAAGTGTTGATGGTTATGCCGGAGACCCAATGTGAGTGCTGTGTTCAGAGTGTGACAGTTTGTGTGTGTGTGTCTGTGTGTGTGTTTCAGGGAAACCATTGTGTATGACTGTAAGAAAAAGTCGATGGATGTTTGTGTGTTACTTGTATATGTGTGTGTCGGGCCACGTTTGAGAGTATGTTAGGGCAGTTTCAAGTGTTGAGGGTTCTGCGGGAGACCCAGTGTGAGTGCTGTGTTGTGAGTGTCATAGTGTGTGTGTGTGTGTGTCTGCGTGTGTGTGTTTTGGGAACACCACTGCGTCTGCCTGTAAGAAAAGTCGATGGGTGTTTGTGTGTGTTTCTGTGTATGTGTGTGTCGGGACCACGTATTCGGGTATGTCAGGGCAGGTCCAAGTGTTCATGGCTCTGCTGGAGATCCAGTGTGAGTGCTGTGTTGTGAGGGTGAATTGTGTGTGTGTGTGCGTGTGTGTATGTGTTCCTTGAAACTATTTGTATGTGTGTAAGAAAAATTCGATGGGTGTTTGATTGTGTTTCTTGTGTATGTGTGTGTCGGGACCACGTTTGTGTGTATATAAGGGTAGTTCCAAGACATTCTGAGAGTTGTGTTGTGAGTGTGATAGTTTATGTGTGTGTTTATGTGTTTGTGGTAAACCATTATGCATGCCTGTAAATAAAGTCGATGGGTGTTTTTCTGTGTTTCTTGTGTATGTGTGTGTTGGGACCTCGTTTTTGAGTATGTTAGGGAATTCCAAATGCTGATGTCTATGCCAGGGACCCAGTGTGAGTGCTCTGTTGTGAGTGTGATAGTGTGTGTGTGTGTGTTTGCGGGAAACCATTTTGTATGCCTGTAAGAAAAAGTCAATGGGTGTTTCTGTGTGTTTCTTGTGTATGTGTGTCTCGGGACAACGTTTTTGGGTATGTCAGGGCAGTTCCAAGTGGTGATGGCTCCGGAAGGAACAGTGTGAGTGCTGTGTTGTGAGTGTGACAGTGTGTGTGTGTGTGTGTGTTTGGGGGAACCCCACTGTGTCTGCCTGTAAGAAAATGTCACTGGGTGTTTGTGTGTGTTTCTTGTGTATGTGTGTTTGGGACCACGTATGTGAGTGTGTCAGTGCAGTTCCAAGTGTTCATGGCTCTGCTGGAGATCCAGTGTGAGTGCTGTGTTGTGAGGGTGACATTGTGTGTGTGTGTGCGTGTGTGTATGTGTTCCTTGAAACTATTTGTATGTCTGTAAGAAAAATTCGATGGGTGTTGGTTGTGTTTCTTGTGTGTGTGTGTGTCGGGACCACGTTTGTGTGTATATAAGGGTAGTTCCAAGTCATTCTGAGAGTTGTGTTGTGAGTGTGATAGTTTATGTGTGTGTTTATGTGTTTGTGGTAAACCATTATGCATGCCTGTAAATAAAGTCGATGGGTGTTTTTCTGTGTTTCTTGTGTATGTGTGTGTTGGGACCTCGTTTTTGAGTATGTTAGGGAATTCCAAATGTTGATGTCTATGCCGGGGACCAGTGTGAGTGCCCTGTTGTGAGTATGATAGTGTGTGTGTGTGTGTGTGTTTGCGGGAAACCATTTTGTATGCCTGTAAGAAAAAGTCGATGGGTGTTTCTGTGTGTTTCTTGTGTATGTGTGTCTCGGGACAACGTTTTTGGGTATGTCAGGGCAGTTCCAAGTGGTGATGGCTCTGCAAGGAAGAGTGTGAGTGCTGTGTTGTGAGGGTGACATTGTGTGTGTGTGTGCGTGTGTGTATGTGTTCCTTGAAACGATTTGTATGTCTGTAAGAAAAATTCGATGGGTGTTTGGTTGTGTTTCTTGTGTATGTGTGTGTCGGGACCCCGTTTGTGTGTATAGAGGGGTAGTTCCAAGTCATTCTGAGAGTTGTGTTGTGAGTGTGATAGTTTATGTTTGTGTTTATGTGTTTGTGGTAAACCATTATGCATGCCTGTAAATAAAGTCGATGGGTGTTTTTGTGTGTTTCTTGTGTATGTGTGTGTTGGGACCTCGTTTTTGAGTATGTTAGGGAATTCCAAATGCTGATGTCTATGCCGGGGACCCAGTGTGAATGCAGTGTTGTGAGTGTGATTGTGTGTGTGTGTGTGTGTGTCTTTGAAGGAAACCATTTTGTATGCCTGTAAGAAAAAGTCGATGGGTGTTTCTTTGTGTTTCTTGTGTATGTGTGTCTCGGGACAACGTTTTTGGGTATATCAGGGCAGTTCCAAGTGGTGATGGCTCCGGAAGGAACAGTGTGAGTGCTGTGTTGTGAGTGTGACAGTGTGTGTGTGTGTGTGTGTGTGTGTGTTTGGGGGAACCCCACTGTGTCTGCCTGTAAGAAAATGTCACTGGGTGTTTGTGTGTGTTTCTTGGGTATGTGTGTTTGGGACCACGTATGTGAGTGTGTCAGTGCAGTTCCAAGTGTTCATGGCTCTGCTGGAGATCCAGTGTGAGTGCTGTGTTGTGAGGGTGACATTGTGTGTGTGTGTGCGTGTGTGTATGTGTTCCTTGAAACTATTTGTATGTCTGTAAGAAAAATTCGATGGGTGTTGGTTGTGTTTCTTGTGTGTGTGTGTGTCGGGACCACGTTTGTGTGTATATAAGGGTAGTTCCAAGTCATTCTGAGAGTTGTGTTGTGAGTGTGATAGTTTATGTGTGTGTTTATGTGTTTGTGGTAAACCATTATGCATGCCTGTAAATAAAGTCGATGGGTGTTTTTCTGTGTTTCTTGTGTATGTGTGTGTTGGGACCTCGTTTTTGAGTATGTTAGGGAATTCCAAATGTTGATGTCTATGCCGGGGACCCAGTGTGAGTGCAGTGTTGTGAGTGCGATTGTGTGTGTGTGTGTGTGTGTGTGTGTTTGCGGGAAACCATTTTGTATGCCTGTAAGAAAAAGTCGATGGGTGTTTCTGTGTGTTTCTTGTGTATGTGTGTCTGGGGACAACGTTTTTGGGTATGTCAGGGCAGTTCCAAGTGGTGATGGCTCTGCAAGGAACAGTGTGAGTGCTGTGTTGTGAGTGTGACAGTGTGTGTGTGTGTTTGGGGGAACCCCACTCTGTCTGCCTTTACGAAAAAGTCGATGGGTGTTTGGTTGTGTTTCTTGCGTATGTGTGTGTCGGGACTACGTTTTTGAGTATGTTAGGGCAGTTCGAAGTGTTGATGGTTAGCCGGAGACCCAATGTGAGTGCTGTGTTGAGAGTGTGACAGTTTGTGTGTGTGTGTCTGTGTGTGTGTTTCAGGGAAACCATTGTGTATGACTGTAAGAAAAAGTCGATGGATGTTTGTGTGTTACTTGTATATGTGTGTGTCGGGCCACGTTTGAGAGTATGTTAGGGCAGTTTCAAGTGTTGAGGGTTCTGCGGGAGACCCAGTGTGAGTGCTGTGTTGTGAGTGTCATAGTGTGTGTGTGTGTGTGTCTGTGTGTGTGTGTTTTGGGAACACCACTGCGTCTGCCTGTAAGAAAAGTCGATGGGTGTTTGTGTGTGTTTCTGTGTATGTGTGTGTCGAGACCACGTATTTGGGTATGTCAGGGCAGGTCCAAGTGTTCATGGCTCTGCTGAAGATCAGTGTGAGTGCTGTGTTCTGAGGGTGAATTGTGTGTGTGTCTGCGTATCTGTATGTGTTCCTTGAAACTATTTGTATGTCTGTAAGAAATTCGATGGGTGTTTGATTGTGTTTCTTGTGTGTGTGTGTGTCGGGACCACGTTTGTGTGTATATAAGGGTAGTTCCAAGACATTCTGAGAGTTGTGTTGTGAGTGTGATAGTTTATGTGTGTGTTTATGTGTTTGTGGTAAACCATTATACATGCCTGTAAATAAAGTCGATGGGTGTTTTTCTGTGTTTCTTGTGTATGTGTGTGTTGGGACCTCGTTTTTGAGTATGTTAGGGAATTCCAAATGCTGATGTCTATGCCAGGGACCCAGTGTGAGTGCTCTGTTGTGAGTGTGATAGTGTGTGTGTGTGTGTGTGTGTGTTTGCGGGAAACCATTTTGTATGCCTGTAAGAAAAAGTCGATGGGTGTTTCTGTGTGTTTCTTGTGTATGTGTGTCTCGGGACAACGTTTTTGGGTATGTCAGGGCAGTTCCAAGTGGTGATGGCTCTGCAAGGAACAGTGTGAGTGCTGTGTTGTGAGTATGACAGTGTGTGTGTGTGTGTGTGTGTGTGTGTTTGGGGGAACCCCACTGTGTCTGCCTGTAAGAAAATGTCAATGGGTGTTTGTGTGTTTCTTGTGTATGTGTGTTTGGGACCATGTATGTGAGTGTGTCAGGGCAGTTCCAAGTGTTCATGGCTCTGCTGGAGATACAGTGTGAGTGCTGTGTTGTGAGGGTGACATTGTGTGTGTGTGTGTTTGGGGGAACCCCACTGTGTCTGCCTGTAAGGAAATGGCGATGGGTGTTTGTCTGTGTTTCTTGTGTATGTGTGTTTCGGGAGCACGTATGTGAGTGTGTCAGGGCAGTTCCAAGTGTTCATGGCTCTGCTAGAAATCCAGTGTGAGTGCTGTGTTGTGAGGGTGACAGTGTGTGTGTGTGTGTGTGTGTGTGTGTGTGTTGCGGGAAACCATTTGTATGCGTGTAAGAAAAAGTCGATGGGTGTTTGTGTGTGTTTCTTCTGTATGTGTGTTTCGGGACCACGTTTGTGAATATGTTGGTCAGTTCCAAGTGTGGATGGCTCTGCTGGAGACCCAGTGTGAGTGCTGTGTTGTGAGTGTGACAGTGTGTGTGTGTGTGTCTGTGTGTGTTTCGAAACCCCACTGTGTATGCCTTTACGAAAAAGTCGATGGGTGTTTGGTTGTGTTTCTTGCGTATGTGTGTGTCGGGACTACGTTTTTGAGTTTTAGCGCAGTTCGAAGTGTTGATGGTTATGCCGGAGACCCAATGTGAGTGCTGTGTTCAGAGTGTGACAGTTTGTGTGTGTGTGTCTGTGTGTGTGTTTCAGGGAAACCATTGTGTATGACTGTAAGAAAAAGTCGATGGATGTTTGTGTGTTACTTGTATATGTGTGTGTCGGGCCACGTTTGAGAGTATGTTAGGGCAGTTTCAAGTGTTGAGGGTTCTGCGGGAGACCCAGTGTGAGTGCTGTGTTGTGAGTGTCATAGTGTGTGTGTGTGTGTGTCTGCGTGTGTGTGTTTTGGGAACACCACTGCGTCTGCCTGTAAGAAAAGTCGATGGGTGTTTGTGTGTGTTTCTGTGTATGTGTGTGTCGGGACCACGTATTCGGGTATGTCAGGGCAGGTCCAAGTGTTCATGGCTCTGCTGGAGATCCAGTGTGAGTGCTGTGTTGTGAGGGTGAATTGTGTGTGTGTGTGCGTGTGTGTATGTGTTCCTTGAAACTATTTGTATGTGTGTAAGAAAAATTCGATGGGTGTTTGATTGTGTTTCTTGTGTATGTGTGTGTCGGGACCACGTTTGTGTGTATATAAGGGTAGTTCCAAGACATTCTGAGAGTTGTGTTGTGAGTGTGATAGTTTATGTGTGTGTTTATGTGTTTGTGGTAAACCATTATGCATGCCTGTAAATAAAGTCGATGGGTGTTTTTCTGTGTTTCTTGTGTATGTGTGTGTTGGGACCTCGTTTTTGAGTATGTTAGGGAATTCCAAATGCTGATGTCTATGCCAGGGACCCAGTGTGAGTGCTCTGTTGTGAGTGTGATAGTGTGTGTGTGTTTGTTTGCGGGAAACCATTTTGTATGCCTGTAAGAAAAAGTCAATGGGTGTTTCTGTGTGTTTCTTGTGTATGTGTGTCTCGGGACAACGTTTTTGGGTATGTCAGGGCAGTTCCAAGTGGTGATGGCTCCGGAAGGAACAGTGTGAGTGCTGTGTTGTGAGTGTGACAGTGTGTGTGTGTGTGTGTGTGTTTGGGGGAACCCCACTGTGTCTGCCTGTAAGAAAATGTCACTGGGTGTTTGTGTGTGTTTCTTGTGTATGTGTGTTTGGGACCACGTATGTGAGTGTGTCAGTGCAGTTCCAAGTGTTCATGGCTCTGCTGGAGATCCAGTGTGAGTGCTGTGTTGTGAGGGTGACATTGTGTGTGTGTGTGCGTGTGTGTATGTGTTCCTTGAAACTATTTGTATGTCTGTAAGAAAAATTCGATGGGTGTTGGTTGTGTTTCTTGTGTGTGTGTGTGTCGGGACCACGTTTGTGTGTATATAAGGGTAGTTCCAAGTCATTCTGAGAGTTGTGTTGTGAGTGTGATAGTTTATGTGTGTGTTTATGTGTTTGTGGTAAACCATTATGCATGCCTGTAAATAAAGTCGATGGGTGTTTTTCTGTGTTTCTTGTGTATGTGTGTGTTGGGACCTCGTTTTTGAGTATGTTAGGGAATTCCAAATGTTGATGTCTATGCCGGGGACCCAGTGTGAGTGCAGTGTTGTGAGTGTGATTGTGTGTGTGTGTGTGTGTGTGTCTTTGAAGGAAACCATTTTGTATGCCTGTAAGAAAAAGTCGATGGGTGTTTCTGTGTGTTTCTTGTGTATGTGTGTCTCGGGACAACGTTTTTGGGTATGTCAGGGCAGTTCCAAGTGGTGATGGCTCTGCAAGGAAGAGTGTGAGTGCTGTGTTGTGAGTATGACAGTGTGTGTGTGTGTGTGTGTGTGTGGTGTGTGTGTGTTTGGGGGAACTCCACTGTGTCTGCCTGTAAGAAAATGTCAATGGGTGTTTGTGTGTTTCTTGTGTATGTGTGTTTGGGACCACGTATGTGAGTGTGTCATGGCAATTCCAAGTGTTCATGGCTCTGCTGGAGATCCAGTGTGAGTGCTGTGTTGTGAGGGTGACATTGTGTGTGTGTGTGCGTGTGTGTATGTGTTCCTTGAAACTATTTGTATGCCTGTAAGAAAAAGCCGATGGGTGTTTGTGTGTGTTTCTTCTGTATGTGTGTTTCGGGACCACGTTTGTGAATATGTTAGGTCAGTTCCAAGTGATGATGGCTCTGCTGGAGACCCAGTGTGAGTGCTGTGTTGTGAGTGTGACAGTGTGTGTGTGTGTGTGTCTGTGTGTGTTTCGAAACCCCACTGTGTATGCCTTTACGAAAAAGTCGATGGGTGTTTGGTTGTGTTTCTTGCGTATGTGTGTGTCGGGACTACGTTTTTGAGTTTTAGGGCAGTTCGAAGTGTTGATGGTTATGCCGGAGACCCAATGTGAGTGCTGTGTTGAGAGTGTGACAGTTTGTGTGTGTGTGTCTGTGTGTGTGTTTCAGGGAAACCATTGTGTATGACTGTAAGAAAAAGTCGATGGATGTTTGTGTGTTACTTGTATATGTGTGTGTCGGGCCACGTTTGAGAGTATGTTAGGGCAGTTTCAAGTGTTGAGGGTTCTGCGGGAGACCCAGTGTGAGTGCTGTGTTGTGAGTGTCATAGTGTGTGTGTGTGTGTGTGTCTGTGTGTGTGTGTTTTGGGAACACCACTGCGTCTGCCTGTAAGAAAAGTCGATGGGTGTTTGTGTGTGTTTCTGTGTATGTGTGTGTCGGGACCACGTATTTGGGTATGTCAGGGCAGGTCCAAGTGTTCATGGCTCTGCTGGAGATCAGTGTGAGTGCTGTGTTGTGAGGGTGAATTGTGTGTCTGTGTGCGTGTCTGTATGTGTTCCTTGAAACTATTTGTATGTCTGTAAGAAATTCGATGGGTGTTTGATTGTGTTTCTTGTGTGTGTGTGTGTCGGGACCACGTTTGTGTGTATATAAGGGTAGTTCCAAGACATTCTGAGAGTTGTGTTGTGAGTGTGATAGTTTATGTGTGTGTTTATGTGTTTGTGGTAAACCATTATGCATGCCTGTAAATAAAGTCGATGGGTGTTTTTCTGTGTTTCTTGTGTATGTGTGTGTTGGGACCTCGTTTTTGAGTATGTTAGGGAATTCCAAATGCTGATGTCTATGCCAGGGACCAGTGTGAGTGCCCTGTTGTGAGTATGATAGTGTGTGTGTGTGTGTGTGTTTGCGGGAAACCATTTTGTATGCCTGTAAGAAAAAGTCGATGGGTGTTTCTGTGTGTTTCTTGTGTATGTGTGTCTCGGGACAACGTTTTTGGGTATGTCAGGGCAGTTCCAAGTGGTGATGGCTCTGCAAGGAAGAGTGTGAGTGCTGTGTTGTGAGGGTGACATTGTGTGTGTGTGTGCGTGTGTGTATGTGTTCCTTGAAACGATTTGTATGTCTGTAAGAAAAATTCGATGGGTGTTTGGTTGTGTTTCTTGTGTATGTGTGTGTCGGGACCCCGTTTGTGTGTATAGAGGGGTAGTTCCAAGTCATTCTGAGAGTTGTGTTGTGAGTGTGATAGTTTATGTTTGTGTTTATGTGTTTGTGGTAAACCATTATGCATGCCTGTAAATAAAGTCGATGGGTGTTTTTGTGTGTTTCTTGTGTATGTGTGTGTTGGGACCTCGTTTTTGAGTATGTTAGGGAATTCCAAATGCTGATGTCTATGCCGGGGACCCAGTGTGAATGCAGTGTTGTGAGTGTGATTGTGTGTGTGTGTGTGTGTGTCTTTGAAGGAAACCATTTTGTATGCCTGTAAGAAAAAGTCGATGGGTGTTTCTTTGTGTTTCTTGTGTATGTGTGTCTCGGGACAACGTTTTTGGGTATGTCAGCGCAGTTCCTTGTGGTGATGGCTCTGCAAGGAACAGTATGAGTGCTGTGTTGTGAGTGTGACAGTGTGTGTGTGTGTGTTTGGGGGAACCCCACTGTGTCTGCCTGTAAGGAAATGTCGATGGGTGTTTGTGTGTGTTTCTTGTGTATCTGTGTTTCGGGAGCACGTATGTGAGTGTGTCAGGGCAGTTCCAAGTGTTCATGGCTCTGCTGGAGATCCAGTGTGAGTGCTGTGTTGTGAGGGTGACATTGTGTGTGTGTGTGTGTGTGTGTGTGTGTTGCTGGAAACCATTTGTATGCCTGTAAGAAAAAGTCGATGGGTGTTTGTGTGTGTTTCTTCTGTATGTGTGTTTCGGGACCACGTTTGTGAATATGTTAGGTCAGTTCCAAGTGTTGATGGCTCTGCTGGAGACCCAGTGTGAGTGCTGTGTTGTGAGTGTGACAGTGTGTGTGTGTGTGTCTGTGTGTGTTTCGAAACCCCACTGTGTATGCCTTTACGAAAAAGTCGATGGGTGTTTGTTGTGTTTCTTGCGTATGTGTGTGTCGGGACTACGTTTTTGAGTTTTAGGGCAGTTTGAAGTGTTGATGGTTATGCCGGAGACCCAATGTGAGTGCTGTGTTGAGAGTGTGACAGTTTGTGTGTGTGTGTCTGTGTGTGTGTTTCAGGGAAACCATTGTGTATGACTGTAAGAAAAAGTCGATGGATGTTTGTGTGTTACTTGTATATGTGTGTGTCGGGCCACGTTTGAGAGTATGTTAGGGCAGTTTCAAGTGTTGAGGGTTCTGCGGGAGACCCAGTGTGAGTGCTGTGTTGTGAGTGTCATAGTGTGTGTGTGTGTGTATGTCTGTGTGTGCGTGTTTTGGGAACACCACTGCGTCTGCCTGTAAGAAAAGTCGATGGGTGTTTTTGTGTGTTTCTGTGTATGTGTGTGTCGGGACCACGTATTTGGGTATGTCAGGGCAGGTCCAAGTGTTCATGGCTCTGCTGAAGATCAGTGTGAGTGCTCTGTTCTGAGGGTGAATTGTGTGTGTGTCTGCGTATCTGTATGTGTTCCTTGAAACTATTTGTATGTCTGTAAGAAATTCGATGGGTGTTTGATTGTGTTTCTTCTGTGTGTGTGTGTCGGGACCACGTTTGTGTGTATATAAGGGTAGTTCCAAGACATTCTGAGAGTTGTGTTGTGAGTGTGATAGTTTATGTGTGTGTTTATGTGTTTGTGGTAAACCATTATACATGCCTGTAAATAAAGTCGATGGGTGTTTTTCTGTGTTTCTTGTGTATGTGTGTGTTGGGACCTCGTTTTTGAGTATGTTAGGGAATTCCAAATGCTGATGTCTATGCCAGGGACCCAGTGTGAGTGCTCTGTTGTGAGTGTGATAGTGTGTGTGTGTGTGTGTGTTTGCGGGAAACCATTTTGTATGCCTGTAAGAAAAAGTCGATGGGTGTTTCTGTGTGTTTCTTGTGTATGTGTGTCTCGGGACAACGTTTTTGGGTATGTCAGGGCAGTTCCAAGTGGTGATGGCTCTGCAAGGAACAGTGTGAGTGCTGTGTTGTGAGAATGACAGTGTGTGTGTGTGTGTGTGTGTGTGTGTGTGTGTGTTTGGGGGAACCCCACTGTGTCTGCCTGTAAGAAAATGTCAATGGGTGTTTGTGTGTTTCTTGTGTATGTGTGTTTGGGACCATGTATGTGAGTGTGTCAGGGCAGTTCCAAGTGTTCATGGCTCTGCTGGAAATCCAGTGTGAGTGCTGTGTTGTGAGGGTGACATTGTGTGTGTGTGTGTTTGGGGGAACCCCACTGTGTGTGCCTGTAAGGAAATGGCGATGGGTGTTTGTGTGTGTTTCTTGTGTATGTGTGTTTCGGGAGCACGTATGTGAGTGTGTCAGGGCAGTTCCAAGTGTTCATGGCTCTGCTAGAAATCCAGTGTGAGTGCTGTGTTGTGAGGGTGACAGTGTGTGTGTGTGTGTGTGTGTGTGTGTGTGTGTGTGTTGCGGGAAACCATTTGTATGCGTGTAAGAGAAAGTCGATGGGTGTTTGTGTGTGTTTCTTCTGTATGTGTGTTTCGGGACCACGTTTGTGAATATGTTGGTCAGTTCCAAGTGTGGATGGCTCTGCTGGAGACCCAGTGTGAGTGCTGTGTTGTGAGTGTGACAGTGTGTGTGTGTGTGTCTGTGTGTGTTTCGAAACCCCACTGTGTATGCCTTTACGAAAAAGTCGATGGGTGTTTGGTTATGTTTCTTGCGTATGTGTGTGTCGGGACTACGTTTTTGATTTTTAGCGCAGTTCGAAGTATTGATGGTTATACCGGAGACCCAATGTGAGTGCTGTGTTCAGAGTGTGACAGTTTGTGTGTGTGTGTCTGTGTGTGTGTTTCAGGGAAACCCTTGTGTATGACTGTAAGAAAAAGTCGATGGATGTTTGTGTGTTACTTGTATATGTGTGTGTCGGGCCACGTTTGAGAGTATGTTAGGGCAGTTTCAAGTGTTGAGGGTTCTGCGGGAGACCCAGTGTGAGTGCTGTGTTGTGAGTGTCATAGTGTGTGTGTGTGTGTGTCTGCGTGTGTGTGTTTTGGGAACACCACTGCGTCTGCCTGTAAGAAAAGTCGATGGGTGTTTGTGTGTGTTTCTGTGTATGTGTGTGTCGGGACCACGTATTCGGGTATGTCAGGGCAGGTCCAAGTGTTCATGGCTCTGCTGGAGATCCAGTGTGAGTGCTGTGTTGTGAGGGTGACATTGTGTGTGTGTGTGCGTGTGTGTATGTGTTCCTTGAAACTATTTGTATGTCTGTAAGGAAAATTCGATGGGTGTTTGGTTGTGTTTCTTGTGTATGTGTGTGTCGGGACCACGTTTGTGTGTATATAAGGGTAGTTCCAAGTCATTCTGAGAGTTGTGTTGTGAGTGTGATAGTTTATGTGTGTGTTTATGTGTTTGTGGTAAACCATTATGCATGCCTGTAAATCAAGACGATGGGTTTTTTCTGTGTTTCTTGTGTATGTGTGTGTTGGGACCTCGTTTTTGAGTATGTTAGGGAATTCCAAATGCTGATGTCTATGCCAGGGACCCAGTGTGAGTGCTCTGTTGTGAGTGTGATAGTGTGTGTGTGTGTGTGTGTGTGTGTTTGCGGGAAACCATTTTGTATGCCTGTAAGAAAAAGTCGATGGGTGTTTCTGTGTGTTTCTTGTGTATGTGTGTCTCCGGACAACGTTTTTGGGTATGTCAAGGCAGTTCCAAGTGGTGATGGCTCCGGAAAGAACAGTGTGAGTGCTGTGTTGTGAGTGTGACAGTGTGTGTGTGTGTGTGTGTGTTTGGGGGAACCCACTGAATCTGCCTGTAAGGAAATGTCAATGGGTGTTTGTGTGTGTTTCTTGTGTATGTGTGTTTGAGACCACGTATGTGAGTGTGTCAGGGCAGTTCCAAGTGTTCATGGCTCTGCTGGAGATCCAGTGTGAGTGCTGTGTTGTGAGGGTGACATTGTGTGTGTGTGTGCGTGTGTGTATGTGTTCCTTGAAACTATTTGTATGTCTGTAAGAAAAATTCGATGTGTGTTTGGTTGTGTTTCTTGTGTATGTGTGTGTCGGGACCACGTTTGTGTGAATATAAGGGTAGTTCCAAGTCATTCTGAGAGTTGTGTTGTGAGTGTGATAGTTTATGTGTGTGTTTATGTGTTTGTGGTAAACCATTATGCATGCCTGTAAATAAAGTCGATGGGTGTTTTTGTGTGTTTCTTGTGTATGTGTGTGTTGGGACCTCGTTTTTGAGTATGTTAGGGAATTCCAAATGTTGATTTCTATGCCGCGGACCCAGTGTGAGTGCAGTGTTGTGAGTGTGATTGTGTGTGTGTGTGTGTGTGTGTTTGAAGGAAACTATTTTGTATGCCTGTAAGAAAAAGTCGATATGTGTTTCTGTGTGTTTCTTGTGTATGTGTGTCTCGGGACAACGTTTTTGGGTATGTCAGGGCACTTCCAAGTGGTGATGGCTCTGCAAGGAACAGTGCGAGTGCTGTGTTGTGAGTGTGACAGTGTGTGTGTGTGTGTTTGGGGGAACCCCACTGTGTCTGCCTGTAAGGAAATGTCGATGGGTGTTTGTGTGTGTTTCTTGTGTATCTGTGTTTCGGGAGCACGTATGTGAGTGTGTCAGGGCAGTTCCAAGTGTTCATGGCTCTACTGGAGATCCAGTGTGAGTGCTGTGTTGTGAGGGTGACATTGTGTGTGTGTGTGTGTGTGTGTGTGTGTGTTGCTGGAAACCATTTGTATGCCTGTAACAAAAAGTCGATGGGTGTTTGTGTGTGTTTCTGTGTATGTGTGTGTCGGGACCACGTATTTGGGTATGTCAGGGCAGGTCCAAGTGTTCATGGCTCTGCTGGAAATCCAGTGTGAGTGCTGTGTTGTGAGGGTGACATTGTGTGTGTGTTCGTGTGTGTATGTGTTCCTTGAAACTATTTGTATGTCTGTAAGAAAAATTCGATGGGTGTTTGGTTGTTTTTCTTGTGTATGTGTGTGTCGGGACCACGTTTGTGTGTATATAAGGGTAGTTCCAAGTCATTCTGAGAGTTGTGTTGTGAATGTGATAGTTTATGTGTGTGTTTATGTGTTTGTGGTAAACCATTATGCATGCCTGTAAATAAAGACGATGGGTGTTTTTCTGTGTTTCTTGTGTATGTGTATGTTGGGATCTCGTTTTTGAGTATGTTAGTGAATTCCAAATGCTGATGTCTATGCCAGGGACCCAGTTTGAGTGCTCTGTTGTGAGTGTGATAGTGTGTGTGTGTGTGTGTGTGTGTGTGTGTTTGCGGGAAACCATTTTGTATGCCTGTAAGAAAAAGTCGATGGGTGTTTCTGTGTGTTTCTTGTGTATGTGTGTCTCAGGACAACGATTTTGGGTATGTCAGGGCAGTTCCAAGTGGTGATGGCTCTGCAAGGAACAGTGTGAGTGCTCTGTTGTGAGTGTGATAATGTGTGTGTGTGTGTGTGTGTGTTTGGGGGAACCCCACTGTGTCTGCCTGTAAGAAAATGTCACTGGGTGTTTGTGTGTGTTTCTTGTGTATGTGTGTTTGGGACCACGTATGTGAGTGTGTCAGGGGAGTTCCAAGTGTTCATGGCTCTGCTGGAGATCCAGTGTGAGTGCTGTGTTGTGAGGGTGACATTGTGTGTGTGTGTGCGTGTGTGTATGTGTTCCTTGAAACTATTTTTATGTCTGTAAGATAAAGTCGATGGGTGTTTGGTTGTGTTTCTTGTGCATGTGTGTGTCGGACTACGTTTGTGTGTATATAAGGGTAGTTCCAAGTCATTCTGAGAGTTGTGTTGTGAGTGTGATAGTTTATGTGTGTGTTTATGTGTTTGTGGTAAACCATTATGCATGCCTGTAAATAAAGTCGATGGGTGTTTTTCTGTGTTTCTTGTGTATGTGTGTGTTGGGACCTCGTTTTTGAGTATGTTAGGGAATTCCAAATGTTGATGTCTATGCCGGGGACCCAGTGTGAGTGCAGTGTTGTGAGTGCGATTGTGTCTGTGTGTGTTTCTTTGAAGGAAACCATTTTGTATGCCTGTAAGAAAAAGTCGATGGGTGTTTCTGTGTGTTTCTTGTGTATGTGTGTCTCGGGACAAGGTTTTTGGGTATGTCAGGGCAGTTCCAAGTGGTGATGGCTCTGCAAGGAACAGTGTGAGTGCTGTGTTGTGAGTGTGACAGTGTGTGTGTGTGTTTGGGGGAACCCCACTGTGTCTGCCTGTAAGGAAATGTCGATGGGTGTTTGTGTGTGCTTCTTGTGTATGTGTGTTTGGGACCACGTATGTGAGTGTGTCAGGGCAGTTCCAAGTGTTCATGGCTCTGCTGGAGATCCAGTGTGAGTTCTGTGTTGTGAGGGTGACATTGTGTGTGTGTGTGTGTGTGTGTTGCTGAAAACCATTTGTATGCCTGTAAGAAAAAGTCGATGGGTGTTTGGGTGTGTTTTTGTGTATGTGTGTGTCGGGACCACGTATTTGGGTATGTCAGGGCAGGTCCAAGTGTTCATGGCTCTGCTGGAGATCCAGTGTGAGTGCTGTGTTGTGAGGGTGACATTGTGTGTGTGTGTGCGTGTGTGTATGTTTTCCTTGAAACTATTTGTATGTCTGTAAGAAAAAGTCGATGGGTGTTTGGTTGTGTTTCTTGTGTATGTGTGTGTCGGGACCACGTTTGTGTGTATATAAGGGTAGTTCCAAGTCATTCTGAGAGTTGTGTTGTGAGTGTGATAGTTTATGTGTGTGTTTATGTGTTTGTGGTAAGCCATTATGCATGCCTGTAAATAAAGTCGATGGGTGTTTTTCTGTGTTTCTTGTGTATGTGTGTGTTGGGACCTCGTTTTTGAGTATGTTAGGGAATTCCAAATGCTGATGTCTATGCCGGGGACCCAGTGTGAGTGCAGTGTTGTGAGTGTGATCGTGTGTGTGTGTGTGTGTGTCTTTGAAGGAAACCATTTTGTATGCCTGTAAGAAAAAGTCGATGGGTGTTTCTGTGTGTTTCTTGTGTATGTGTGTCTCGGGACAACGTAGTTGGGTATGTCAGGGCAGTTCCCAGTGGTGATGGCTCTGCAAGGAACAGTGTGAGTGCTGTGTGGTGAGTGTGACAGTGTGTGTGTGTGTGTTTGGGGGAACCCCACTGTGTCTGCCTGTAAGGAAATGTCGATGGGTGTTTGTGTGTGTTTTTGTGTATCTGTGTTTCGGGAGCACGTATGTGAGTGTGTCAGGGCAGTTCCAAGTGTTCATGGCTCTGCTGGAGATCCAGTGTGAGTGCTGTGTTGTGAGGGTGACATTGTGTGTGTGTGTGTGTGTGTGTGTGTTGCGGGAAACCATTTGTATGCCTGTAAGAAAAAGTCGATGGGTGTTTGTGTGTGTTTCTTCTGTATGTGTGTTTTAGGACCACGTTTGTGAATATGTTAGGTCAGTTCCAAGTGTTGATGGCTCTGCTGGAGACCCAGTGTGAGTGCTGTGTTGTGAGTGTGACTGTGTGTGTGTGTGTCTGTGTGTGTTTCGAAACCCCACTGTGTATGCCTTTACGAAAAAGTCGATGGGTGTTTGGTTGTGTTTCTTGCGTATGTGTGTGTCGGGACTACGTTTTTGAGTTTTAGGGCAGTTCGAAGTGTTGATGGTTATGCCGGAGACCCAATGTGAGTGCTGTGTTGAGAGTGTGACAGTTTGTGTGTATGTGTCTGTGTGTGTGTTTCAGGGAAACCATTGTGTATGACTTTAAGAAAAAGTCGATGGATGTTTGTGTGTTAGTTGTATATGTGTGTGTCGGACCACGTTTGAGAGTATGTTAGGGCAGTTTCAAGTGTTGAGGGTTCTTCGGGAGACCTAGAGTGAGTGCTGTGTTGTGAGTGTCATAGTGTGTGTGTGTGTGTGTCTGTGTGTGTGTGTTTTGGGAACACCACTGTGTCTACCTGTAAGAAAAGTCGATCGGTGTTTGTGTGTGTTTCTGTGTATGTGTGTGTCGGAACCACGTATTTGGGTATGTCAGGGCAGGTCCAAGTGTTCATGGCTCTGCTGGAGATCCAGTGTGAGTGCTGTGTTGTGAGGGTGACATTGTGTGTGTGTGTGTGTGTGTGTTTGGGGGAACCCCACTGTGTCTGCCTGTAAGAAAATGTCAATGGGTGTTTGTGTGTGTTTCTTTTGTATGTGTGTTTGGGACCACGTATGTGAGTGTGTCAGGGCAGTTCCAAGTGTTCATGGCTCTGCTGGAGATCCAGTGTGAGTGCTGTGTTGTGAGGGTGACATTGTGTGTGTGTGTGCGTGTGTGTATGTGTTCCTTGAAACTATTTGTATGTCTGTAAGAAAAAGTCGATGGGTGTTTGGTTGTGTTGCTTGTGTATGTGTGTGTCGGGACCACGTTTGTGTGTATATAAGGGTAGTTCCAAGTCATTCTGAGAGTTGTGTTGTGAGTGTGATAGTTTATGTGTGTGTTTATGTGTTTGTGGTAAACCATTATGCATGCCTGTAAATAAAGTCGATGGGTGTTTTTCTGTGTTTCTTGTGTATGTGTGTGTTGGGACCTCGTTTTTGAGTATGTTAGGGAATTCCAAATGCTGATGTCTATGCCAGGGACCCAGTGTGAGTGCTCTGTTGTGAGTGTGATAGTGTGTGTGTGTGTGTGTGTGTGTTTGCGGGAAACCATTTTGTATGCTTGTAAGAAAAAGTCGATGGGTGTTTCTGTGTGTTTCTTGTGTATGTGTGTCTCCGGACAACGTTTTTGGATATGTCAAGGCAGTTCCAAGTGGTGATGGCTCCGGAAAGAACAGTGTGAGTGCTGTGTTGTGAGTGTGACAGTGTGTGACAGTGTGTGTGTGTGTGTGTGTGTGTGTGTTTGGGGGAACCCCACTGTATCTGCCTGTAAGAAAATGTCAATGGGTGTTTGTGTGTGTTTCTTGTGTATGTGTGTTTGGACCACGTATGTGAGTGTGTCAGGGCAGTTCCAAGTGTTCATGGCTCTGCTGGAGATCCAGTGTGAGTGCTGTGTTGTGAGGGTGACATTGTGTGTGTGTGTGCGTGTGTGTATGTGTTCCTTGAAACTATTTTTATGTCTTAAGAAAAATTCGATGGGTGTTTGGTTGTGTTTCTTGTGTATGTGTGTGTCGGGACCACGTTTGTGTGTATATAAGGGTAGTTCCAAGTCATTCTGAGAGTTGTGTTGTGAGTGTGATAGTTTATCTGTGTGTTTATGTGTTTGTGGTAAACCATTATGCATGCCTGTAAATAAAGTCGATGGGTGTTTTTGTGTGTTTCTTGTGTATGTGTGTGTTGGGACCTCGTTTTTGAGTATGTTAGGGAATTCCAAATGTTGATTTCTATGCCGGGTACCCAGTGTGAGTGCAGTGTTGTGAGTGTGATTGTGTGTGTGTGTGTGTGTGTGTCTTTGAAGGAAACCATTTTGTATGCCTGTAAGAAAAAGTCGATGGGTGTTTCTGTGTGTTTCTTGTGTATGTGTGTCTCGGGACAACGTTTTTGGGTATGTCAGGGCAGTTCCAAGTGGTGATGGCTCTGCAAGGAACAGTGCGAGTGCTGTGTTGTGAGTGTGACAGTGTGTGTGTGTGTGTTTGGGGGAACCCCAATTTGTCTGCCTGTAAGGAAATGTCGATGGGTGTTTGTGTGTGTTTCTTGTGTATCTGTGTTTCGGGAGCACGTATGTGAGTGTGTCAGGGCAGTTCCAAGTGTTCATGGCTCTGCTGGAGATCCAGTGTGAGTGCTGTGTTGTGAGGGTGACATTGTGTGTGTGTGTGTGTGTGTGTGTTGCTGGAAACCATTTGTATGCCTGTAACAAAAAGTCGATGGGTGTTTGTGTGTGTTTCTGTGTATGTGTGTGTCGGGACCACGTATTTGGGTATGTCAGGGCAGGTCCAAGTGTTCATGGCTCTGCTGGAAATCCAGTGTGAGTGCTGTGTTGTGAGGGTGACATTGTGTGTGTGTTCGTGTGTGTATGTGTTCCTTGAAACTCTTTGTATGTCTGTAAGAAAAATTCGATGGGTGTTTGGTTGTTTTTCTTGTGTATGTGTGTGTCGGGACCACGTTTGTGTGTATATAAGGGTATTTCCAAGTCATTCTGAGAGTTGTGTTGTGAATGTGATAGTTTATGTGTGTGTTTATGTGTTTGTGGTAAACCATTATGCATGCCTGTAAATAAAGACGATGGGTGTTCTTCTGTGTTTCTTGTGTACGTGTGTGTTGGGACCTCGTTTTTGAGTATGTTAGGGAATTCCAAATGCTGATGTCTATGCCAGGGACCCAGTGTGAGTGCTCTGTTGTGAGTGTGATAGTGTGTGTGTGTGTGTGTGTGTGTGTGTGTTTGCGGGAAACCATTTTGTATGCCTGTAAGAAAAAGTCGATGGGTGTTTCTGTGTGTTTCTTGTGTATGTGTGTCTCGGGACAACGTTTTTGGGTATGTCAGGGCAGTTCCAAGTGGTGATGGCTCTGCAAGGAACAGTGTGAGTGCTGTGTTGTGAGTGTGACAGTGTGTGTGTGTGTGTGTGTGTGTGTTTGGGGGAACCCCACTGTGTCTGCATGTAAGAAAATGTAAATCGGTGTTTGTGTGTGTTTCTTGTGTATGTGTGTTTGGGACCACGTATGTGAGTGTGTCAGGGCACTTCCAAGTGTTCATGGCTCTGCTGGAGATCCAGTGTGAGTGCTGTGTTGTGAGGGTGACATTGTGTGTGTGTGTGCGTGTGTGTATGTTTTCCTTGAAACTATTTTTATGTCTGTAAGATAAAGTCGATGGGTGTTTGGTTGTGTTTCTTGTGTATGTGTGTGTCGGGACCACGTTTGTGTGTATATAAGGGTAGTTCCAAGTCATTCTGAGAGTTGTGTTGTGAGTGTGATAGTTTATGTGTGTGTTTATGTGTTTGTGGTAAACCATGATGCATGCCTGTAAATAAAGTCGATGGGTGTTTTTCTGTGTTTCTTGTGTATGTGTGTGTTGGGACCTCGTTTTTGAGTATGTTGGGGAATTCCAAATGCTGATGTCTATGCCAGGGACCCAGTGTGAGTGCTCTGTTGTGAGTGTGATAGTGTGTGTGTGTGTGTGTGTGTTTGCGGGAAACCATTTTGTATGCCTGTAAGAAAAAGTCGATGGGTGTTTCTGTGTTTTTCTTGTGTATGTGTGTCTCGGGACAACGTTTTTGGGTATGTCAGGGCAGTTCCAAGTGGTGATGGCTCTGCAAGGAACAGTGTGAGTGCTGTGTTGTGAGTGTGACAGTGTGTGTGTGTGTGTGTGTGTGTTTGGGGGAACCCCACTGTGTCTGCCTGTAAGAAAATGGTAATGGGTGTTTGTGGGTGTTTCTTGTGTATGTGTGTTTGGGACCACGTATGTGAGTGTGTCAGGGGAGTTCCAAGTGTTCATGGCTCTGCTGGAGATCCAGTGTGAGTGCTGTGTTGTGAGGGTGACATTGTGTGTGTGTGTGTGTGTGTGTTGCTGGAAACCATTTGTATGCCTGTAAGAAAAAGTCGATGGGTGTTTGTGTGTGTTTCTTCTGTATGTGTGTTTCGGGACCACGTTTGTGAATATGTTATGTCAGTTCCAAGTGTTGATGGCTCTGCTGGAGACCCAGTGTGAGTGCTGTGTTGTGAGTGTGACAGTGTGTGTGTGTTTGTCTGTGTGTGTTTCAAAACCCCACTGTGTATGCCTTTACGAAAAAGTCGATGGGTGTTTGGTTGTGTTTCTTGCGTATGTGTGTGTCGGGACTACGTTTTTGAGTTTTAGGGCAGTTCGAAGTGTTGATGGTTATGCCGGAGACCCAATGTGAGTGGTGTGTTGAGAGTGTGACAGTTTGTGTGTGTGTGTCTGTGTGTGTGTTTCAGGGAAACCCTTGTGTATGAATGTAAGAAAAAGTCGATGGATGTTTGTGTGTTACTTGTATATGTGTGTCTCGGACCACGTTTGAGAGTATGTTAGGGCAGTTTCAAGTGTTGAGGGTTCTGCGGGAGACCCAGTGTGAGTGCTGTGTTGTGAGTGTCATAGTGTGTGTGTGTGTGTCTGTGTGTGTGTGTTTTGGGAACACCACTGTGTCTGCCTGTAAGAAAAGTCGATGGGTGTTTGTGTGTGTTTCTGTGTATGTGTGTGTCGGGACCACGTATTTGGGTATGTCAGGGCAGGTCCAAGTGTTCATGGCTCTGCTGGAGATCCAGTGTGAGTGCTGTGTTGTGAGGGTGACATTGTGTGTGTGTGTGTGTGTGTGTGTATGTGTTCCTTGAAACTATTTGTATGTCTGTAAGGAAAATTCGATGGGTGTTTGGTTGTGTTTCTTGTGTATGTGTGTGTCGGGACCACGTTTGTGTGTATATAAGGGTAGTTCCAAGTCATTCTGAGAGTTGTGTTGTGAGTGTGATAGTTTATGTGTGTGTTTATGTGTTTGTGGTAAACCATTATGCATGCCTGTAAATAAAGTCGATGGGTGTTTTTCTGTGTTTCTTGTGTATGTGTGTGTTGGGAACTCGTTTTTGAGTATGTTAGGGAATTCCAAATGCTGATGTCTATGCCAGGGACCCAGTGTGAGTGCTCTGTTGTGAGTGTGATAGTGTGTGTGTGTGTGTGTGTGTGTGTTTGCGGGAAACCATTTTGTATGCCTGTAAGAAAAAGTCGATGTGTGTTTCTGTGTGTTTCTTGTGTATGTGTGTCTCCGGACAACATTTTTGGATATGTCAAGGCAGTTCCAAGTGGTGATGGCTCCGGAAAGAACAGTGTGAGTGCTGTGTTGTGAGTGTGACAGTTTGTGACAGTGTGTGTGTGTGTGTGTGTGTGTGTGTTTGGGGGAACCCCACTGTATCTGCCTGTAAGAAAATGTCAATGGGTGTTTGTGTGTGTTTCTTGTGTATGTGTGTTTGGGACCACGTATGTGAGTGTGTCAGGGCACTTCCAAGTGTTCATGACTCTGCTGGAGATCCAGTGTGAGTGCTGTGTTGTGAGGGTGACATTGTGTGTGTGTGTGCGTGTGTGTATGTGTTCCTTGAAACTATTTGTATGTCTGTAAGAAAAATTCGATGTGTGTTTGGTTGTGTTTCTTGTGTATGTGTGTGTCGGGACCACGTTTGTGTGTATATAAGGGTAGTTCCAAGTCATTCTGAGAGTTGTGTTGTGAGTGTGATAGTTTATCTGTGTGTTTATGTGTTTGTGGTAAACCATTATGCATGCCTGTAAATAAAGTCGATGGGTGTTTTTCTGTGTTTCTTGTGTATGTGTGTGTTGGGACCTCGTTTTTGAGTATGTTAGGGAATTCCAAATGTTGATTTCTATGCCGGGGACCCAGTGTGAGTGCAGTGTTGTGAGTGTGATTGTGTGTGTGTGTGTGTGTGTCTTTGAAGGAAACCATTTTGTATGCCTGTAAGAAAAAGTCGATATGTGTTTCTGTGTGTTTCTTGTGTATGTGTGTCTCGGGACGTTTTTGGGTATGTCAGGGCAGTTCCAAGTGGTGATGGCTCTGCAAGGAACAGTGCGAGTGCTGTGTTGTGAGTGTGACAGTGTGTGTGTGTGTGTTTGGGGGAACCCCACTGTGTCTGCCTGTAAGGAAATGTCGATGAGTGTTTGTGTGTGTTTCTTGTGTATCTGTGTTTCGGGAGCACGTATGTGAGTGTGTCAGGGCAGTTCCAAGTGTTCATGGCTCTGCTGGAGATCCAGTGTGAGTGCTGTGTTGTGAGGGTGACATTGTGTGTGTGCGTGTGTGTATGTGTTCCTTGAAACTATTTGTATGTCTGTAAGAAAAAGTCCATGGGTGTTTGGTTGTGTTGCTTGTGTATGTGTGTGTCGGGACCACGTTTGTGTGTATATAAGGGTAGTTCCAAGTCATTCTGAGAGTTGTGTTGTGAGTGTGATAGTTTATGTGTGTGTTTATGTGTTTGTGGTAAACCATTATGCATGCCTGTAAATAAAGTCGATGGGTGTTTTTCTGTGTTTCTTGTGTATGTGTGTGTTGGGACCTCGTTTTTGAGTATGTTAGGGAATTCCAAATGTTGATGTCTATGCCGGGGACCCAGTGTGAGTGCAGTGTTGTGAGTGCGATTGTGTGTGTGTGTGTGTGTGTGTGTGTGTGTTTGCGGGAAACCATTTTGTATGCCTGTAAGAAAAAGTCGATGGGTGTTTCTGTGTGTTTCTTGTGTATGTGTGTCTGGGGACAACGTTTTTGGGAATGTCAGGGCAGTTCCAGTGTTGATGGCTCTGGAAGGAACAGTGTGAGTGCTGTGTTGTGAGGGTGACATTGTGTGTGTGTGTGTGTGTGTGTGTGTGTTGCTGGAAACCATTTGTATGCCTGTAAGAATAAGTCGATGGGTGTTTGTGTGTGTTTCTCTGTATGTGTGTGTCGGGACCACGTATTTGGGTATGTCAGGGCAGGTCCAAGTGTTCATGGCTCTGCTGGAGATCCAGTGTGAGTGCTGTGTTGTGAGTGTCATAGTGTCTGTGTGTGTGTCTGTGTGTGTGTGTTTTGGGAACACCACTGCGTCTGCCTGTAAGAAAAGTCGATGGGTGTTTGTGTGTGTTTCTGTGTATGTGTGTGTCGGGACCACGTATTTGGGTATGTCAGGGCAAGTCCAAGTGTTCATGGCTCTGCTGGAGATCCAGTGTGAGTGCTGTGTTGTGAGGGTGACATTGTGTGTGTGTGTGCGTGTGTGTATGTGTTCCTTGAAACTATTTGTATGTCTGTAAGGAAAATTCGATGGGTGTTTGGTTGTGTTTCTTGTGTATGTGTGTGTCGGGACCACGTTTGTGTGTATATAAGGGTAGTTCCAAGTCATTCTGAGAGTTGTGTTGTGAGTGTGATAGTTTATGTGTGTGTTTATGTGTTTGTGGTAAACCATTATGCATGCCTGTAAATAAAGTCGATGGGTGTTTTTCTGTGTTTCTTGTGTATGTGTGTGTTGGGACCTCGTTTTTGAGTATGTTAGGGAATTCCAAATGCTGATGTCTATGCCAGGGACCCAGTGTGAGTGCTCTGTTGTGAGTGTGATAGTGTGTGTGTGTGTGTGTGTGTTTGCGGGAAACCATTTTGTATGCTTGTAAGAAAAAGTCGATGGGTGTTTCTGTGTGTTTCTTGTGTATGTGTGTCTCCGGACAACGTTTTTGGATATGTCAAGGCAGTTCCAAGTGGTGATGGCTCCGGAAAGAACAGTGTGAGTGCTGTGTTGTGAGTGTGACAGTGTGTGACAGTGTGTGTGTGTGTGTGTGTGTGTGTGTTTGGGGGAACCCCACTGTATCTGCCTGTAAGAAAATGTCAATGGGTGTTTGTGTGTGTTTCTTGTGTATGTGTGTTTGGACCACGTATGTGAGTGTGTCAGGGCAGTTCCAAGTGTTCATGTCTCTGCTGGAGATCCAGTGTGAGTGCTGTGTTGTGAGGGTGACATTGTGTGTGTGTGTGCGTGTGTGTATGTGTTCCTTGAAACTATTTGTATGTCTTAAGAAAAATTCGATGGGTGTTTGGTTGTGTTTCTTGTGTATGTGTGTGTCGGGACCACGTTTGTGTGTATATAAGGGTAGTTCCAAGTCATTCTGAGAGTTGTGTTGTGAGTGTGATAGTTTATCTGTGTGTTTATGTGTTTGTGGTAAACCATTATGCATGCCTGTAAATAAAGTCGATGGGTGTTTTTGTGTGTTTCTTGTGTATGTGTGTGTTGGGACCTCGTTTTTGAGTATGTTAGGGAATTCCAAATGTTGATTTCTATGCCGGGTACCCAGTGTGAGTGCAGTGTTGTGAGTGTGATTGTGTGTGTGTGTGTGTGTGTGTGTCTTTGAAGGAAACCATTTTGTATGCTGTAAGAAAAAGTCGATGGGTGTTTCTGTGTGTTTCTTGTGTATGTGTGTTTCGGGACAACGTTTTTGGGTATGTCAGGGCAGTTCCAAGTGGTGATGGCTCTGCAAGGAACAGTGTGAGTGCTGTGTTGTGAGTGTGACAGTGTGTGTGCGTGTGTTTGGGGGAACCTCAATTTGTCTGCCTGTAAGGAAATGTCGATGGGTGTTTGTGTGTGTTTCTTGTGTATCTGTGTTTCGGGAGCACGTATGTGAGTGTGTCAGGGCAGTTCCAAGTGTTCATGGCTCTACTGGAGATCCAGTGTGAGTGCTGTGTTGTGAGGGTGACATTGTGTGTGTGTGTGCGTGTGTGTGTTGCTGGAAACCATTTGTATGCCTGTAACAAAAAGTCAATGGGTGTTTGTGTGTGTTTCTGTGTATGTGTGTGTCGGGACCACGTATTTGGGTATGTCAGGGCAGGTCCAAGTGTTCATGGCTCTGCTGGAAATCCAGTGTGAGTGCTGTGTTGTGAGGGTGACATTGTGTGTGTGTTCGTGTGTGTATGTGTTCCTTGAAACTATTTGTATGTCTGTAAGAAAAATTCGATGGGTGTTTGGTTGTTTTTCTTGTGTATGTGTGTGTCGGGACCACGTTTGTGTGTATATAAGGGTATTTCCAAGTCATTCTGAGAGTTGTGTTGTGAATGTGATAGTTTATGTGTGTGTTTATGTGTTTGTGGTAAACCATTATGCATGCCTGTAAATAAAGACGATGGGTGTTCTTCTGTGTTTCTTGTGTACGTGTGTGTTGGGACCTCGTTTTTGAGTATGTTAGGGAATTCCAAATGCTGATGTCTATGCCAGGGACCCAGTGTGAGTGCTCTGTTGTGAGTGTGATAGTGTGTGTGTGTGTGTGTGTGTGTGTGTGTGTGTGTTTGCGGGAAACCATTTTGTATGCCTGTAAGAAAAAGTCGATGGGTGTTTCTGTGTGTTTCTTGTGTATGTGTGTCTCGGGACAACGTTTTTGGGTATGTCAGGGCAGTTCCAAGTGGTGATGGCTCTGCAAGGAACAGTGTGAGTGCTGTGTTGTGAGTGTGACAGTGTGTGTGTGTGTGTGTGTGTGTGTGTGTGTGTGTTTGGGGGAACCCCACTGTGTCTGCATGTAAGAAAATGTCAATGGGTGTTTGTGTGTGTTTCTTGTGTATGTGTGTTTGGGACCACGTATGTGAGTGTGTCAGGGCACTTCCAAGTGTTCATGGCTCTGCTGGAGATCCAGTGTGAGTGCTGTGTTGTGAGGGTGACATTGTGTGTGTGTGTGCGTGTGTGTATGTTTTCCTTGAAACTATTTTTATGTCTGTAAGATAAAGTCGATGGGTGTTTGGTTGTGTTTCTTGTGTATGTGTGTGTCGGGACCACGTTTGTGTGTATATAAGGGTAGTTCCAAGTCATTCTGAGAGTTGTGTTGTGAGTGTGATAGTTTATGTGTGTGTTTATGTGTTTGTGGTAAACCATGATGCATGCCTGTAAATAAAGTCGATGGGTGTTTTTCTGTGTTTCTTGTGTATGTGTGTGTTGGGACCTCTTTTTTGAGTATGTTGGGGAATTCCAAATGCTGATGTCTATGCCAGGGACACAGTGTGAGTGCTCTGTTGTGAGTGTGATAGTGTGTGTGTGTGTGTGTGTGTGTGTTTGCGGGAAACCATTTTGTATGCCTGTAAGAAAAAGTCGATGGGTGTTTCTGTGTGTTTCTTGTGTATGTGTGTCTCGGGACAACGTTTTTGGGTATGTCAGGGCAGTTCCAAGTGGTGATGGCTCTGCAAGGAACAGTGTGAGTGCTGTGTTGTGAGTGTGACAGTGTGTGTGTGTGTGTGTGTGTTTGGGGGAACCCCACTGTGTCTGCCTGTAAGAAAATGGTAATGGGTGTTTGTGGGTGTTTCTTGTGTATGTGTGTTTGGGACCACGTATGTGAGTGTGTCAGGGGAGTTCCAAGTGTTCATGGCTCTGCTGGAGATCCAGTGTGAGTGCTGTGTTGTGAGGGTGACATTGTGTGTGTGTGTGTGTGTGTGTGTGTGTTGCTGGAAACCATTTGTATGCCTGTAAGAAAAAGTCGATGGGTGTTTGTGTGTGTTTCTTCTGTATGTGTGTTTCGGGACCACGTTTGTGAATATGTTATGTCAGTTCCAAGTGTTGATGGCTCTGCTGGAGACGCAGTGTGAGTGCTGTGTTGTGAGTGTGACAGTGTGTGTGTGTTTGTCTGTGTGTGTTTCGAAACCCCACTGTGTATGCCTTTACGAAAAAGTCGATGGGTGTTTGGTTGTGTTTCTTGCGTATGTGTGTGTCGGGACTACGTTTTTGAGTTTTAGGGCAGTTCGAAGTGTTGATGGTTATGCCGGAGACCCAATGTGAGTGGTGTGTTGAGAGTGTGACAGTTTGTGTGTGTGTGTCTGTGTGTGTGTTTCAGGGAAACCCTTGTGTATGAATGTAAGAAAAAGTCGATGGATGTTTGTGTGTTACTTGTATATGTGTGTCTCGGACCACGTTTGAGAGTATGTTAGGGCAGTTTCAAGTGTTGAGGGTTCTGCGGGAGACCCAGTGTGAGTGCTGTGTTGTGAGTGTCATAGTGTGTGTGTGTGTGTCTGTGTGTGTGTGTTTTGGGAACACCACTGTGTCTGCCTGTAAGAAAAGTCGATGGGTGTTTGTGTGTGTTTCTGTGTATGTGTGTGTCGGGACCACGTATTTGGGTATGTCAGGGCAGGTCCAAGTGTTCATGGCTCTGCTGGAGATCCAGTGTGAGTGCTGTGTTGTGAGGGTGACATTGTGTGTGTGTGTGTGTGTGTGTATGTGTTCCTTGAAACTATTTGTATGTCTGTAAGGAAAATTCGATGGGTGTTTGGTTGTGTTTCTTGTGTATGTGTGTGTCGGGACCACGTTTGTGTGTATATAAGGGTAGTTCCAAGTCATTCTGAGAGTTGTGTTGTGAGTGTGATAGTTTATGTGTGTGTTTATGTGTTTGTGGTAAACCATTATGCATGCCTGTAAATAAAGTCGATGGGTGTTTTTCTGTGTTTCTTGTGTATGTGTGTGTTGGGAACTCGTTTTTGAGTATGTTAGGGAATTCCAAATGCTGATGTCTATGCCAGGGACCCAGTGTGAGTGCTCTGTTGTGAGTGTGATAGTGTGTGTGTGTGTGTGTGTGTGTGTGTTTGCGGGAAACCATTTTGTATGCCTGTAAGAAAAAGTCGATGTGTGTTTCTGTGTGTTTCTTGTGTATGTGTGTCTCCGGACAACATTTTTGGATATGTCAAGGCAGTTCCAAGTGGTGATGGCTCCGGAAAGAACAGTGTGAGTGCTGTGTTGTGAGTGTGACAGTTTGTGACAGTGTGTGTGTGTGTGTGTGTGTGTGTGTGTGTTTGGGGGAACCCCACTGTATCTGCCTGTAAGAAAATGTCAATGGGTGTTTGTGTGTGTTTCTTGTGTATGTGTGTTTGGGACCACGTATGTGAGTGTGTCAGGGCACTTCCAAGTGTTCATGACTCTGCTGGAGATCCAGTGTGAGTGCTGTGTTGTGAGGGTGACATTGTGTGTGTGTGTGCGTGTGTGTATGTGTTCCTTGAAACTATTTGTATGTCTGTAAGAAAAATTCGATGTGTGTTTGGTTGTGTTTCTTGTGTATGTGTGTGTCGGGACCACGTTTGTGTGTATATAAGGGTAGTTCCAAGTCATTCTGAGAGTTGTGTTGTGAGTGTGATAGTTTATCTGTGTGTTTATGTGTTTGTGGTAAACCATTATGCATGCCTGTAAATAAAGTCGATGGGTGTTTTTCTGTGTTTCTTGTGTATGTGTGTGTTGGGACCTCGTTTTTGAGTATGTTAGGGAATTCCAAATGTTGATTTCTATGCCGGGGACCCAGTGTGAGTGCAGTGTTGTGAGTGTGATTGTGTGTGTGTGTGTGTGTGTCTTTGAAGGAAACCATTTTGTATGCCTGTAAGAAAAAGTCGATATGTGTTTCTGTGTGTTTCTTGTGTATGTGTGTCTCGGGACGTTTTTGGGTATGTCAGGGCAGTTCCAAGTGGTGATGGCTCTGCAAGGAACAGTGCGAGTGCTGTGTTGTGAGTGTGACAGTGTGTGTGTGTGTGTTTGGGGGAACCCCACTGTGTCTGCCTGTAAGGAAATGTCGATGAGTGTTTGTGTGTGTTTCTTGTGTATCTGTGTTTCGGGAGCACGTATGTGAGTGTGTCAGGGCAGTTCCAAGTGTTCATGGCTCTGCTGGAGATCCAGTGTGAGTGCTGTGTTGTGAGGGTGACATTGTGTGTGTGCGTGTGTGTATGTGTTCCTTGAAACTATTTGTATGTCTGTAAGAAAAAGTCCATGGGTGTTTGGTTGTGTTGCTTGTGTATGTGTGTGTCGGGACCACGTTTGTGTGTATATAAGGGTAGTTCCAAGTCATTCTGAGAGTTGTGTTGTGAGTGTGATAGTTTATGTGTGTGTTTATGTGTTTGTGGTAAACCATTATGCATGCCTGTAAATAAAGTCGATGGGTGTTTTTCTGTGTTTCTTGTGTATGTGTGTGTTGGGACCTCGTTTTTGAGTATGTTAGGGAATTCCAAATGTTGATGTCTATGCCGGGGACCCAGTGTGAGTGCAGTGTTGTGAGTGCGATTGTGTGTGTGTGTGTGTGTGTGTGTGTGTTTGCGGGAAACCATTTTGTATGCCTGTAAGAAAAAGTCGATGGGTGTTTCTGTGTGTTTCTTGTGTATGTGTGTCTGGGGACAACGTTTTTGGGAATGTCAGGGCAGTTCCAGTGTTGATGGCTCTGGAAGGAACAGTGTGAGTGCTGTGTTGTGAGGGTGACATTGTGTGTGTGTGTGTGTGTGTGTGTTGCTGCAAACCATTTGTATGCCTGTAAGAATAAGTCGATGGGTGTTTGTGTGTGTTTCTCTGTATGTGTGTGTCGGGACCACGTATTTGGGTATGTCAGGGCAGGTCCAAGTGTTCATGGCTCTGCTGGAGATCCAGTGTGAGTGCTGTGTTGTGAGTGTCATAGTGTCTGTGTGTGTGTCTGTGTGTGTGTGTTTTGGGAACACCACTGCGTCTGCCTGTAAGAAAAGTCGATGGGTGTTTGTGTGTGTTTCTGTGTATGTGTGTGTCGGGACCACGTATTTGGGTATGTCAGGGCAAGTCCAAGTGTTCATGGCTCTGCTGGAGATCCAGTGTGAGTGCTGTGTTGTGAGGGTGACATTGTGTGTGTGTGTGCGTGTGTGTATGTGTTCCTTGAAACTATTTGTATGTCTGTAAGGAAAATTCGATGGGTGTTTGGTTGTGTTTCTTGTGTATGTGTGTGTCGGGACCACGTTTGTGTGTATATAAGGGTAGTTCCAAGTCATTCTGAGAGTTGTGTTGTGAGTGTGATAGTTTATGTGTGTGTTTATGTGTTTGTGGTAAACCATTATGCATGCCTGTAAATAAAGTCGATGGGTGTTTTTCTGTGTTTCTTGTGTATGTGTGTGTTGGGACCTCGTTTTTGAGTATGTTAGGGAATTCCAAATGCTGATGTCTATGCCAGGGACCCAGTGTGAGTGCTCTGTTGTGAGTGTGATAGTGTGTGTGTGTGTGTGTGTTTGCGGGAAACCATTTTGTATGCTTGTAAGAAAAAGTCGATGGGTGTTTCTGTGTGTTTCTTGTGTATGTGTGTCTCCGGACAACGTTTTTGGATATGTCAAGGCAGTTCCAAGTGGTGATGGCTCCGGAAAGAACAGTGTGAGTGCTGTGTTGTGAGTGTGACAGTGTGTGACAGTGTGTGTGTGTGTGTGTGTGTGTGTTTGGGGGAACCCCACTGTATCTGCCTGTAAGAAAATGTCAATGGGTGTTTGTGTGTGTTTCTTGTGTATGTGTGTTTGGACCACGTATGTGAGTGTGTCAGGGCAGTTCCAAGTGTTCATGTCTCTGCTGGAGATCCAGTGTGAGTGCTGTGTTGTGAGGGTGACATTGTGTGTGTGTGTGCGTGTGTGTATGTGTTCCTTGAAACTATTTGTATGTCTTAAGAAAAATTCGATGGGTGTTTGGTTGTGTTTCTTGTGTATGTGTGTGTCGGGACCACGTTTGTGTGTATATAAGGGTAGTTCCAAGTCATTCTGAGAGTTGTGTTGTGAGTGTGATAGTTTATCTGTGTGTTTATGTGTTTGTGGTAAACCATTATGCATGCCTGTAAATAAAGTCGATGGGTGTTTTTGTGTGTTTCTTGTGTATGTGTGTGTTGGGACCTCGTTTTTGAGTATGTTAGGGAATTCCAAATGTTGATTTCTATGCCGGGTACCCAGTGTGAGTGCAGTGTTGTGAGTGTGATTGTGTGTGTGTGTGTGTGTGTGTCTTTGAAGGAAACCATTTTGTATGCCTGTAAGAAAAAGTCGATGGGTGTTTCTGTGTGTTTCTTGTGTATGTGTGTCTCGGGACAACGTTTTTGGGTATGTCAGGGCAGTTCCAAGTGGTGATGGCTCTGCAAGGAACAGTGCGAGTGCTGTGTTGTGAGTGTGACAGTGTGTGTGTGTGTGTTTGGGGGAACCTCAATTTGTCTGCCTGTAAGGAAATGTCGATGGGTGTTTGTGTGTGTTTCTTGTGTATCTGTGTTTCGGGAGCACGTATGTGAGTGTGTCAGGGCAGTTCCAAGTGTTCATGGCTCTACTGGAGATCCAGTGTGAGTGCTGTGTTGTGAGGGTGACATTGTGTGTGTGTGTGTGTGTGTGTTGCTGGAAACCATTTGTATGCCTGTAACAAAAAGTCGATGGGTGTTTGTGTGTGTTTCTGTGTATGTGTGTGTCGGGACCACGTATTTGGGTATGTCAGGGCAGGTCCAAGTGTTCATGGCTCTGCTGGAAATCCAGTGTGAGTGCTGTGTTGTGAGGGTGACATTGTGTGTGTGTTCGTGTGTGTATGTGTTCCTTGAAACTCTTTGTATGTCTGTAAGAAAAATTCGATGGGTGTTTGGTTGTTTTTCTTGTGTATGTGTGTGTCGGGACCACGTTTGTGTGTATATAAGGGTATTTCCAAGTCATTCTGAGAGTTGTGTTGTGAATGTGATAGTTTATGTGTGTGTTTATGTGTTTGTGGTAAACCATTATGCATGCCTGTAAATAAAGACGATGGGTGTTCTTCTGTGTTTCTTGTGTACGTGTGTGTTGGGACCTCGTTTTTGAGTATGTTAGGGAATTCCAAATGCTGATGTCTATGCCAGGGACACAGTGTGAGTGCTCTGTTGTGAGTGTGATAGTGTGTGTGTGTGTGTGTGTGTGTGTGTGTGTTTGCGGGAAACCATTTTGTATGCCTGTAAGAAAAAGTCGATGGGTGTTTCTGTGTGTTTCTTGTGTATGTGTGTCTCGGGACAACGTTTTTGGGTATGTCAGGGCAGTTCCAAGTGGTGATGGCTCTGCAAGGAACAGTGTGAGTGCTGTGTTGTGAGTGTGACAGTGTGTGTGTGTGTGTGTGTGTGTGTGTTTGGGGGAACCCCACTGTGTCTGCATGTAAGAAAATGTCAATGGGTGTTTGTGTGTGTTTCTTGTGTATGTGTGTTTGGGACCACGTATGTGAGTGTGTCAGGGCACTTCCAAGTGTTCATGGCTCTGCTGGAGATCCAGTGTGAGTGCTGTGTTGTGAGGGTGACATTGTGTGTGTGTGTGCGTGTGTGTATGTTTTCCTTGAAACTATTTTTATGTCTGTAAGATAAAGTCGATGGGTGTTTGGTTGTGTTTCTTGTGTATGTGTGTGTCGGGACCACGTTTGTGTGTATATAAGGGTAGTTCCAAGTCATTCTGAGAGTTGTGTTGTGAGTGTGATAGTTTATGTGTGTGTTTATGTGTTTGTGGTAAACCATGATGCATGCCTGTAAATAAAGTCGATGGGTGTTTTTCTGTGTTTCTTGTGTATGTGTGTGTTGGGACCTCGTTTTTGAGTATGTTGGGGAATTCCAAATGCTGATGTCTATGCCAGGGACCCAGTGTGAGTGCTCTGTTGTGAGTGTGATAGTGTGTGTGTGTGTGTGTGTGTGTGTGTGTGTTTGCGGGAAACCATTTTGTATGCCTGTAAGAAAAAGTCGATGGGTGTTTCTGTGTGTTTCTTGTGTATGTGTGTCTCGGGACAACGTTTTTGGGTATGTCAGGGCAGTTCCAAGTGGTGATGGCTCTGCAAGGAACAGTGTGAGTGCTGTGTTGTGAGTGTGACAGTGTGTGTGTGTGTGTGTGTGTTTGGGGGAACCCCACTGTGTCTGCCTGTAAGAAAATGGTAATGGGTGTTTGTGGGTGTTTCTTGTGTATGTGTGTTTGGGACCACGTATGTGAGTGTGTCAGGGGAGTTCCAAGTGTTCATGGCTCTGCTGGAGATCCAGTGTGAGTGCTGTGTTGTGAGGGTGACATTGTGTGTGTGTGTGTGTGTGTGTGTGTGTTGCTTGAAACCATTTGTATGCCTGTAAGAAAAAGTCGATGGGTGTTTGTGTGTGTTTCTTCTGTATGTGTGTTTCGGGACCACGTTTGTGAATATGTTATGTCAGTTCCAAGTGTTGATGGCTCTGCTGGAGACCCAGTGTGAGTGCTGTGTTGTGAGTGTGACAGTGTGTGTGTGTTTGTCTGTGTGTGTTTCGAAACCCCACTGTGTATGCCTTTACGAAAAAGTCGATGGGTGTTTGGTTGTGTTTCTTGCGTATGTGTGTGTCGGGACTACGTTTTTGAGTTTTAGGGCAGTTCGAAGTGTTGATGGTTATGCCGGAGACCCAATGTGAGTGGTGTGTTGAGAGTGTGACAGTTTGTGTGTGTGTGTCTGTGTGTGTGTTTCAGGGAAACCCTTGTGTATGAATGCAAGAAAAAGTCGATGGATGTTTGTGTGTTACTTGTATATGTGTGTCTCGGACCACGTTTGAGAGTATGTTAGGGCAGTTTCAAGTGTTGAGGGTTCTGCGGGAGACCCAGTGTGAGTGCTGTGTTGTGAGTGTCATAGTGTGTGTGTGTGTGTCTGTGTGTGTGTGTTTTGGGAACACCACTGTGTCTGCCTGTAAGAAAAGTCGATGGGTGTTTGTGTGTGTTTCTGTGTATGTGTGTGTCGGGACCACGTATTTGGGTATGTCAGGGCAGGTCCAAGTGTTCATGGCTCTGCTGGAGATCCAGTGTGAGTGCTGTGTTGTGAGGGTGACATTGTGTGTGTGTGTGTGTGTGTGTGTATGTGTTCCTTGAAACTATTTGTATGTCTGTAAGGAAAATTCGATGGGTGTTTGGTTGTGTTTCTTGTGTATGTGTGTGTCGGGACCACGTTTGTGTGTATATAAGGGTAGTTCCAAGTCATTCTGAGAGTTGTGTTGTGAGTGTGATAGTTTATGTGTGTGTTTATGTGTTTGTGGTAAACCATTATGCATGCCTGTAAATAAAGTCGATGGGTGTTTTTCTGTGTTTCTTGTGTATGTGTGTGTTGGGAACTCGTTTTTGAGTATGTTAGGGAATTCCAAATGCTGATGTCTATGCCAGGGACCCAGTGTGAGTGCTCTGTTGTGAGTGTGATAGTGTGTGTGTGTGTGTGTGTGTGTGTGTGTTTGCGGGAAACCATTTTGTATGCCTGTAAGAAAAAGTCGATGGGTGTTTCTGTGTGTTTCTTGTGTATGTGTGTCTCCGGACAACATTTTTGGATATGTCAAGGCAGTTCCAAGTGGTGATGGCTCCGGAAAGAACAGTGTGAGTGCTGTGTTGTGAGTGTGACAGTTTGTGACAGTGTGTGTGTGTGTGTGTGTGTGTGTGTTTGGGGGAACCCCACTGTATCTGCCTGTAAGAAAATGTCAATGGGTGTTTGTGTGTGTTTCTTGTGTATGTGTGTTTGGGACCACGTATGTGAGTGTGTCAGGGCACTTCCAAGTGTTCATGACTCTGCTGGAGATCCAGTGTGAGTGCTGTGTTGTGAGGGTGACATTGTGTGTGTGTGTGCGTGTGTGTATGTGTTCCTTGAAACTATTTGTATGTCTGTAAGAAAAATTCGATGTGTGTTTGGTTGTGTTTCTTGTGTATGTGTGTGTCGGGACCACGTTTGTGTGTATATAAGGGTAGTTCCAAGTCATTCTGAGAGTTGTGTTGTGAGTGTGATAGTTTATCTGTGTGTTTATGTGTTTGTGGTAAACCATTATGCATGCCTGTAAATAAAGTCGATGGGTGTTTTTCTGTGTTTCTTGTGTATGTGTGTGTTGGGACCTCGTTTTTGAGTATGTTAGGGAATTCCAAATGTTGATTTCTATGCCGGGGACCCAGTGTGAGTGCAGTGTTGTGAGTGTGATTGTGTGTGTGTGTGTGTGTCTTTGAAGGAAACCATTTTGTATGCCTGTAAGAAAAAGTCGATATGTGTTTCTGTGTGTTTCTTGTGTATGTGTGTCTCGGGACGTTTTTGGGTATGTCAGGGCAGTTCCAAGTGGTGATGGCTCTGCAAGGAACAGTGCGAGTGCTGTGTTTTGAGTGTGACAGTGTGTGTGTGTGTGTTTGGGGGAACCCCACTGTGTCTGCCTGTAAGGAAATGTCGATGAGTGTTTGTGTGTGTTTCTTGTGTATCTGTGTTTCGGGAGCACGTATGTGAGTGTGTCAGGGCAGTTCCAAGTGTTCATGGCTCTGCTGGAGATCCAGTGTGAGTGCTGTGTTGTGAGGGTGACATTGTGTGTGTGCGTGTGTGTATGTGTTCCTTGAAACTATTTGTATGTCTGTAAGAAAAAGTCCATGGGTGTTTGGTTGTGTTGCTTGTGTATGTGTGTGTCGGGACCACGTTTGTGTGTATATAAGGGTAGTTCCAAGTCATTCTGAGAGTTGTGTTGTGAGTGTGATAGTTTATGTGTGTGTTTATGTGTTTGTGGTAAACCATTATGCATGCCTGTAAATAAAGTCGATGGGTGTTTTTCTGTGTTTCTTGTGTATGTGTGTGTTGGGACCTCGTTTTTGAGTATGTTAGGGAATTCCAAATGTTGATGTCTATGCCGGGGACCCAGTGTGAGTGCAGTGTTGTGAGTGCGATTGTGTGTGTGTGTGTGTGTGTGTGTGTGTTTGCGGGAAACCATTTTGTATGCCTGTAAGAAAAAGTCGATGGGTGTTTCTGTGTGTTTCTTGTGTATGTGTGTCTGGGGACAACGTTTTTGGGAATGTCAGGGCAGTTCCAGTGTTGATGGCTCTGGAAGGAACAGTGTGAGTGCTGTGTTGTGAGGGTGACATTGTGTGTGTGTGTGTGTGTGTGTGTGTGTGTTGCTGGAAACCATTTGTATGCCTGTAAGAATAAGTCGATGGGTGTTTGTGTGTGTTTCTCTGTATGTGTGTGTCGGGACCACGTATTTGGGTATGTCAGGGCAGGTCCAAGTGTTCATGGCTCTGCTGGAGATCCAGTGTGAGTGCTGTGTTGTGAGTGTCATAGTGTCTGTGTGTGTGTCTGTGTGTGTGTGTTTTGGGAACACCACTGCGTCTGCCTGTAAGAAAAGTCGATGGGTGTTTGTGTGTGTTTCTGTGTATGTGTGTGTCGGGACCACGTATTTGGGTATGTCAGGGCAAGTCCAAGTGTTCATGGCTCTGCTGGAGATCCAGTGTGAGTGCTGTGTTGTGAGGGTGACATTGTGTGTGTGTGTGCGTGTGTGTATGTGTTCCTTGAAACTATTTGTATGTCTGTAAGGAAAATTCGATGGGTGTTTGGTTGTGTTTCTTGTGTATGTGTGTGTCGGGACCACGTTTGTGTGTATATAAGGGTAGTTCCAAGTCATTCTGACAGTTGTGTTGTGAGTGTGATAGTTTATGTGTGTGTTTATGTGTTTGTGGTAAACCATTATGCATGCCTGTAAATAAAGTCGATGGGTGTTTTTCTGTGTTTCTTGTGTATGTGTGTGTTGGGACCTCGTTTTTGAGTATGTTAGGGAATTCCAAATGCTGATGTCTATGCCAGGGACCCAGTGTGAGTGCTCTGTTGTGAGTGTGATAGTGTGTGTGTGTGTGTGTGTGTGTTTGCGGGAAACCATTTTGTATGCTTGTAAGAAAAAGTCGATGGGTGTTTCTGTGTGTTTCTTGTGTATGTGTGTCTCCGGACAACGTTTTTGGATATGTCAAGGCAGTTCCAAGTGGTGATGGCTCCGGAAAGAACAGTGTGAGTGCTGTGTTGTGAGTGTGACAGTGTGTGACAGTGTGTGTGTGTGTGTGTGTGTGTGTGTGTTTGGGGGAACCCCACTGTATCTGCCTGTAAGAAAATGTCAATGGGTGTTTGTGTGTGTTTCTTGTGTATGTGTGTTTGGACCACGTATGTGAGTGTGTCAGGGCAGTTCCAAGTGTTCATGTCTCTGCTGGAGATCCAGTGTGAGTGCTGTGTTGTGAGGGTGACATTGTGTGTGTGTGTGCGTGTGTGTATGTGTTCCTTGAAACTATTTGTATGTCTTAAGAAAAATTCGATAGGTGTTTGTGTGTGTTTCTTGTGTATGTGTGTGTCGGGACCACGTTTGTGTGTATATAAGGGTAGTTCCAAGTCATTCTGAGAGTTGTGTTGTGAGTGTGATAGTTTATCTGTGTGTTTATGTGTTTGTGGTAAACCATTATGCATGCCTGTAAATAAAGTCGATGGGTGTTTTTGTGTGTTTCTTGTGTATGTGTGTGTTGGGACCTCGTTTTTGAGTATGTTAGGGAATTCCAAATGTTGATTTCTATGCCGGGTACCCAGTGTGAGTGCAGTGTTGTGAGTGTGATTGTGTGTGTGTGTGTGTGTGTGTCTTTGAAGGAAACCATTTTGTATGCCTGTAAGAAAAAGTCGATGGGTGTTTCTGTGTGTTTCTTGTGTATGTGTGTCTCGGGACAACGTTTTTGGGTATGTCAGGGCAGTTCCAAGTGGTGATGGCTCTGCAAGGAACAGTGCGAGTGCTGTGTTGTGAGTGTGACAGTGTGTGTGTGTGTGTTTGGGGGAACCCCAATTTGTCTGCCTGTAAGGAAATGTCGATGGGTGTTTGTGTGTGTCTCTTGTGTATGTGTGTTTGGGACCACGTATGTGAGTGTGTCAGGGCAGTTCCAAGTGTTCATGGCTGTGCTGGAGATCCAGTGTGAGTGCCGTGTTGTGAGGGTGACATTGTGTGTGTGTGTGCGTGTGTGTGTGTATGTGTTGCGGGAAACTATTTGTATGTCAGTAAGAAGAAGTCGATGGGTGTTTGGTTGTGTTTCTTGTGTATTTGTGTGTCAGGACCACGTTTGTGTGTATATAAGGGTAGTTCCAAGTCATTCTGAGAGTTGTGTTGTGCGTGTGATAGTTTATGTGTGTGTTTATGTGTTTGTGGTAAACCATTATGCATGCCTGTAAATAAAGTCGATGGGTGTTTTTGTGTGTTTCTTGTGTATGTGTGTGTTGGGACCTCGTTTTTGAGTATGTTAGGGAATTCCAAATGTTGATGACTATGCCGGGGACCCAGTGTGAGTGCTGTGTTGTGAGTGTGATAGTGTGTGTGTGTGTGTCTTTGAAGGAAACCATTTTGTATGCCTGTAAGAAAATGGCGATGGGTGTTTCTGTGTGTTTCTTGTGTATATGTGTCTCGGGACAACGTATTTGGGTATGTCAGGGCAGTTCCAAGTGGTGATGGCTCTGCAAGGAACAGTGTGAGTGCTGTGTTGTGAGTATGACAGTGTGTGTGTGTGTGTTTGGGGGAACCCCACTGTGTCTCCCTGTAAGGAAATGTCGATGGGTGTTTGTGTGTGTGTCTTGTGTATCTGTGTTTCGGGAGCACGTATGTGAGTGTGTCAGGGCAGTTCCAAGTGTTCATGGCTCAGCTGGAGATCCAGTGTGAGTGCCGTGTTGTGAGAGTGACATTGTGTGTGTGTGTGCGTGTGTGTGTGTATGTGTTGCAGGAAACTATTTGTATGTCAGAAAGAAAAAGTAGATGGGTGTTTTGTTGTGTTTCTTGTGTATGTGTGTGTCGGGACCACGTTTGTGTGTATATAAGGGTAGTTCCAAGTCATTCTGAGAGTTGTGTTGTGAGTGTGATAGTTTATGTGTGTTTATGTGTTTGTGGTAAACCATTATGCATGCCTGTAAATAAAGTCGATGGGTGTTTTTCTGTGTTTCTTGTGTATGTGTGTGTTGGGACCTCGTTTTTGAGTATGTTAGGGAATTCCAAATGTTGATGTCTATGCCGTGGACCCAGTGTGAGTGCTGTGTTGTGAGTGTGATAGTGTGTGTTTGTGTGTGTCTTTGAAGGAAACCATTTTGTATGCCAGGTTAGGTGGACGCCGATGGTGGCCTCTAGGAATGCTCCCTGGTGGATGGCCTCAGACACACCCACCGCACATTCCATGGGGGGAGGACTCAAGGTCCATGACTCTGTCGAACCCAGTGCCACTGCTCTCCCCAGGTCTAGGAAAGCACACAGCCTCCTGCTGACACAGTCAGGCTCTGAGGACCAGCAACCACGTTAAGGAGTGAGGGCCAGGCTGTATGGAGGGACTGTGGGAGAGGGGACAGAGGGAGCTGGGAGGGTAGGAAACATGACCCTCTCGTCCCGGCACAAGGGCCCAGGAGAAAGGAGAGATTGCAGGGGGACACACACACACGCACGCTCACACACAGTGGTGCACAGACACTGCGTCCTCACACACACACTCAAACAGCCACACCCACAAGCTGACACAGACACTCAGGTGCACCCTCAGTCACCCACCCCCACACACACTCCACTCCCTCACATGTCCTGGCACACACAAGCTCACACAGCCACGCTCTGCGGGCATCTCTAGTGCCCTGACTCCCTAGGGCCCTCGTTTGGGCTCCCCCAGACGACAAAGAGGCGGAGGCGTGCGGGAGGGGTGGTATGGTTCGTCAGGACTGGCAAGGCCCAGTCCATGCAGCGGTGTGCTGTCTGTCCCATGACCACTGTGGTGCTGAGATTCCTGTTTCCACATGGGCTTAAGGCGGTTGCCCAAGGCCCTCTCTCCGCTGAAGACCCCACAAGGTAAGCACCACCAAGAGGCACGAATCACTGGTCCCTGTCACAAGCTGAGACAGTTAGTCTCCAGGTGTCAGCCCACAAGACCCTTCCACACGTGAACAATAACCCCATAGGTAGACAGGGGCAGGATCAAAGCCGTGATTGCAACACCTTATCAGGGATTCCACAGGGCCCCACACTCCAGGTTGGAAAGAGCTTATCCAACTCCCTAAACTTTTGTTTTGTACATTACCATGGCTTCCAAGATCCTGAAACTTTATTTTATTTAACCTTATTTATTTATTTATTTATTTATTTATTTATTTATTTATTTATTTATTTATTTATCTATCTGACAGAGAGAGAGAGAGAGAGAGAGAGAGAGAGAAAGGACAAGCAGGGAAACAGCCGAGGGAGAGGGAGCCCGAAGCGGGGCTCGATCCCAGGAGCCTGGCTGCAGGACCTGAGCCGAAGGCAGACGCTTAAGCGTCTAGCCACCCAGGCGCCCCAAACCCCCTAAACTTGAACAGGAACGCAGCAACCCTTTGGGGGAGCTCTGTACACTTGCTGAATAAACTTTGCCCTGCTGCCCACCACTCCTCTTCTGGACTACATCTCCTTTCCACGACGCGGCATGACCGAGAACCCGGGCACTGAGGGACCCACAGTCCTGGATCCCAGGCTGCTGTCTCATCGGAGAGGACCACATCAGGAGTTCACTAGCGTTCTGGTTCCATGGCTCTGAACCACGTGTGTGTCCCTGGCCCTTCTGGATCTTCGTGTTCTTGTCTGTGTAAAGCGTCCCTCTTTGCCCGTGTTAGTCTGTCTTCCCGAACATGCCTTGGCGTGTCTTGGCCTGGCTGTGCCTGTGCCGTCAGGTCTCCCATCTCGCATCCGTGCTGAGCCCAGATAGGCAGAGCTGTGCCTCTAGGAGTGCTTTGGGCTTTGCGAGTCTCTGCTTGGCTACAGCTGCCGGGCTGTTGGCCTGCCAATGGGTTGGCGTAAGGGTTCCTGTCTCTGCGTCTGTCCACCTGTGAATTGGACCCCGTTTCATCCATTTCGGGGTCAGAATCCTCTCCTCCTCCGACGGGGGTGCGTTAGGAATCTTTGGTGAGTCCCGAGAAGTCCTTCACTTCCTGTACCGTAGGGTGGCGCAGTGACGCCTCCTTGGAAACAGAGGAAGGGCCAAGCTCCTCCTGCCGGGCAGCGAGGGGCTCACCAAAGGGTCCTCAGCCGCCCCACTTAGGGCCGAAGGTCACTCATCGTTCTCCCTTTTCCCGCTTTCAACTACTTTGTGGCCTCAGTCTCTTGCACAGTGCGTAGATGTGGGCAGGTTTTCAAAGGCAGAACGTCCTGCTGCCCTCCCAATCTTGCTGTGTTGCCGCGTAGCCTGCTCCTGAGCAGGATCGACTGACATCCGCCACTGTGGTACTTGGTTTCTGTGTAGCCCATGCCCCTTTCCATCCTCAATTCCTGCGTTACGTCCTCCTTTGCTGTCCGCTTCGTGTGTCTGGGAGACAGGCGGACATCTCTGGCACCACTGGATTGAGCTCCGCTAGGCCTCCGAGACCTTGTGCGTGAGCGAGGTACACAAGGCACCGTCAGGGACATGCGGGGACCTCCAAGAGGTCCTTCCTGCCCCTTCGTTCTGAAATTTCTCTGCAAACGCTTGGCTGACCCCAACGCTAGGGACGCAGCCAATATTGCCACCTGCAGGCCCGGGGCACCTTGGGTCGGTAGAACTCCTGCGCCTGGCGGAACTCAGTGTTCACACCCTTGAGCCCTCCCCGACCCCGTTCACCCCGTCACCACTGCTCTACCCTGGGGTTGCTTGCCCGCCTCTGGCTCTGTTAGCTTCCTACACATGGGTGCTCCCACCCATAGGCTTCCTCCTGGGAAGGGGCTGGCTTCCTCCACGGTAGACAGTGCTTTACCGATTCTACGCTGAACGCCCCTTCTTGGGGGCCCTCCCCACTCACAGTTGCAGGGAACACCCCAGCCTGGGGGAACCCAGGTTTGCCCATAGGTGGACTTGGTTGACGTAGTGGGCGAGAGGCCTGCTCCCGGGTGGGAGTCGTGCCTCCACTTCATGTTCCCACAGCTTACAAGACCCAGCTCTGTGCATGCTGAGCCGACGATCCTACACATGCCCCTGCTTGGATGCACTTGTCCTTCAGGCCACACAGGCAACGCAGCGTGGTTCCATAGGCAAATCCTGCTCTCCTGTTTCCTCTGCGAGTACTTTACGGGGATGCCTTGTATCTCAGGCTAGCCCCTTGACTTAAGGGTCTAGTGACCGGCTTCCTTTCAGCGGGTAGGACTCTGCTTATGTTAGAGCCACACACCCCCACCACCACCCCACGGCCCTCTCCCTACCACCCTAGGCTCATCCTCTCACTCCTTCTCCTGATGCCTGGTGCATATTTTCTCGGACGTCCTTGGCGACCATAACCTTTACGTTACACTCTTTGTCCCTGAACGTGTTGAAGGTTATCACCCACTGCCTTCTGGCCACCGTCCATCCTAAGGGGAAGCTGGCTCTTCCTCTCACTGAGGAACCCCGGGGTGTGATGGGTCAGTCCCGCCTCTGTGGGCTGCCGAGAGGCCTGTCCTTGCCTTTGCACCAAAGACAAGAGCCCATTGGCCTGGGCATCCCTTTGGATCCTTCCTTCCACTAGGACTGCATTGGGCTCCTTGGATGTGCAGAGTCAGCATTGTCCGCAAAGTGGCAAAGCTTTATCACCTTAGGTCCTCATGCACTGGCTGCCTCTTCCTCTCTCCCACCTCTTCCTGGCATTCCCAATTTGTGCCTGCTGGTGGTCAGCATGAGCTGACCCCTCTCCCTCCCTCTCCCTCTCTCCCTTCCTCTCTCCCTGCAGAGTCTCTCCCTCCTCTCTCCCTCTCCCTTTCCCTCTCTTCTCCTCTCCATCCCTCCTCTCCCTCTCCCTCCTCTCTCCCTCACCCTTCTGTGTCCCTCTCCCTCCTCTCTCCCTCCTCTCTCTTCTTCCCCTCCCTCCTCCTCTACTTCTCCCCTCCTTTCCCTCTCTTCACCCTCTCCCTCTCCTCACCCTCTCCCTTCTGTGTCCCTCTCCCTCCTCTCTCCCTCCTCTCTCTTCCTTCCCCTCCCTCCCTTTTCCTCCCTCCTCAGTCCTACTCTCCCTCTCTTCCCCCTCTTGCTCTCTTCCCCGTCTCCCATCACCTGGAGCCCCCAGCCTTCTCCATTTCCACGGCTGTGCTGCTTCTGGTGCAGTATTGCCTCAGGAGCTTCTTTCAGGGGCTCGAGCAACATGACAAGAGCTAGTGTACTTAGGACTGTAGTGGTAACTCCAACGTCTGGGCTGTCTCAGGGACGGTGTTAGAAAATTTTGCTTCTCCCGCCATATGGCCTTTGGTTTTGCTCCCTTCCTCATTTGCGTCGACAAGCAGATTTTGAAACACTGAAACGTGCTACCGCCAAAAGCCCTGCACTTTACCCCAAGGGGGACCCTCCTGCCCCTTTCCGGTTGAAATCCTCCAGGCGCCCAGACCCATTCCTTTTAAATGAGGCCCTCCCACAATGCAACACTAACCCTCGCGGCCTTGGCATCACCCACGTGGCCTTCCTGGCACTTTAGGCGGTGTCCCTCGGGCACCTCAAAGTTCACCCAAGGTGGGGACCGCCATGAGGCGTGGGACTGTCCCGAAGGACCTGGTGAGTACCGGAGAAAGGGCACGTGTGCTGCCAATGCTCGCTGCCATATCCCCTCGCAGGCGGGTAGTCCCCTCGGTGACAGACACAGCAGGAACATGCACCCAGTGGGGGGACCAAAGGCAGTGGAGGTGCCCAGCAGCCTCAGCTCCTCAGGAAGGTGGATAAAAGCAGGCTCCGTGGACCATTCTGCTGGAGCTCTGACATCCTTGGCAGTTAGAGCAGGAGGGAAGGAGGACACGAGAGTCACCCAAGGAAGGAGAAAGCAAAGATGGGAAGAGAGCCAGACAGAGAAGGGTGTGGCAGAGGAAAGTACAGCGGGAGCAAGTCCTACCAGCGGCTTTGACGAAAGACTACCCCGAGTCACTGTGTAGGCTACAATCCTGCCCATTGGCATGCCACCGAGTCCGAATCCCGGACCTCCCTGGGGCTGTGTTAGTAGCTCTGTAGGCACCGTGGGGTGGCCAGGGACCTTGGCTCTTTGCTAATTTGAGGCCACTTATGTGTGTGTGTTTCCTCTCTTTTGAGGAGAGTCCGGGCGCGGAGGGGGTGAGGGAGGCAGCCCCTGCATCCTGGATCCTGGTGGGCGGCCCCCTGACACCCTTCGCCACCGTTCGGGTAAATGCGGGAAGGCCATGGGCACAGCGATCTGGCGGTGGTTGGAGCACCAGGTAATGGCTCCAGGGCTTTCCTTCAGGGTCACTAAGAAAGGGCCGGGTGAGGCTTCCGGGGGTCAGGGGGTCACCCTCTTGAGCCGTTGCATTGGAATTCCCCAGTGCCAGCAGCCTGGTCCCCCTGGACGGCCGGGAAAGGCAACACGGGCTGTGTGATATGAGGGACCTCCGGCTCATGGCCTGGCAGGTATTAGCCGGGAATAGACCAGGTTCCAGATGCGGAGGCCACCCCGGACGAGGAGGCACACAGGCCGGCTCCCTGGCTGGTGCCTTGGGCGCCGAGGGGCGGGGGTCTGGGCGGGCACACGCTCCGCCCTGTCATTGTCCCTACGCTCCGTGCCCAGCGGCCTGGGCGTGACTCAGGGCTCCGTGTCACAAAGGCCGCATGCGTGGCGTCGCGTCACCCTCGCCCCGTGGCCATCTGGTCCCTAGCTCTTCTGCGCATGCCTTCACCAGCCTCCGGCCTCTTGGAGGCCTCTGCTTCCCGCCTCCAGTTGGGGGCGCCAGAGCTCCACCTGCCGGCCGCGTGCGGGAGCCAGGTGCTGGCTCCTCCAGCTCCTTCCCTCTGCTGCTGGCTCTGCTCCCTCAGGACCAGCACCACATGGAGAGCGCGGCGGGCTCTGGGCAAGGCGTGGCTGCTCTGCCATCCTGGAGCACCTTGTTCCTGGAGGGGGGCCGTGAGGCGCCGGAGCCCTGTGCCCAGGCAGGCGCCTGGGGTGAGGCGGGGCCGCTGCAGGCCCTAGGTGCCGGGGGGATGGGCGCAGAGGCTGTGCTGGGTGCGGAGGCCCAGCAGGGCAGAGAGCAGGCTGGCCCCGGGGACGAGTTGGTGCTGGTGGTGGAGGATATCATGGCGGTGGTGGAGGTCTTGGCCGTGGAAGACCAGGAGGCGGTGCAAGCACAGCAGGAGCAGCAGCTGCAGCAGCTGCAGCAGGGGGAGTCAGGGCTGGGTCCTCAGCCAGCCGGCGCACCACTTGCTGCGCTGGAGATGGTTCAGTTCGCGCTCAGCTCTGTGGATGCCCAAGCTACCAGGGCCTACTTGCGGCTCAAGCGCAGGATGAATCAGAAGCGGAGTTCTCACCTGGCTGGAAGAAGGGCCATCATCCAGCACATCCCCGGCTTCTGGGCCCAGGCGGTATCCTTCCTCCTGCTGGGCTTGGGTTTGTCTGCGGTGGAGGACCACTGGGAGGAAGGGACCAGCAGAGGCTCTGCCAGGGGCAGGAGCGCTGGGGGAAAGGGTCCCCGGCCCCTGTCCACCCCCAGTGGGAGTGGGTCCCCCGTCCGTATAAGGCGCAGCACAGGGGCGTGGGCCTTGAAGGTGGGGGGAAGGCAAGGGCTGAGGCTTGTGGAGACCACGTCTGAGCAGAAGCTGCAGGCAAATGCTCTGGGACTGCAGGGAGCACTCCCAACACTCTCCCAGGTGTCATGGAGCACATGTCCACACCCTGCATGTCTAGTGTAGTTCCACCCTTGGCTCGGAGTAGGTCCTGGAAGGAAACGTCCTGCCGGCTGCGTGGGGCATGCCCATTGAGAGGCAGGCCACCCCCTTCCCTGTCCTTCAGAGCCTGTGTTCTTTTCTAAAGAGTACAGTGCCCACCCACTGCTGCGTCCTCATGCGGCTTCCAGAGTCATTCAGCAGGCCGCCACGCTTCCCCATACATCAGAAACCCAGACACGCTGTATGCGGTGCTGCAAACTGTCTCCTCAGGCCCTACACAGCCAGGCTGCGGCCCCATGCCCAGGCGCCCCCCCACCCCCCGCTTCCTCCCTCCGTGTCTCTCCCCTCTATGTGCGTCCCACCCTCTCCATAGCTCCCCTCTGCCCTCCCTCTGTGTCCCTTCCTCCTGTGTGGGTATCTCTGTCGCTGTCTCTCCTTTGCTTTCCCTCCGTTGCCACCCAACCCCTTTCCCTCCCTCTCTCACTGAACCTAACGGGCCCTCCCTTTGCCCTGTGGGTGTGCAGCCAGGCTAAGGGAGATGAGTGGCCCCATTGTGGGCACAGAAGGCCCCTCCAGGACACAGGCCTGCAGGCCAACACATAAGCAAACACAGCCCTGAGAGCGCGACCGACCACATCTGGACACCCAAAGCAGTCACTGCCTGCCTGCCAAACACACAGGCCAGGGTGACGACGGTGGAAGGAAGAACAGGCAGGCCCCTGACCTTGTCCTGCCGGGCGCAGACCCTCTCGGAGGCACTGGAAGCCAAGGCACCTGCTGGTATTGAGCAGCTGTGATGAAAGAGCAGGAGCTGAGTGGCTTGGGAGGGCAGCAGGGCCTGGTGGTTCTACACGTGCCCTGTTTGGGGCCCTTCCTCTCACCGGGAAGGGCTGGGTTGGTCCTGGCTCTCCTTCCATAGCGCTGAAGGCGAGGCTCCTTGACCCAAGGCAGATCCTGAATCACCCCCAGATATCAGCCGTGACGGGTGCCCAGGACAAAGATGTGCTCAGCTACATGACCGATTTGGAGGTCAGCGCTGGGAGTGGGTGGCGGGGGTAGGACCACTGGGAGTGGAATTTGGGCAGGAGAGGGCCCGGCAGTATTGTTCAGCGGGACATGCAGGGAGCATCTCGGGACCCGTGGAGGACAAGTCCCCTTCCCCTCGTCTTTCTTTTATGTTGCAGGTGGAGGAACTGGGCCGTCCCAAGGACCACAGCACGTTGATGTTTTTCTTTGGGAACAACCCCTACTTCCAGAACAAAGTGATCCTTAAGGAGTATCACCTTAGCATTGCCGGTAGGAGTGGGCTAGAGCTTCGAGGGTGCCGGGGGTGGGCCGGCGGGGGCAGGTGGGCACTCGGGAGGAGCAGGGGGTGTGTAGGGACACAAGTGGAAGCCAGAGCCGGCACAGGAGGGAGAGAGGCTGAGAGGAGAGCGGGAGAGAGGGCGACAGGGTGTGGGTCCTAGGCAGTGCAGAGCCTCCCCTGAATTTTCCCTTCCTGCAGGATACAGGGCGACTCGGTCCACTCCAGTGCAGTGGTTCTGGGATGAAGAACGTGGAGCTCCCAGCCAAAGACTCGACTCCACCAGCCTTACCTTCTTCAAGTGGTTGTGCGACCCCAGCTGCCCAGGGTCTAACAAGATTGCCGAGGTGGGGCCGCTGAGGCCTTCATTAGCATTGGTGATGGCAATGGGGGCAGCCTGGGAAGGGGGCCCGGGCCCCGTGCTCACCTGGGCGGTTTCCCCTACCAGATCATCATCGAGGACCTGTGGCGCAATCCCTTGCGGTACTACCTGAGGCAGGGAGGCAGCCGAAGGCACTGAGCAGACAGGAGGACCTGTCGGTGAGTAGCCGGGCCACTGCGTCCTGAAATATGTGTGGGAGGTGCCAGGGCACAGTCGGGTTTGGGACTCAGTTTGGAAACTGAGGCTCAGAGGACCCTGGGCCCCGGATCACCCAGGGAGCGGCTGGAGGGAGAGTAGGGACCCTGGCGAGGGAACTCAGGGCACACACCCAGGGCAGGGTGTCCACTGGGGCAAGTTCATCCGGTGAGCCAGGTGTGAGCCAGAAAGTCTCAGGTCGTTCGGGGGAAGCAAGGCTCCTCCACCCCATTTCTCTGAACACTCACCCATGGCCGTCCGCCGGGTCCTCAGTTCTCCTGCTGGCTTTTCAGGTGGGGACAGTCTGCCAAATTTTGGGAGTGGGGCTCCCTTGTCCCGAGACGCTCTGACGTCCCTCCGTGTTACGGACCACCCCGTGGCCTCCCAGAGCCACACGGCCATTCTTGGCAATGGTACTAGGCCATCTGGAGGAGGGTGGTGAAGCCCTAGAGGAGGAGGAAGCGGGATCCCACAAGGACAGGGCCCTCGGTCACCGCCGCCTTAGCGATCCTCGGCATGAGGCAGTGTCACGAACACCTCCCTTGTGCGTCCGTGTGTCGTGTGTTTGTGTGTGTGTGTTGCGGGCACGGCAGCTGTGCGGATGTGGACACCGCAGAGCATCAGAGTTGGACCAGCGAGAAGCAGTGGAGGAGGCGTCCAGCGTTGTGAGAGACGGGTGGACGTGTCTACGTGGTGCTCTGCCCGCACAGGACAGACGTGGGGGAACAGATCTTCAGGGCCAGCTCTAGAGAGTGTCCAGCACCCAGATCGCCAGGGATGGCGGGCGAGTCATAAACAAGTTCAGAAGCCCTATGTGTCTGTGTGTGGATGTGTATGTGGGACCCAGCACACGGCCAGTAGGAGATCAGCCCTGGCCTGTGGGATTCCGTGTGTGCGGGGGCTGTAAGGCACGGGGGCAGGGCAGGGCAGGGCTTGGTTGTGGAGAGACCACCACTCTTGCTCGGCAGGTCAGGGAGAAGGACGAGAAAGGGCACACCTCTCTACATGGGAGCCGTGTTCTTCAGGGCAGGGGAAGGGGCGTGCCGAGCGGGGCACTCGTGGCCCGGTGGCTCTGCTACCGCCCCGTTCACCCCGCTTGGAGAGCTTCTCCCTGTACCCTTTCTCCTGGAAGCGTGCCCTGCATTGCTGTGATGCCGTCCCGTGCATGCTTCCTCTAGTCAGGATCACCACAAAACCACGTGTCCCTGGAGGACTAAGGAGGCGGTTCCTCAGGGTCCCTCACGGTCCCTCCAAACCCACGTCCTGTCCCTCTGCACCACCCACCCACAGGCGTGCGTGCATGCGTGTGTGTGCGTGCGTGTGTGTATGCCTACCCACCCGTGTGTGCCTCTGGTTGGAGACTGTGTGTGTATTGTGTGTTTCTCATTTTACACAAGCACAGGTGCGTGTACTAGGGTGGTCAAGGGTGCATACCTCTGTGTCTGCCCACTTGTGTGCCTGTGTGAATTTTCTCTCTGTGTGTTTTTTTTTTTAAAGAACTTATTTATTTATTTAACCGACAGAGAGACAGCGAGAGTGGGAACACAGGCAGGGTGGTGGAGAGGTAGGAGCAGGCTCCCAGAGGACGAGCCTGATGTGGGGCTCGATCCGAGAACGCCGCGAGATCACCCTGAGCCGCAGGCAGACGCTTAATGACTGAGCCACCCAGGCGCCCCTGTCTCTTTGGGTTTTTGTATGCATGGATACCTGTGTGTCTATGTTTGTCTGTGTGTCTCTCTCAGCCAGATGGTTTGGGGAGAATTGTGTATGCTTCAACGCAGAAGTCCGTGTATGTTCATTGGGTGTGTTCCCCATGCCTGTGTGTAAGGCCCACTGTGAGGCCCACTGTGTATGCCTGGAAGAAAATGACCATGGGTGTTTGTGTGTATTTGTTGTGTATGTGTGTGTTGTGGGACCACGTTTGTGAGCTTGCTATGGCGGTGCTGTGTGTACATGGCTCTGCCAAAGACCTAGTGTGAGTGCTGTGTGTTTGAGTGTGTGTGTGTGTGTTTGTGTGAGGCTCATTGTGTATGCTTCTAAGAAAAAGATCATGGGTGTTTGTGTATGTTTTTTGTTTACGTGTGTACTGTGGGGGCCACGTTTGTGAGTTTGTATGGCAGTGCGCAATGAGATGCCTCTGCCACAGCCCTAGTGTGACTGCTGTGTGTGTGTGTGTGTGTGTGTGCCCCTGTGTGGATGCCTGTAGGAAAAAAACCAAGGGTGTTGGTTTGTGTTGTTTATGTGTGTGTTGTGGGGCCACGTTTGTGACTTTGCTGTGGCGGTACCACGTGTGGATACCTATGCCGGAGACCTAGTGTGAGTGCTATATGTCCGTGTGTGTGTGTGTGTGTGTGTGTGTGTGTGTGTGTGTGTCTGTGTTTGGGGGAAGCCCACTCTGTATGCCTGTAAGAAAAAGTGGATGGGTGTTTGTGTGTGTTTCTTGTGTATGTGTGTGTCGGTACCACGTTTGTGAGTATGTTAGGGCAGTTCCAAGTGTTGATGGCTCTGCTGGAGACCCAGTGTGAATGCTGTGTTGTGAGTGTGACAATGTATGTGTGTGTGTGTGTGTGTGTGTGTGTGTGTGTGTGTGAAGCCATCTCCATGTCGGAGAGACTGACACCATGTCCATGTGTGTGTTGTGCATGCTTCCATGAGTACGCGTGAGTGTTCGTGTCTCCACGTGTTTGTAGCACATGCGTGAGAGGGGTGTGTGTGTGGACACCATGCATGCCTGTGTGTCAAGAGTGTGTGTGTGTGTTGCATATTCCAGTGTCTGCATGAGCACACGCATGTCCCAGTGTGGTTGTAGGCCCTGTTTGGTGAAGGAGAGGGACCTCGAGGTTTCTAGCTCTGCTGACTAAGGAGAAAGGGGCCAGTGGCAGAGTGCAGCCATGTCCATCCTGACACACAGGCGTCGTGGGCATTCCTTGGGTATTAAGGGGTGTGTCTACCCCTGGATGCCACACGCAGAGTGGCCAAGGGAAGCAGGGAGGGGTGGGAGCTGGCAGGGGTATGTCAAGCGACCTCCCATCTGTGCTGCCGGCACGGCCGGTCCCAGCTGTGGGAAACACCGTAAGGTTTCAGCGTGTGCTACAGAGGGGCTAAGAACTTGTGCCCCGATTTGCGCTCTTGGCCAAGGGTCCCAAGGAGTAAGTAAGTCCCCACTGGCAGTCCGTTTCTGCAGAGGAAAGAGTCCCGAGGGAGCGCTCCTCCTGGCCGAAGGGCTGTCCCGGTGTCCGATGTGCTCCATGTTGGGGCGGTCATCTCTGCCTCCTGTGGACCAGGTACAGAAGAGGGAAAGGAGAGGAGGTGGACCCTCAAGGCCCATGGTCCCTGCCTCACTGAGGGCCACCTAGCTTGCTGCTCATGAGCCCACAGGGCCTTCCCAAATCAACAAGTCTCACCACCCCTGAGCTCGCTCCCACCACCAGCACGCCCCCAAGGACACACTTCCCCAGGTGACGTTCCCCACTACCTCTGCCACAACTGGGTGTAGGACCTCGCAACGAGGGCCCCAGCTCCATCTTCCTGTTGCCCATCAGTGGTCCCTGCGTGAGCCTTCCAGCGGGCCCTGGGCTGAAATGCTGACAGCTCAGACTCTTTGGACTCTTGGCCTCACGTCCTTGGGGAACTCTCTTCCTTCCTGCCTGTGGGAGCAGCTAGCTGTAGGTAGAGGAGGGATTCGTTCTTCGGGCTCAGGAAACCCTGCTGGGCCCATGGCCCCATGTCCGGAACAGCACTAGGTGGCACGACTGTGTGGCAGTGTTGGGGATCTGAAGCTTGATACACTCCTCGGAGACATAGAAGGGAGGTGGAGAGCCGCAATGCTGTGGGCCCAGGGAGGTTCCCTTGAGCCCCTGGAAAGGCTGTTCCCTCATCCGCGTCTTCCCGGCTCCTTGAAACTTAATCGAGGAACAGCCTGGCAGCTCCCACGGTCCGGTCCCTAGGATTCTTCACGTCCGCAGGGTGGAAAGGAAGTCCCAGGAAACCTGCTGGTCGCAGGGGGTAGGCCAGCATGCCTCAGGCCCAGATGTCCCCAGGAAGGGCCAGCCCACCGTGCCTGTTTTCCCTGGAACCTTCTGGGCCTCGTTGGGCTTTCAGGAAGGACCTCCCTGCTCTAAAGGGGAGAGGAAAGGCTGGACGGTAGCCCTGAACCACATGCCCTGTGCCGCCAGAGCACAGGCGCCGTGCTGCCTTGGCCATGTGGAAGTCCCGCCTTCCATGGAATGAGGTGGGGACGATTGGACGCATGCATCAGCTGCCAGGGAGTAAGCCTTACGTTGCCACGCCTTCTCCAGGGCATGGCTCGTGCGGCACTTTGCCGGCTGCGAGGACTCAGGGGGTGTGGAAGAAGGCCTTACTTTTTGGCCTTACTTAAGAAAATGTCAACGGGTGTTTGTGTGTGTTTCTTGTGTATGTGTGTTTGGGACCACGTATAACAGTGTGTCAGTGCAGTTCCAAGTGTTCATGGCTCTGCTGGAGATCCAGTGTGAGTGCTGTGTTGTGAGGGTGACATTGTGTGTGTGTGTGCGTGTGTGTGTGTATGTGTTGCGGGAAACTATTTGTATGTCTGTAAGAAAAAGTCGATGGGTGTTTGGTTGTGTTTCTTGTGTATGTGTGTGTCGGGACCACGTTTGTGTGTATATAAGGGTAGTTCCAAGTCATTCTGAGAGTTGTGTTGTGAGTGTGATAGTTTATGTGTGTGTTTATGTGTTTGTGGTAAACCATTATGCATGCCTGTAAATAAAGTCGATGGGTGTTTTTCTGTATTTCTTGTGTATGTGTGTGTTGGGACCTCGTTTTTGAGTATGTTAGGGAATTCCAAATGTTGATGTCTATGCCGGGGACCCAGTGTGAGTGCTGTGTTGTGAATGTGATAGTGTGTGTGTGTGTGTGTGTGTCTGTGTGTCTTTGAGGGAAACCATTTTGTATGCCTGTAAGAAAAAGTCAATGGGTGTTTCTGTGTGTTTCTTGTTTATGTGTGTCTCGGGACAACGTATTTGCGAATGTCAGGGCAGTTCCAAGTGGTGATGGCTCTGCAAGGAACAGTGTGAGTGCTGTGTTGTGAGTGTGACAGTGTGTGTGTGTGTGTGTGTTAGGGGGAACCCCACTGTGTCTGCCTGTAAGGAAATGTCGATGGGTGTTTGTGTGTGTTTCTTGTGTATCTGTGTTTCGGGACCACGTTTGTGAGTGTGTCGGGGCAGTTCCAAGTGTTCATGGCTCTGCTGGAGATCCAGTGTGAGTGCTGTGTTGTGAGGGTGACATTGTGTGTGTGTGTGTGTGTTGCGGAAAACCATTTGTATGCCTGTAAGAAAATGTCGATGGGTGTTTCCGTGTGTTTCTTGTGTATGTCTGTGTTGGGAAAACGTTTGTGAGTATGTTAGGGTAGTTCCAAGTGTTGATGTCTCTGCCGAGGTACAGAGTGAGTGCTGTGTTGTGAGTGTGACAGTGTGTGTGTGTGTTTTTGGGAAACCATTGTGTATGCCTGTAATAGAAATTCGATGGGTGTATTTGCTCGTTCTTGCGTATGTGTGTTTCAGGACCACATTTGTGAGTGTGTGAGGGCAGTTCCAAGTGTTCATGGATTTGCTGGAGATCCAGCGTGAGGTATGTGTTGTGAGTGTGACAGTGTGTGTGCGTGTCTGTGTGTGTGTTTGCGGGAAACCATTCTGTATGCCTATAAGAAAAATTCGATGGGTGTTTGTTTGTGTTTCTTCTGTATGTGTGTGTCGGGACCACATTTGTGAATATGTTAGGGCAGTTCCAAGTGTTGATGGCTCTGCTGGAGACCCAGTGAGAGTGCTGTGTTGTGAGTGTGACAGTGTGTGTGTGTGTGCATGTGTGTGTGTGTTTCGGGGAACCCCACTGTGTATGCTTCTAAGAAAAAGTCGACGGGTGTGTGTGTTTCCTGTGTATGTGTGTGTGGGGACCAGGTCTGTGAATATGTTGGGGCAGGTCCAAGTGCCAGTGTGAGTGCTGTGTTGTGAGTGTGGCAGAGTGTGTTTCTGTGTGTGTTTGTGTTTGTGGGAAAACATTGTGTATGCCTGTAAGAATAAGTCGATGGATGTTTGTGAGAGTTTCATGTGTATGTGTGTGTCGCGACCACATTTGTGAATATTTTAGGGCAGTTCCAAGTGTTGATGGTTCTGCTGGATACCCATTGTGAGTGCTGTGTTGTAAGTGTGACAGTGTGTGTGTGTGTGTTCTCGGGAAACCATTGTGTATGCCTGTAAGAAAAAGTCGATGGGTGTTTGTGTGTGTTTCTTGTGTATGTGTGTGTCGGTAAAACGTTTGTGAGTATGTTAGGGCAGTTCCAAGTGTTGATGGCTCTGCCGAGGCCCAGTGTGAGTACTGTGTTGTTAGTGTGACAGTGTGTGTGTGTGTGTGTGTGTGTGTGTTTGGGGAAACCCCCCTCTGTCTGCCTATAACAAAAAGTTGATGGGTGTTTGTGTGTGTTTCTTGTGTATGTGTGTGTCGGGACCACGTTTGTTTGTATGTTAGGGCAGATTCAACTGCCAGTGGGAATGCTGTGTCGTGAGTGTGATAGTGTGTGTGTGTGTGTTTGTGGAAACCATTGTGTATAACTGTAAGAGAAAGTCAATGGGAGTTTGTGTGTGTTTCTTGTGTATGTTTGTGTCGGGACCACGTTTGTGAGTATGTTAGGGCAGTTGCAAGTGTTGATGGCTCAGCTGGTGCCCAGTGTGAGTGCTGTGTTGTGTTTGACAGTGTGTTTGTGTGTGTGGGTGTTTCTTTGGGGGAAACCCACTGTGGTTGCCTGTAAGAAAAAGTCGAAGGATATTTTTGTGTGTTTCTTGTGTATGTGTGTGTCGGGACCACGTTTGTGTGTCTGCAGGGCACATTCAAGTGCCAGTGTGAGTGCTGTGTTGTGAGTGTGATAGTGAGTTTGCGTGTGTGTTTGTTTGCGGGAAACTATTGTGTATGCCTGTAAAAAAAAATCGATGGCTGTTTGTGTGTGTTTCTTCTGTATGTGTGTGTTGGTACCACGTTTGTAGTATGTTAGGGCAGTTCCAAGTGTTGATGGCTCTGCTGGATACCCACTGTGAGTGCTGTGTTGTGAGTGTGACAGTGTGTGTGTATGTTTGCGGGAAACCATTGTATATGCCTGTAAGAAAATGTCGATGGGTGTTTGTGTGTGTTTCTTGTGTATGCGTATTACGAGACCACGTTTGTGAGTATGTCAGAGCAGTTCCAAGTGCTGATGGCTCTGCTGGAAACACAGTGTGAGTGCTGTGTTGTGAGTGTAATAATGTGTGTGTGGGTGTGTGTTTGGGGGAACCCCACTGTGTATACCTGTATGAAAATGTCGATGGGTGTTTGTGTGTGTTTCTTGTGTATGTGTGTGTCAGGACCACGTTTTTGAGTAGGTTAGGGCAGTTCAAAGTGTTGATGGTTATTCCGGAGACCCAATGTGAGTGCTGTGTGCTGAGTGTGACAGTGTGTGTGTATGTGTCTGTGTGTGTGTTTCAGGGAAACCATTGTGTATGACTGTAAGAAAAAGTCGATGGGTGTTTGTGTGTTACTTGTATATGTGTGTGTCGGGCCACGTTTGAGAGTATGTTAGGGCAGTTTCAAGTGTTGAGGGTTCTGCGGGAGACCCAGTGTGAGTGCTGTGTTGTGAGTGTCATAGTGTGTGTGTGTGTGTGTGTGTGTGTGTGTTTTGGGAACACCACTGTGTCTGCATGTAAGAAAATTCGATGGGTGTTTGTGTGTGTTTCTTCTGTATGTGTGTGTCGGGACCACGTTTGTGTGTATATAAGGGTAGTTCCAAGTCATTCTGAGAGTTGTGTTGTGAGTGTGATAGTTTATGTGTGTGTTTATGTGTTTGTGGTAAACCATTATGTATGACTGTAAATAAAGTCGAAGGGTGTTTTGGTGTGTCTTGTGTATGTGTGTGTTGGGACTTCGTTATTGAGTATGTTAGGGAATTCCAAATGTTGATGTCTATGCCGGGAACCCAGTGTGAGTGCTGTGTTGTAATTGTGATAGTGTGTGTGTGTGTGTGTGTTTGCGGGAAACCATTTTGTATGCCTGTAAGAAAAAGTCGATGGGTGTTTCTGTGTGTTTCTTGTGTATGTGTGTGTCGGGACAACGTTTTTGGGTATTTCAGGGCAGTTCCAAGTGGTGATGGCTCTGCAAGGAACAGTGTGAGTGCTGTGTTGTGAGTGTGACAGTGTGTGTGTGTGTGTTCGGGGGAACCCCACTGTGTCTGCCTGTAAGAAAAAGTCGATTGGTGTTTATGTGCTTTTCTTGTGTATGTGTGTTTCGGGACCACGTATGTGAGTGTGTCAGGGCAGTTCCAAGTGTTGATGGCTCTGCTGCAGACCCAGTGTGAGTGCTGTGTTGTGAGTATGACAGTGTGTGTGTGTGTTTTGGGGAACACCACTGTGTCTGCCTGTAAGAAAAGTCGAAGGATGTTTGTGTGTGTTTCTTGTGTATGTGTGTGTCGGGACCACATTTGTGTGTATATAAGGGTAGTTCTAAATAATTCTGAGAGTTGTGTTGTGAGTGTGATAGTTTATGTGTGTGTTTATGTGTTTGTGGTAAACCATTATGTATGCCTGTAAATAAAGTCGATGGGTGTTTTTGTGTGTTTCCTGTGTATGTGTGTGTTGGGATCTCGTTTTTGAGTATGTTAGGGAATTCCAATGTTGATGTCTATGCCGGGGACCCAGTGTGAGTGCTGTGTTGTGAGTTGGTAGTGTGTGTGTCTGTGTGTGTGTGTTTGCGGGAAACCAATTTTTATGCCTGTAAGAAAAAGTGGATGGGTGTTTGTGTGTGTTTCTTGTGCATGTGTGTGTCGGGACCACGTTTGTGTGTATATATGGGTAGTTCCAAGACATTCTGAGAGTTGTGTTGTGAGTGTGATAGTTTATGTGTGTGTTTATGTGTTTGTGGTAAACCATTATGTATGCCTGTAAATAAAGTCGATGGGTGTTTTTGTGTGTTTCCTGTGTATATGTTTGTTGGGATCTCGTTTTTGAGTATGTTAGGGAATTCCAAATGTTGATGTCTATGCCGGGGACCCAGTGGGAGTGCTGTGTTGTGAGTGTGATAGTGTGTGTGTGTGTTTGTGTTTGCGGGAAATCATTTTGTATGACTGTAAGAAAAAGTCGATGGGTGTTTGTGTGTGTTTCTTGTGTATGTGTGTGTCGGGACCATGTTTGTGTGTATCTTAGGGCAGATTCAAGTTCCCGTGTGAGTGCTGTGTTCTGAGTGTGATAGTGTGTGTGTGTCTGTGTGTGTTTGCAGGAAACCGTTGAGTACGCCTGTATGAAAAATTCGATGGGTGTTTATGTGTGTTTCTTGTGAATGTGTGTTTCGGGACCACGTATGTGAGTGTGTCAGGGCAGTTCCAAGTGTTGATGGCTCTGCTGCAGACCTAGTGTGAGTGCTGTATTGTGAGTGTGACAGTGTGTGTGTGTGTGTGTGTGTGTGTGTGTTTTGGGGAACACCACTGTGTCTGCCTGTAAGAAAAGTCGATGGATGTTTGTATGTTTCTTGTGTATGTGTGTGTCGGGACCACATTTTTATGTATATAAGGGTTTCCAAGTCATTCTGAGAGTTGTGTTGTGAGTGTGATAGTTTATGTGTGTGTTTATGTGTTTGTGGTAAACCATTATGTATGACTGTAAATAAAGTTGATGGGTGTTTTTGTGTGTTTCCTGTGTATGTGTGTGTTGGGACCTTGTTTTTGAGTATGTTAGGGAATTCCAAATGTTGATGTCTATGCCGGGGACCCAGTGTGAGTGCTGTGTTGTGAGTGTGGTAGTGTGTGTGTGTGTGTGTGTGTGTGTGTTTGCGGGAAACCATTTTGTATGCCTGTAAGAAAAAGTCGATGGGTGTTTCTGTGTGTTTCTTGTGTATGTGTGTCTCGGGACAACGTTTTTGGGTATGTCAGGGCAGTTCCAAGTGGTGATGGCTCTGCAAGGAACAGTGTGAGTGCTGTGTTGTGAGTGTGACAGTGTGTGTGTGTGTGTTTGGGTGAACCCCACTGTGTCTGCCTGTAAGAAAATGTCGATGGGTGTTTGTGTGTGTTTCTTGTGTATGTGTGTTTGGGACCACGTATGTGAGTGTGTCAGGGCAGTTCCAAGTGTTCATGGCTCTGCTGGAGATCCAGTGTGAGTGCTGTGTTGTGAGGGTGACATTGTGTGTGTGTGTGCGTGTGTGTGTGTATGTGTTGCGGGAAACTATTTGTATGCCTGTAAGAAAATGTCGATGGGTGTTTCTGTGTGTTTCTTGTGTATGTCTGTGTTGGGAAAACGTTTGTGAGTATGTTAGGGTAGTTCCAAGTGTTGATGTCTCTGCCGAGGTACAGAGTGAGTGCTCTGTTGTGAGTGTGACAGTGTGTGTGTGTGTGTTTGGGAAACCATTGTGTATGCCTGTAAGAGAAATTCGATGGGTGTATTTGCTTGTTCTTGCATATGTGTGTTTCAGGACCACATTTGTGAGTGTGTGAGGGCAGTTCAAAGTGTTCATGGATTTGCTGGAGATCCAGTGTGAGTTATGTGTTGTGAGTGTGACAGTGTGTGTTCGTGTCTGTGTGTGTGTTTGCGGGAAACCATTCTGTATGCCTATAAGAAAAATTCGATGGGTGTTTGTTTGTGTTTCTTCTGTATGTGTGTGTCGGGACCACATTTGTGAATATGTTAGGGCAGTTCCAAGTGTTGATGGCTCTGCTGGAGACCCAGTGAGAGTGCTGTGTTGTGAGTGTGACAGTGTGTGTGTGTGTGCATGTGTGTGTGTGTTTGGGGGAACCCCACTGTGTATGCTTCTAAGAAAAAGTCGACGGGTGTGTGTGTTTCTTGTGTATGTGTGTGTGGGGACCACGTCTGTGAGTATGTTGGGGCAGATCCAAGTGCCAGTGTGAGTGCTGTGTTGTGAGTGTGGCAGAGTGTGTTTCTGTGTGTGTTTGTGTTTGTGGGAAAACATTGTGTATGCCTGTAAGAATAAGTCGATGGATGTGTGTGAGAGTTTCATGTGTATGTGTGTGTCGCGACCACATTTGTGAATATTTGAGGGCAGTTCCAAGTGTTGATGGTTCTGCTCGATACCCATTGTGAGTGCTGTGTTGTAAGTGTGACAGTGTGTGTGTGTGTTCTCGGGAAACCATTGTGTATGCCTGTAAGAAAAAGTCGAATGGTGTTTGTGTGTGTTTCTTGTTTATGTGTGTGTCGGTAAAACGTTTGTGAGTATGTTAGGGAAGTTCCAAGTGTTGATGGCTCTGCCGAGGCCCAGTGTGAGTACTGTGTTGTTAGTGTGAGAGTGTGTGTGTGTGTGTGTGTGTGTTTGGGGAAACCCCACTCTGTCTGCCTATAACAAAAAGTTGATGGGTGTTTGTGTGTGTTTCTTGTGTATGTGTGTGTCGGTAAAACGTTTTTGAGTATGTTAGGGCCGTTCCAAGTGTTGATGGCTCTGCCGAGGCCCAGTGTGAGTACTGTGTTGTTAGTGTGACAGTGTGTGTGTGTGTGTGTGTGTGTGTGTGTTTGGGGAAACCCCACTCTGTCTGCCTGTAACAAAAAGTCAATGGGAGTTTGTGTGTGTTTCTTGTGTATGTGTGTGTCGGGACCACGTTTGTTTGTATGTTAGGGCAGATTCAAGTGTCAGTGGGAATGCTGTGTTGTGAGTGTGATAGTGTGTGTGTGTGTTTGCGGAAACCATTGTGTATGACTGTAAGAGAAAGTCAATGGGAGTTTGTGTGTGTTTCTTGTGTATGTTTGTGTCGGGACCACGTTTGTGAGTATGTTAGACCAGTTCCAAGTGTTGATGGCTCAGCTGGGGCCCAGTGTGAGTGCTGTGTTGTGTTTGACAGTGTGTGTGTGTGTGTGTGTGTGTGTGTCTTTGGGGGAACCCCACTGTGGCTGCCTGTAAGAAAAAGTCGAAGGATATTTTTGTGTGTTTCTTGTGTATGTGTGTGTCGGGACCACGTTTGTGTGTCTGCAGGGCACATTCAAGTGCCAGTGTGAGTGCTGTGTTGTGAGTGTGATAGTGAGTTTGCATGTGTGTTTGTTTGCGGGAAACTATTGTGTATGCCTGTAAAAAAAAATCGATGGCTGTTTGTGTGTGTTTCTTCTGTATGTGTGTGTTGGTACCACGTTTGTAGTATGTTAGGGCAGTTCCAAGTGTTGATGGCTCTGCTGGATACCCACTGTGAGTGCTGTGTTGTGAGTGTGACAGTGTGTGTGTATGTTTGCGGGAAACCATTGTATATGCCTGTAAGAAAATGTCGATGGGTGTTTGTGTGTGTTTCTTGTGTATGCGTATTACGAGACCACGTTTGTGAGTATGTCAGAGCAGTTCCAAGTGCTGATGGCTCTGCTGGAAACACAGTGTGAATGCTGTGTTGTGAGTGTAATAATGTGTGTGTGGGTGTGTGTTTGGGGGAACCCCACTGTGTATACCTGTATGAAAATGTCGATGGGTGTTTGTGTGTGTTTCTTGTGTATGTGTGTGTCAGGACCACGTTTTTGAGTAGGTTAGGGCAGTTCAAAGTGTTGATGGTTATTCCGGAGACCCAATGTGAGTGCTGTGTGCTGAGTGTGACAGTGTGTGTGTATGTGTCTGTGTGTGTGTTTCAGGGAAACCATTGTGTATGACTGTAAGAAAAAGTCGATGGGTGTTTGTGTGTTACTTGTATATGTGTGTGTCGGGCCACGTTTGAGAGTATGTTAGGGCAGTTTCAAGTGTTGAGGGTTCTGCGGGAGACCCAGTGTGAGTGCTGTGTTGTGAGTGTCATAGTGTGTGTGTGTGTGTGTGTGTGTGTGTTTTGGGAACACCACTGTGTCTGCATGTAAGAAAATTCGATGGGTGTTTGTGTGTGTTTCTTCTGTATGTGTGTGTCGGGACCACGTTTGTGTGTATATAAGGGTAGTTCCAAGTCATTCTGAGAGTTGTGTTGTGAGTGTGATAGTTTATGTGTGTGTTTATGTGTTTGTGGTAAACCATTATGTATGACTGTAAATAAAGTCGAAGGGTGTTTTGGTGTGTCTTGTGTATGTGTGTGTTGGGACTTCGTTATTGAGTATGTTAGGGAATTCCAAATGTTGATGTCTATGCCGGGAACCCAGTGTGAGTGCTGTGTTGTAATTGTGATAGTGTGTGTGTGTGTGTGTGTTTGCGGGAAACCATTTTGTATGCCTGTAAGAAAAAGTCGATGGGTGTTTCTGTGTGTTTCTTGTGTATGTGTGTGTCGGGACAACGTTTTTGGGTATTTCAGGGCAGTTCCAAGTGGTGATGGCTCTGCAAGGAACAGTGTGAGTGCTGTGTTGTGAGTGTGACAGTGTGTGTGTGTGTGTTCGGGGGAACCCCACTGTGTCTGCCTGTAAGAAAAAGTCGATTGGTGTTTATGTGCTTTTCTTGTGTATGTGTGTTTCGGGACCACGTATGTGAGTGTGTCAGGGCAGTTCCAAGTGTTGATGGCTCTGCTGCAGACCCAGTGTGAGTGCTGTGTTGTGAGTATGACAGTGTGTGTGTGTGTTTTGGGGAACACCACTGTGTCTGCCTGTAAGAAAAGTCGAAGGATGTTTGTGTGTGTTTCTTGTGTATGTGTGTGTCGGGACCACATTTGTGTGTATATAAGGGTAGTTCTAAATAATTCTGAGAGTTGTGTTGTGAGTGTGATAGTTTATGTGTGTGTTTATGTGTTTGTGGTAAACCATTATGTATGCCTGTAAATAAAGTCGATGGGTGTTTTTGTGTGTTTCCTGTGTATGTGTGTGTTGGGATCTCGTTTTTGAGTATGTTAGGGAATTCCAATGTTGATGTCTATGCCGGGGACCCAGTGTGAGTGCTGTGTTGTGAGTTGGTAGTGTGTGTGTCTGTGTGTGTGTGTTTGCGGGAAACCAATTTTTATGCCTGTAAGAAAAAGTGGATGGGTGTTTGTGTGTGTTTCTTGTGCATGTGTGTGTCGGGACCACGTTTGTGTGTATATATGGGTAGTTCCAAGACATTCTGAGAGTTGTGTTGTGAGTGTGATAGTTTATGTGTGTGTTTATGTGTTTGTGGTAAACCATTATGTATGCCTGTAAATAAAGTCGATGGGTGTTTTTGTGTGTTTCCTGTGTATATGTTTGTTGGGATCTCGTTTTTGAGTATGTTAGGGAATTCCAAATGTTGATGTCTATGCCGGGGACCCAGTGGGAGTGCTGTGTTGTGAGTGTGATAGTGTGTGTGTGTGTTTGTGTTTGCGGGAAATCATTTTGTATGACTGTAAGAAAAAGTCGATGGGTGTTTGTGTGTGTTTCTTGTGTATGTGTGTGTCGGGACCATGTTTGTGTGTATCTTAGGGCAGATTCAAGTTCCCGTGTGAGTGCTGTGTTCTGAGTGTGATAGTGTGTGTGTGTCTGTGTGTGTTTGCGGGAAACCGTTGAGTACGCCTGTATGAAAAATTCGATGGGTGTTTATGTGTGTTTCTTGTGAATGTGTGTTTCGGGACCACGTATGTGAGTGTGTCAGGGCAGTTCCAAGTGTTGATGGCTCTGCTGCAGACCTAGTGTGAGTGCTGTATTGTGAGTGTGACAGTGTGTGTGTGTGTGTGTGTGTGTTTTGGGGAACACCACTGTGTCTGCCTGTAAGAAAAGTCGATGGATGTTTGTATGTTTCTTGTGTATGTGTGTGTCGGGACCACATTTTTATGTATATAAGGGTTTCCAAGTCATTCTGAGAGTTGTGTTGTGAGTGTGATAGTTTATGTGTGTGTTTATGTGTTTGTGGTAAACCATTATGTATGACTGTAAATAAAGTTGATGGGTGTTTTTGTGTGTTTCCTGTGTATGTGTGTGTTGGGACCTTGTTTTTGAGTATGTTAGGGAATTCCAAATGTTGATGTCTATGCCGGGGACCCAGTGTGAGTGCTGTGTTGTGAGTGTGGTAGTGTGTGTGTGTGTGTGTGTGTGTGTGTGTTTGCGGGAAACCATTTTGTATGCCTGTAAGAAAAAGTCGATGGGTGTTTCTGTGTGTTTCTTGTGTATGTGTGTCTCGGGACAACGTTTTTGGGTATGTCAGGGCAGTTCCAAGTGGTGATGGCTCTGCAAGGAACAGTGTGAGTGCTGTGTTGTGAGTGTGACAGTGTGTGTGTGTGTGTTTGGGTGAACCCCACTGTGTCTGCCTGTAAGAAAATGTCGATGGGTGTTTGTGTGTGTTTCTTGTGTATGTGTGTTTGGGACCACGTATGTGAGTGTGTCAGGGCAGTTCCAAGTGTTCATGGCTCTGCTGGAGATCCAGTGTGAGTGCTGTGTTGTGAGGGTGACATTGTGTGTGTGTGTGCGTGTGTGTGTGTATGTGTTGCGGGAAACTATTTGTATGCCTGTAAGAAAATGTCGATGGGTGTTTCTGTGTGTTTCTTGTGTATGTCTGTGTTGGGAAAACGTTTGTGAGTATGTTAGGGTAGTTCCAAGTGTTGATGTCTCTGCCGAGGTACAGAGTGAGTGCTCTGTTGTGAGTGTGACAGTGTGTGTGTGTGTGTTTGGGAAACCATTGTGTATGCCTGTAAGAGAAATTCGATGGGTGTATTTGCTTGTTCTTGCATATGTGTGTTTCAGGACCACATTTGTGAGTGTGTGAGGGCAGTTCAAAGTGTTCATGGATTTGCTGGAGATCCAGTGTGAGTTATGTGTTGTGAGTGTGACAGTGTGTGTTCGTGTCTGTGTGTGTGTTTGCGGGAAACCATTCTGTATGCCTATAAGAAAAATTCGATGGGTGTTTGTTTGTGTTTCTTCTGTATGTGTGTGTCGGGACCACATTTGTGAATATGTTAGGGCAGTTCCAAGTGTTGATGGCTCTGCTGGAGACCCAGTGAGAGTGCTGTGTTGTGAGTGTGACAGTGTGTGTGTGTGTGCATGTGTGTGTGTGTTTTGGGGAACCCCACTGTGTATGCTTCTAAGAAAAAGTCGACGGGTGTGTGTGTTTCTTGTGTATGTGTGTGTGGGGACCACGTCTGTGGGTATGTTGGGGCAGATCCAAGTGCCAGTGTGAGTGCTGTGTTGTGAGTGTGGCAGAGTGTGTTTCTGTGTGTGTTTGTGTTTGTGGGAAAACATTGTGTATGCCTGTAAGAATAAGTCGATGGATGTGTGTGAGAGTTTCATGTGTATGTGTGTGTCGCGACCACATTTGTGAATATTTGAGGGCAGTTCCAAGTGTTGATGGTTCTGCTCGATACCCATTGTGAGTGCTGTGTTGTAAGTGTGACAGTGTGTGTGTGTGTGTGTGTTCTCGGGAAACCATTGTGTATGCCTGTAAGAAAAAGTCGAATGGTGTTTGTGTGTGTTTCTTCTTTATGTGTGTGTCGGTAAAACGTTTGTGAGTATGTTAGGGAAGTTCCAAGTGTTGATGGCTCTGCCGAGGCCCAGTGTGAGTACTGTGTTGTTAGTGTGAGAGTGTGTGTGTGTGGGTGTGTGTATGTGTGTGTGTTTGGGGAAACCCCACTCTGTCTGCCTATAACAAAAAGTTGATGGCTGTTTGTGTGTGTTTCTTGTGTATGTGTGTGTCGGGACCACGTTTGTTTGTATGTTAGGGCAGATTCAAGTGTCAGTGGGAATGCTGTGTTGTGAGTGTGATAGTGTGTGTGTGTGTTTGCGGAAACCATTGTGTATGACTGTAAGAGAAAGTCAATGGGAGTTTGTGTGTGTTTCTTGTGTATGTTTGTGTCGGGACCACGTTTGTGAGTATGTTAGACCAGTTCCAAGTGTTGATGGCTCAGCTGGGGCCCAGTGTGAGTGCTGTGTTGTGTTTGACAGTGTGTGTGTGTGTGTGTGTGTGTGTCTTTGGGGGAACCCCACTGTGGCTGCTTGTAAGAAAAAGTCGAAGGATATTTTTGTGTGTTTCTTGTGTATGTGTGTGTCGGGACCACGTTTGTGTGTCTGCAGGGCACATTCAAGTGCCAGTGTGAGTGCTGTGTTGTGAGTGTGATAGTGAGTTTGCATGTGTGTTTGTTTGCGGGAAACTATTGTGTATGCCTGTAAAAAAAAATCGATGGCTGTTTGTGTGTGTTTCTTCTGTATGTGTGTGTTGGTACCACGTTTGTAGTATGTTAGGGCAGTTCCAAGTGTTGATGGCTCTGCTGGATACCCACTGTGAGTGCTGTGTTGTGAGTGTGACAGTGTGTGTGTATGTTTGCGGGAAACCATTGTATATGCCTGTAAGAAAATGTCGATGGGTGTTTGTGTGTGTTTCTTGTGTATGCGTATTACGAGACCACGTTTGTGAGTATGTCAGAGCAGTTCCAAGTGCTGATGGCTCTGCTGGAAACACAGTGTGAATGCTGTGTTGTGAGTGTAATAATGTGTGTGTGGGTGTGTGTTTGGGGGAACCCCACTGTGTATACCTGTATGAAAATGTCGATGGGTGTTTGTGTGTGTTTCTTGTGTATGTGTGTGTCAGGACCACGTTTTTGAGTAGGTTAGGGCAGTTCAAAGTGTTGATGGTTATTCCGGAGACCCAATGTGAGTGCTGTGTGCTGAGTGTGACAGTGTGTGTGTATGTGTCTGTGTGTGTGTTTCAGGGAAACCATTGTGTATGAGTGTAAGAAAAAGTCGATGGGTGTTTGTGTGTTACTTGTATATGTGTGTGTCGGGGCACGTTTGAGAGTATGTTAGGGCAGTTTCAAGTGTTGAGGGTTCTGCGGGAGACCCAGTGTGAGTGCTGTGCTGTGAGTGTCATAGTGTGTGTGTGTGGGGGGGGGTGTTTTGGGAACACCACTGTGTCTGCCTGTAAGAAAAGTCGATGGGTGTTTGTGTGTGTTTCTGTGTATGTGTGTGTCGGGACCACGTTTGTGTGTATATAAGGGTAGTTCCAAGTCATTCTGAGAGTTGTGTTGTGAGTGTGATAGTTTATGTGTGTGTTTATGTGTTTGTGGTAAACCATTATGTATGCCTGTAAATAAAGTCGATGGGTGTTTTTGTGTGTTTCTTGTGTATGTGTGTGTTGGGACCTCGTTTTTGAGTATGTTAGGGAATTCCAAATGTTGATGTCTATGCCGGGGACCCAGTGTGAGTGCTGTGTTGTGAGTGTGATTGTGTGTGTGTGTGTGTGTGTGTGTTTGTGGGAAACCATTTTGTATGTGTGTAAGAAAAAGTCGATGGGTGTTTCTGTGTGTTTCTTGTGTATGTGTGTCTCGGGACAACGTTTTTGGGTATGTCAGGGCAGTTCTAAGTGGTGATGGCTCTGCAAGGAACAGTGTGAGTGCTGTGTTGTGAGTGTGACAGTGTGTGTGTGTGTGTGTGTGTTTGGGGGAACACTACTGTGTCTGCCTGTAAGAAAATGTCAATGGGTGTTTGTGTGTGTTTCTTGTGTATGTGTGTTTGGGACCACGTATATGAGTGTGTCAGTGCAGTTCCAAGTGTTCATGGCTCTGCTGGAGATCCAGTGTGAGTGCTGTGTTGTGAGGGTGACATTGTGTGTCTGTGTGCGTGTGTGTGTGTATGTGTTGCGGGAAACTATTTGTATGTCAGTAAGAAAAAGTCGATGGGTGTTTGGTTGTGTTTCCTGTGTATGTGTGTGTCGGGACCACGTTTGTGAATATTTTAGGGCAGTTCCAAGTGTTGATGGTTCTGCTGGAGACCCATTGTGAGTGCTGTGTTGTATTGTGACAGTGTGTGTGTGTGTGTTCTCGGGAAACCATTGTGTATGCCTGTAAGAAAAAGTCGATTGCTGTTTGTGTGTGTTTCTTGTGTATGTGTGTGTCGGTAAAACGTTTGTGAGTATGTTAGGGCAGTTCCAAGTGTTGATGGCTCTACCGAGGCCCAGTGTGAGTACTGTGTTGTTAGTGTGACAGTGTGTGTGTGTGTGTGTGTGTGTGTGTGTGTTTGCGGGAAACCATTTTGTATGCCTGTAAGAAAAAGTCGATGTGTGTTTCTGTGTGTTTCTTGTGTATATGGGTCTCGGGACAACGTATTTGGGTATGTCAGGGCAGTTCCAAGTGGTGATGGCTCTGCAAGGAACAGTGTGAGTGCTGTGTTGTGAGTGTGACAGTGTGTGTGTGTGTGTGTTTGGGGGAACCCCACTGTGTCTGCCTGTAAGAAAATGTTGATGGGTGTTTGTGTGTGTTTCTTGTGTATGTGTGTGTCGGTACCATGTTTGTGTGTATGTTAGGGCAGATTCAATGTCCCGTGTGAGTGCTGTGTTCTGAGTGTGATAGTGTGTGTGTGTGTGTGTGTGTGTGTTTGCGGGAAACCATTTTGTATGCCTGTAAGAAAAAGTCGATGGGTGTTTCTGTGTGTTTCTTGTGTATGCGTGTGTAGGAAGAACGTTTTTGGGTATGTCAGGGTAGTTCCAAGTGGTGATGGATGTGCAAGGAACAGTGTGAGTGCTGTGTTGTGAGTGTGACAGTGTGTGTGTGTGTGTTTGGGGGAACCCCACTGTGTCTGCCTATAAGGAAATGTAGATGGGTGTTTGTGTGTGTTTCTTGTGTATGTGTGTGTTGGGACCACGTTTCTGTGTATGTTAGGGCAGATTCAAGTGCCTGTGTGAGTGCTGTGTTCTGAGTGTCATAGTGTGTGTGTGTCTGTGTGTTTTTTCGGGAAACCGTTTTGTACACCTGAATGAAAAAGTCGATGGATGTTTATGTGTGTTTCTTTTGTATGTGTGTTTCGGGACCACGTATGTGAGTGTGTCGGGTTAGTTCCAAGTGTTGATGGCTCTGCTGCAGACCCAGTGTGAGTACTGTGTTGTGAGTGTGACAGTGTGTGTGTGTGTGTTATGGGGAACACCACTGTGTCTGCCTCTAAGAAAAGTCAATGGATGTTTGTGTGTGTTTCTTGTGTATATGTGTGTCGGGACCATGTTTGTGTGTATATAAGGGTAGTTCTAAGCCATTCTGAGAGTTGTGTTGTGAGTGTGATAGTTTATGTGTGTGTTTATGTGTTTGTGGTAAACCATTATGTATGACTGTAAATAAAGTCGAAGGGTGTTTTTCTGTATTTCTTTTGTATGTGTGTGTTGGGACCTCGTTTTTGAGTATGTTAGGGAATTCCAAATGTTGATGTCTATGCCGGGGACCCAGTGTGAGTGCTGTGTTGTGAGTGTGATAGTGTGTGTGTGTGTGTGTGTATTTGCGGGAAACCATTTTGTATGCCTGTAAGAAAAAGTCGATGGGTGTTTCTGTGTGTTTCTTGTGTATATGTGACGCGGGACAACAATTTTAGTTATGTCAGGGCAGTTCCAAGTGGTGATGGCTCTGCAAGGAACAGTGTGAGTGCTGTGTTGTGAGTGTGACAGTGTGTGTGTGTGTGTTTGGGGGAACCGCACTGTGTCTGCCTGTAAGAAAATGTCGATGGGTGTTTGTGTGTGTTTCTTGTGTATGTGTGTGTCGGGACCACGTTTGTGTGTATGTTAGGGCAGATTCAACTGCCTGTGTGAGTGCTGTGTTCTGAGTGTCATAGTGTGTGTGTGTCTGTGTGTGTTAGCTGGAAACCGTTGAGTACGCCTCTATGAAAAAGTCAATGGGTGTTTATGTTTGATTGTTGTGAATGTGTTTTTCAGGAGCACGTATGTGAGTGTGTAAGGGGAGTTTCAAGTGTTGATGGCTCTGCTGCAGACCCAGTGTGAGTGCTGTGTTGTGAGTGTGACAGTGTGTGTGTGTGTGTGTGTGTTTTGGGGAACACCACTGTGTCTGCCTCTACGAAAAGTCGATGGATCTTTGTGTGTGTTTCTTGTGTATGTGTGTGTCGGGACCACGTTTGTGTGTTTATTAGGGTAGTTCCAAGTCATTCTGAGAGTTGTGTTGTGAGTGTGATAGTTTATGTGTGTGTTTATGTGTTTTTGGTAAACCATTATGTATGCCTGTAAATAAAGTCGATGGGTGTTTTTGTCTCTTTCTTGTGTATGTGTGTGTCGGGACCTCATTTTTGACTATGTTATGGAATTACAAATGTTGATGTCTGTGCCGGGGACCCAGTGTGAGTGCTGTGTTGTGAGTGTGACTGTGTGTGTGTGTGTGTTTTGGGGAAAACCACTGTGTCTGCCTGTAAGGAAAGTGATGGGTGTTTGTGTGTTTTTCTTCTGTATGTGTGTGTCGGGACCACGTTGGTGTGTATATAAGGGTAGTTCCAAGTCATTCTGAGAGTTGTGTTGTGAGTGTGATAGTTTATGTGTGTGTTTATGTGTTTGTGGTAAATCATTATGTATGACTGTAAATAAAGTCGAAGGGTGTTTTGGTGTGTCTTGTGTATGTGTGTATTGGGACTTCGTTATTGAGTAAATTAGGGAATTCCAAATGTTGATGTCTATGCCGGGAACCCAGTGTGAGTGCTGTGTTGTAATTGTGATAGTGTGTGTGTGTGTGTGTGTTTCCGGGAAACTGTGTTGTATGCCTGTAAGAAAAAGTTGATGGGTGTTTCTGTGTGTTTCTTGTGTATGTGTGTGTCAGGACAACGTTTTTGGGTATTTCAGGGCAGTTCCAAGTGGTGATGGCTCTGCAAGGAACAGTGTGAGTGCTGTGTTGTGAGTGTGACAGTGTGTGTGTGTGTGTTCGGGGGAACCCCACAGTGTCTGCCTGTAAGAAAAAGTCGATGGGTGTTTATGTGCGTTTCTTGTGTATGTGTGTTTGGGACCACGTATGTGAGTGTGTCAGGGCAGTTCCAAGTGTTGATGGCTCTGCTGCAGACCCAGTGTGAGTGCTGTGTTGTGAGTATGACAGTGTGTGTGTATGTTTTGGGGAACACCACTGTGTCTGCCTTTAAGAAAAGTCGAAGGATGTTTGTGTGTGTTTCTTGTGTATGTGTGTGTCGGGACCACATTTGTGTGTATATAAGGGTAGTTATAAGTCATTCTGAGAGTTGTGTTGTGAGTGTGATAGTTTATGTGTGTGTTTATGTGTTTGTGGTAAACCATTATGTATGCCTGTAAATAAAGTCGATGGGTGTTTTTGTGTGTTTCCTGTGTATGTGTGTGTTGGGATCTCGTTTTTGAGTATGTTAGGGAATTCCAAATGTTGATGTCTATGCCGGGGACCCAGTGTGAGTGCTGAGTTGTGAGTTGTTAGTGTGTGTGTCTGTGTGTGTGTTTGCGGGAAACCAATTTTTATGCCTGTAAGAAAAAGTCGATGGGTGTTTGTGTGTGTTTCTTGTGCATGTGTGTGTCGGGACCACGTTTGTGTGTATATATGGGTAGTTCCAAGTCATTCTGAGAGTTGTGTTGTGAGTGTGATAGTTTATGTGTGTGTTTATGTGTTTGTGGTAAACCATTATGTATGCCTGTAAATAAAGTCGATGGGTGTTTTTGTGTGTTTCCTGTGTATATGTGTGTTGGGATCTCGTTTTTGAGTATGTTAGGGAATTCCAAATGTTGATGTCTATGCCGGGGACCCAGTGTGAGTGCTGTGTTGTGAGTGTGATAGTGTGTGTGTGTGTGTGTGTTTGCGGGAAACCATTTTGTATGCCTGTAAGAAAAAGTCGATGGGTGTTTCTGTGTGTTTCTTGTGTATGTGTGTGTCGGGACAACGTTTTTGGGTATTTCAGGGCAGTTCCAAGTGGTGATGGCTCTGCAAGGAACAGTGTGAGTGCTGTGTTGTGAGTGTGACAGTGTGTGTGTGTGTGTTTTGGGGAACCCCACTGTGTCTGCCTGTAAGAAAAAGTCGATGGGTGTTTGTATGTGTTTCTTGTGTATGTGTGTGTCGGGACCATGTTTGTGTGTATGTTAGGGCAGATTCAAGTTCCCGTGTGAGTGCTGTGTTCTCAGTGTGATAGTTTGTGTGTGTCTGTGTGTGTTTGCGGGAAACCGTTGAGTACGCCTGTATGAAAAATTCGATGGGTGTTTATGTGTGTTTCTTGTGAATGTGTGTTTTGGGACCACGTATGTGAGTGTGTCAGGGCAGTTCCAAGTGTTGATGGCTCTGCTACAGACCCAGTGTGAGTGCTGTATTGTGAGTGTGACAGTGTGTGTGTGTGTGTGTGTGTTTTGAGGAACACCTCTGTGTCTGCCTGTAAGAAAAGTCGATGGATGTTTGTATGTTTCTTGTGTATGTGTGTGTCGGGACCACATTTTTATGTATATAAGGGTTTCCAAGTCATTCTGACAGTTGTGTTGTGAGTGTGATAGTTTATGTGTGTGTTTATGTGTTTGTTGTAAACCATTATGTATGACTGTAAATAAAGTCGATGGGTGTTTTTGTGTGTTTCTTGTGTATGTGTGTGTTGGGACCTCGTTTTTGAGTATATTAGGGAATTCCAAATGTTGATGTCTATGCCGAAGACCCAGTGTGAGTGCTGTGTTCTGAGTGTGACAGTGTGTGTGTGTGTGTTTGGGGGAACCCCACTGTATCTACCTGTAAGAAAATGTCGATGGGTGTTTGTGTGTGTTTCTTGTGGATGTGTGTGTCGGGACCACGTTTGTGTGTATGTTAGGGCAGATTCAAGTGCCCGTGTGAGTGCATGTTCTGAGTGTGATAGTGTGTGTGTGTGTGTGTGTTTGCGGTAAACCATTTTTTTTGCCTGTAAGAAAAATTCGATGGGTGTTTGGTTTTGTTTCTTGTGTATGTCTGTGTCGGGACCACGTTTGTGTGTATATAAGGGTAGTTCCAAGTCATTCTGAGAGTTGTGTTGTGAGTGTGATAGTTTATTTGTGTGTTTATGTGTTTGTGGTAAACCATTATGTATGCCTGTAAATAAAGTTGATGGGTGTTTTTGTGTGTTTCCTGTGTATGTGTGTGTTGGGACCTCGTTTTTGAGAATGTTAGGGAATTCCAAATGTTGATTTCTATGCCGGGGACCCAGTGTGAGTTCTGTGTTGTGAGTGTGGTAGTGTGTGTGTGTGTGTGTGTGTGTTTGCGGGAAACCATTTTGTATGCCTGTAAGAAAAAGTCGATGGGTGTTTCTGTGTGATTCTTGTGTATGTGTGTCTCGGGACAACGTTTTTGGGTATGCCAGGGCAGTTCCAAGTGGTGATGGCTCTGCAAGGAACAGTGTGAGTGCTGTGTTGTGAGTGTGACAGTGTGTGTGTGTTTGTTTGGGTGAACCCCACTGTGTCAGCCTGTAAGAAAATGACAATGGGTGTTTGTGTGTGTTTCCTGTGTATGTGTGTTTGGGAACACGTATGTGAGTGTGTCATGGCAGTTCCAAGTGCTCATGGCTCTGCTGGAGATCCAGTGTGAGTGCTGTGTTGTGAGGGTGACATTGTGTGTCTGTGTGCGTGTAAGTGTGTATGTGTTGCGGGAAACTATTTGTATGTTCAGTAAGAAAAAGTCGATGGGTGTTTGGTTGTGTTTCCTGTGTATGTGTGTGTCGGGACCACGTTTGTGAATATTTTAGGGCAGTTCCAAGTGTTGATGGTTCTGCTCTATACCCATTGTGAGTGCTGTGTTGTATTGTGACAGTGTGTGTGTGTGTGTTCTCGGGAAACCATTGTGTATGCCTGTAAGAAAAAGTCGATTGCTGTTTGTGTGTGTTTCTTGTGTATGTGTGTGTCGGTAAAACGTTTGTGAGTATGTTAGGGCAGTTCCAAGTGTTGATGGCTCTACCGAGGCCCAGTGTGAGTACTGTGTTGTTAGTGTGACAGTGTGTGTGTGTGTGTGTGTGTGTGTGTTTGCGGGAAACCATTTTGTATGCCTGTAAGAAAAAGTCGATGTGTGTTTCTGTGTGTTTCTTGTGTATATGTGTCTCGGGACAACGTATTTGGGTATGTCAGGGCAGTTCCAAGTGGTGATGGCTCTGCAAGGAACAGTGTGAGTGCTGTGTTGTGAGTGTGACAGTGTGTGTGTGTGTGTTTGGGGGAACCCCACTGTGTCTGCCTGTAAGAAAATGTTGATGGGTGTTTGTGTGTGTTTCTTGTGTATGTGTGTGTCGGTACCATGTTTGTGTGTATGTTAGGGCAGATTCAATGTCCCGTGTGAGTGCTGTGTTCTGAGTGTGATAGTGTGTGTGTGTGTGTGTGTGTGTTTGCGGGAAACCATTTTGTATGCCTGTAAGAAAAAGTCGATGGGTGTTTCTGTGTGTTTCTTGTGTATGCGTGTGTAGGAAGAACGTTTTTGGGTATGTCAGGGTAGTTCCAAGTGGTGATGGATGTGCAAGGAACAGTGTGAGTGCTGTGTTGTGAGTGTGACAGTGTGTGTGTGTGTGTGTTTGGGGGAACCCCACTGTGTCTGCCTATAAGGAAATGTCGATGGGTGTTTGTGTGTGTTTCTTGTGTATGTGTGTGTTGGGACCACGTTTCTGTGTATGTTAGGGCAGATTCAAGTGCCTGTGTGAGTGCTGTGTTCTGAGTGTCATAGTGTGTGTGTGTCTGTGTGTTTTTTCGGGAAACCGTTTTGTACACCTGAATGAAAAAGTCGATGGATGTTTATGTGTGTTTCTTTTGTATGTGTGTTTCGGGACCACGTATGTGAGTGTGTCAGGTTAGTTCCAAGTGTTGATCGCTCTGCTGCAGACCCAGTGTGAGTACTGTGTTGTGAGTGTGACAGTGTGTGTGTGTGTGTTATGGGGAACACCACTGTGTCTGCCTCTAAGAAAAGTCAATGGATGTTTGTGTGTGTTTCTTGTGTATATGTGTGTCGGGACCGTGTTTGTGTGTATATAAGGGTAGTTCTAAGCCATTCTGAGAGTTGTGTTGTGAGTGTGATAGTTTATGTGTGTGTTTATGTGTTTGTGGTAAACCATTATGTATGACTGTAAATAAAGTCGAAGGGTGTTTTTCTGTATTTCTTTTGTATGTGTGTGTTGGGACCTCGTTTTTGAGTATGTTAGGGAATTCCAAATGTTGATGTCTATGCCGGGGACCCAGTGTGAGTGCTGTGTTGTGAGTGTGATAGTGTGTGTGTGTGTGTGTATTTGCGGGAAACCATTTTGTATGCCTGTAAGAAAAAGTCGATGGGTGTTTCTGTGTGTTTCTTGTGTATATGTGACGCGGGACAACAATTTTAGTTATGTCAGGGCAGTTCCAAGTGGTGATGGCTCTGCAAGGAACAGTGTGAGTGCTGTGTTGTGAGTGTGACAGTGTGTGTGTGTGTGTTTGGGGGAACCGCACTGTGTCTGCCTGTAAGAAAATGTCGATGGGTGTTTGTGTGTGTTTCTTGTGTATGTGTGTGTCGGGACCACGTTTGTGTGTATGTTAGGGCAGATTCAACTGCCTGTGTGAGTGCTGTGTTCTGAGTGTCATAGTGTGTGTGTGTCTGTGTGTGTTAGCTGGAAACCGTTGAGTACGCCTCTATGAAAAAGTCAATGGGTGTTTATGTTTGATTGTTGTGAATGTGTTTTTCAGGAGCACGTATGTGAGTGTGTAAGGGGAGTTTCAAGTGTTGATGGCTCTGCTGCAGACCCAGTGTGAGTGCTGTGTTGTGAGTGTGACAGTGTGTGTGTGTGTGTGTGTTTTGGGGAACACCACTGTGTCTGCCTCTACGAAAAGTCGATGGATCTTTGTGTGTGTTTCTTGTGTATGTGTGTGTCGGGACCACGTTTGTGTGTTTATCAGGGTAGTTCCAAGTCATTCTGAGAGTTGTGTTGTGAGTGTGATAGTTTATGTGTGTGTTTATGTGTTTTTGGTAAACCATTATGTATGCCTGTAAATAAAGTCGATGGGTGTTTTTGTCTCTTTCTTGTGTATGTGTGTGTCGGGACCTCATTTTTGACTATGTTATGGAATTACAAATGTTGATGTCTGTGCCGGGGACCCAGTGTGAGTGCTGTGTTGTGAGTGTGACTGTGTGTGTGTGTGTGTTTTGGGGAAAACCACTGTGTCTGCCTGTAAGGAAAGTGATGGGTGTTTGTGTGTTTTTCTTCTGTATGTGTGTGTCGGGACCACGTTGGTGTGTATATAAGGGTAGTTCCAAGTCATTCTGAGAGTTGTGTTGTGAGTGTGATAGTTTATGTGTGTGTTTATGTGTTTGTGGTAAATCATTATGTATGACTGTAAATAAAGTCGAAGGGTGTTTTGGTGTGTCTTGTGTATGTGTGTATTGGGACTTCGTTATTGAGTAAATTAGGGAATTCCAAATGTTGATGTCTATGCCGGGAACCCAGTGTGAGTGCTGTGTTGTAATTGTGATAGTGTGTGTGTGTGTGTGTGTGTGTTTCCGGGAAACTGTGTTGTATGCCTGTAAGAAAAAGTTGATGGGTGTTTCTGTGTGTTTCTTGTGTATGTGTGTGTCAGGACAACGTTTTTGGGTATTTCAGGGCAGTTCCAAGTGGTGATGGCTCTGCAAGGAACAGTGTGAGTGCTGTGTTGTGAGTGTGACAGTGTGTGTGTGTGTGTTCGGGGGAACCCCACAGTGTCTGCCTGTAAGAAAAAGTCGATGGGTGTTTATGTGCGTTTCTTCTGTATGTGTGTTTGGGACCACGTATGTGAGTGTGTCAGGGCAGTTCCAAGTGTTGATGGCTCTGCTGCAGACCCAGTGTGAGTGCTGTGTTGTGAGTATGACAGTGTGTGTGTATGTTTTGGGGAACACCACTGTGTCTGCCTTTAAGAAAAGTCGAAGGATGTTTGTGTGTGTTTCTTGTGTATGTGTGTGTCGGGACCACATTTGTGTGTATATAAGGGTAGTTATAAGTCATTCTGAGAGTTGTGTTGTGAGTGTGATAGTTTATGTGTGTGTTTATGTGTTTGTGGTAAACCATTATGTATGCCTGTAAATAAAGTCGATGGGTGTTTTTGTGTGTTTCCTGTGTATGTGTGTGTTGGGATCTCGTTTTTGAGTATGTTAGGGAATTCCAAATGTTGATGTCTATGCCAGGGACCCAGTGTGAGTGCTGAGTTGTGAGTTGTTAGTGTGTGTGTCTGTGTGTGTGTTTGCGGGAAACCAATTTTTATGCCTGTAAGAAAAAGTCGATGGGTGTTTGTGTGTGTTTCTTGTACATGTGTGTGTCGGGACCACGTTTGTGTGTATATATGGGTAGTTCCAAGTCATTCTGAGAGTTGTGTTGTGAGTGTGATAGTTTATGTGTGTGTTTATGTGTTTGTGGTAAACCATTATGTATGCCTGTAAATAAAGTCGATGGGTGTTTTTGTGTGTTTCCTGTGTATATGTGTGTTGGGATCTCGTTTTTGAGTATGTTAGGGAATTCCAAATGTTGATGTCTATGCCGGGGACCCAGTGTGAGTGCTGTGTTGTGAGTGTGATAGTGTGTGTGTGTGTGTGTTTGCGGGAAACCATTTTGTATGCCTGTAAGAAAAAGTCGATGGGTGTTTCTGTGTGTTTCTTGTGTATGTGTCTGTCGGGACAACGTTTTTGGGTATTTCAGGGCAGTTCCAAGTGGTGATGGCTCTGCAAGGAACAGTGTGAGTGCTGTGTTGTGAGTGTGACAGTGTGTGTGTGTGTGTTCGGGGGAACCCCACTGTGTCTGCCTGTAAGAAAAAGTCGATGGGTGTTTGTATGTGTTTCTTGTGTATGTGTGTGTCGGGACCATGTTTGTGTGTATGTTAGGGCAGATTCAAGTTCCCGTGTGAGTGCTGTGTTCTCAGTGTGATAGTTTGTGTGTGTCTGTGTGTGTTTGCGGGAAACCGTTGAGTACGCCTGTATGAAAAATTCGATGGGTGTTTATGTGTGTTTCTTGTGAATGTGTGTTTTGGGACCACGTATGTGAGTGTGTCAGGGCAGTTCCAAGTGTTGATGGCTCTGCTACAGACCCAGTGTGAGTGCTGTATTGTGAGTGTGACAGTGTGTGTGTGTGTGTGTGTGTTTTGAGGAACACCTCTGTGTCTGCCTGTAAGAAAAGTCGATGGATGTTTGTATGTTTCTTGTGTATGTGTGTGTCGGGACCACATTTTTATGTATATAAGGGTTTCCAAGTCATTCTGACAGTTGTGTTGTGAGTGTGATAGTTTATGTGTGTGTTTATGTGTTTGTGGTAAACCATTATGTATGACTGTAAATAAAGTCGATGGGTGTTTTTGTGTGTTTCTTGTGTATGTGTGTGTTGGGACCTCGTTTTTGAGTATATTAGGGAATTCCAAATGTTGATATCTATGCCGAAGACCCAGTGTGAGTGCTGTGTTCTGAGTGTGATAGTGTGTGTGTGTGTGTTTGGGGGAACCCCACTGTATCTGCCTGTAAGAAAATGTCGATGGGTGTTTGTGTGTGTTTCTTGTGGATGTGTGTGTCGGGACCACGTTTGTGTGTATGTTAGGGCAGATTCAAGTGCCCGTGTGAGTGCATGTTCTGAGTGTGATAGTGTGTGTGTGTGTGTGTGTGTTTGCGGTAAACCATTTTTTTTGCCTGTAAGAAAAATTCGATGGGTGTTTGGTTTTGTTTCTTGTGTATGTATGTGTCGGGACCACGTTTGTGTGTATATAAGGGTAGTTCCAAGTCATTCTGAGAGTTGTGTTGTGAGTGTGATAGTTTATTTGTGTGTTTATGTGTTTGTGGTAAACCATTATGTATGCCTGTAAATAAAGTTGATGGGTGTTTTTGTGTGTTTCCTGTGTATGTGTGTGTTGGGACCTCGTTTTTGAGAATGTTAGGGAATTCCAAATGTTGATGTCTATGCCGGGGACCCAGTGTGAGTGCTGTGTTGTGAGTGTGATTGTGTGTGTGTGTGTGTGTGTGTGTGTTTGTGGGAAACCATTTTGTATGTGTGTAAGAAAAAGTCGATGGGTGTTTCTGTGTGTTTCTTGTGTATGTGTGTCTCGGGACAACGTTTTTGGGTATGTCAGGGCAGTTCCAAGTGGTGATGGCTCTGCAAGGAACAGTGTGAGTGCTGTGTTGTGAGTGTGACAGTGTGTGTGTGTGTGTTTGGGTGAACCCCACTGTGTCAGCCTGTAAGAAAATGACAATGGGTGTTTGTGTGTGTTTCTTGTGTATGTGTGTTTGGGAACACGTATGTGAGTGTGTCATGGCAGTTCCAAGTGCTCATGGCTCTGCTGGAGATCCAGTGTGAGTGCTGTGTTGTGAGGGTGACGTTGTGTGTGTGTGTGCGTGTGTGTGTATGTGTTGCGGGAAACTATTTGTATATCAGTAAGAAAAAGTCGATGGGTGTTTGGTTGTGTTTCTTGTGTATTTGTGTGTCAGGACCACGTTTGTGTGTATATAAGGGTAGTTCCAAGTCATTCTGAGAGTTGTGTTGTGAGTGTGATAGTTTATGTGTGTGTTTATGTGTTTGTGGTAAACCATTATGCATGCCTGTAAATAAAGTCGATGGGTGTTCTTGTGTGTTTCTTGTGTATGTGTGTGTTGGGACCTCGTTTTTGAGTATGATAGGGAATTCCAAATGTTGATGTCTATTCCGGGGACCCAGTGTGAGTGCTGTGTTGTGAGTGTGATAGTGTGTGTGTGTGTGTGTCTTGAAGGACACCATTTTGTATGCCTGTAAGAAAAAGTCGATGGGTGTTTGTGTGTGTTTCTTGCGTATGTGTGTCTCGGGACAACGTATTTGGGTATATCAGGGCAGTTCGAAGTGGTGATGGCTCTGCATGGAACAGTGTGCGTGCTGTGTTGTGAGTGTGACAGTGTGTGTGTGTGTTTGGGGGAACCCCACTGTGTCTGCCTGTAAGGAAATGTCGATGGGTGTTTGTGTGTGTTTCTTGTGTACATGCGTTTCGGGAGCACGTATGTGAGTGTGTCAGGGCAGTTCCAAGTGTTCATGGCTCTGCTGGAGATCCAGTGTGAGTGCTGTGTTGTGAGGGTGACATTGTGTGTGTGTGTGTGTGTGTGTGTGTCTTGCGGGAAACCATTTGTATGCCTGTAAGAAAAAGTCGATGGGTGTTTGTGTGTGTTTCTTCTGTATGTGTGTTTTGAGACCACGTTTGTGAATATGTTAGGTCAGTTCCAAGTGTTGATGGCTCTGCTTGAGACCCAGTGTGAGTGCTGTGTTGTGAGTGTGACAGTGTGTGTGTGTGTGTCTGTGTGTGTTTCGAAACCCCACTGTGTATGCCTTTACGAAAAAGTCGATGGGTGTTTGGTTGTGTTTCTTGCGTATGTGCGTGTCGGGACTACGTTTTTGAGTATGTTAGGGCAGTTCGAAGTGTTGATGGTTATGCCAGAGACCCAATGTGAGTGCTGTGTTGTGAGTGTGACAGTGTGTGTGTGTGTGTTTGTGTGTGTGTTTCAGGGAAACCATTGTGTATGACTGTAAGAAAAATTCGATGGATGTTTGTGTGTTACTTGTATATGTGTGTGTCGGGCCACGTTTGAGAGTATGTTAGGGCAGTTTCAAGTGTTGAGGGTTCTGCGGGAGACCCAATGTGAGTGCTGTGTTGTGAGTATCATAGTGTGTGTGTGTGTGTCTGTGTGTGTGTGTTTTGGGAACACCACTGTGTCTGCCTGTAAGGAAATGTCGATGGGTGTTTGTGTGTGTTTCTTGTGTATCTGTGTTTCGGGAGCACGTATGTGAGTGTGTCAGGGCAGTTTCAAGTGTTCATGGCTCTGCTGGAGATCCAGTGTGAGTGCTGTGTTGTGAGGGTGACATTGTCTGTGTATGTGCTTGTGTGCGTGTATGTGTTGCACGAAACTATTTGTATGTCTGTAAGAAAAGTCGATGGGTGTTTGGTTGTGTTTCTCTGTACGTGTGTGTCGGGACCACGTTTGTGTGTATATAAGTGTAGTTGCAAGTCATTCTGAGAGTTGTGTTGTGAGTGTGATAGTTTATGTGTGTGTTTACGTGTTTGTGGTAAACCATTATGCATGCGTGTAAATAAAGTCGATGGGTGTTTTTGTGTGTTTCTTGTGTATGTGTGTGTTGGGACCTCGTTTTTGAGTATGTTAGGGAATTCCAAATGTTGATGTCTATGCCGGGGACCCAGTGTGAGTGCTGTGTTGTGAGTGTGACAGTGTGTGTGTGTGTGTGTTTGGGGTAACCCCACTGTGTCTGACTGTAAGGTAATGTCGATGGGTGTTTGTGTGTGTTTCTTGTGTATCTGTGTTTCGGGAGCACGTATGTGAGTGTGTCAGGGCAGTTTCAAGTGTTCATGGCTCTGCTGGAGATCCAGTGTGAGTGCTGTGTTGTGAGGGTGACATTCTGTGTGTGTGTGTGTGTGTGTGTGTTGCGGAAAAACCATTGTGTATGACTGTAAGAAAAAGTCGATGGATGTTTGTGTGGTACTTGTATATTTGTGTGTCGGGCCACGTTTGAGAGTATGTTAGGTCAGTTTCAAGTGTTGAGGGTCCTGCGGGAGACCCAGTGTGAGTGCTGTGTTGTGTGTGTCATAGTGTGTGTGTGTCTGTGTGTGTGTGTTTTGGGAACACCACTGTTTCTGCCTGTAAGAAAAGTCGATGGGTGTTTGTGTGTGTTTCTGTGTATGTGAGTGTGGGACCACGTTTGTGTGTATATAAGGGTAGTTCTAAGTCATCCTGAGAGTTGTGTTGTGAGTGTGATAGTTTATGTGTGTGTTTATGTGTTTGTGGTAAATCATTATGTATGCCTGTAAATAAAGTCGATGGGTGTTTTTGTGTGTTTTTTGTGTATGTGTGTGTTGGGACCTCGTTTTTGAGTATGTTAGGGAATTCCAAATGCTGATGTCTATGCCGGGGACTCAGTGTGAGTGCTGTGTTGGGAGTTTGATAATGTGTGTGTGTGTGTGTGTGTGAGTGTGTGTTTGCGGGAAACCATTCTGTATGCCTGTAAGAAAAAGTTGATGGGTGTTTCTGTGTGTTTCTTGTGTATGTGTGTCTCGGGACAACGTTTTTGGGTATGTCAGCGCAGTTCCAAGTGGTGATGGCTCTGCAAGGAACAGTGTGAGTGCTGTGTTGTGAGTGTGACAGTGTGTGTGTGTGTGTTTGCGGGAACCCCACTGTGTCTGCCTGTAAGAAAATGTCAATGGGTGTTTGTGTGTGTTTCTTGTGTATGTGTGTTTGGGACCACGTATGTGAGTGTTTCAGGGCAGTTCCAAGTGTTCATGGCTCTGCTGGAGAGATCCAGTGTGAGTGCTGTGTTGTGAGGGTGACATTGTGTGTGTGTGTGCGTGTGTGTATGTGTTCCTTGCAACTATTTGTATGTCTGTAAGGAAAATTCGATGGGTGTTTGGTTGTGTTTCTTGTGCATGTGTGTGTCGGGACCATGTTTGTGTGTATATAAGTATAGTTCCAAGTCATTCTGAGAGTTGTGTTGTGAGTGAGATAGTTTATGTGTGTGTTTATGTGTTTGTGGTAAATCATTATGTGTGCCTGTAAATAAAGTCGATGGGTGTTTTTGTGTGTTTCTTGTGTATGTGTATGTTGGGACCTCGTTTTTGAGTATGTTAGGGAATTCCAAATGCTGATGTCTATGCCGGGGACCCAGTGAGTGCTGTGTTGTGAGTGTGATTGTGTGTGTGTGTGTGTGTGTGTGTCTTTGAAGGAAACCATTTTGTATGCATGTACGAAAAAGTCGATGGGTGTTTCTGTGTGTTTCTTGTGTATGTGTGCCTCGGGACAACGTTTTTGGGTGTGTCAGGGCAGTTCCAAGTGGTGATGGCTCTGCAAGGAACAGTGTGAGTGCTGTGTTGTGAGTGTGACAGTGTGTGTGTGTGTTTGGGGGAACCCCACTCTGTCTGCCTTTATGAAAAAGTCGATGGGTGTTTGGTTGTGTTTCTTGCGTATGTGTGTTTCGGGACCTCGTTTTTGAGTAAGTTAGGGAATTCCAAATGCTGATGTCTATGCCGGGGACCCAGTGCGAGTGCTCTGTTGTGAGTGTGATAGTTTGTGTGTGTGTGTGTGTGTTTGCGGGAAACCATTTTGTATGCGTGTAAGAAAAAGTCGATGTGTGTTTCTGTGTGTTTCTTGTGTATGTGTGTCTCGGGACAACGTTTTTGGGTATGTCAGGGCAGTTCCAAGTGGTGATGGTTCTGCAAGGAACAGTGTGAGTGCTGTGTTGTGAGTGTGACAGTGTGTGTGTGTGTGTTTGGGGGAACCCCACTGTGTCTGCCTGTAAGGAAATGTCGATGGGTGTTTTTGTGTGTTTCTTGTGTACATGTGTTTCGGGAGCACGTATGTGAGTGTGTCAGGGCAGTTCAAAGTGTTCATGGCTCTGCTGGAGATCCAGTGTGAGTGCTGTGTTGTGAAGGTGACATTGTGTGTGTGTGTGTGTTTGTGTGTGTTGCGGGAAACCATTTGTATGCATGTAAGAAAAAGTCGATGGGTGTTTGTGTGTGTTTCTTCTGTATGTGTGTTTCGGGACCACGTTTGTGAATATGTTAGGTCAGTTCCAAGTGTTGATGCCTCTGCTGGAGACCCAGTGTGAGTGCTGTGTTGTGAGTGTGACAGTGTGTGTGTGTGTGTCTGTGTGTGTTTCGAAACCCCACTGTGTATGCCTTTACGAAAAAGTCGATGGGTGTTTGGTTGTGTTTCTTGCGTATGTGTGTGTCGGGACTACGTTTTTGAGTTTTAGGGCAGTTCGAAGTGTTGATGGTTATGCCGGAGACCCAATGTGAGTGCTGTGTTGAGAGTGTGACAGTTTGTGTGTGTGTGTTTGTGTGTGTGTTTCAGGGAAACCATTGTGTATGACTGTAAGAAAAAGTCGATGGATGTTTGTGTGTTACTTGTATATGTGTGTGTCGGGCCACGTTTGAGAGTATGTTAGGGCAGTTTGAAGTGTTGAGGGTTCTGCCGGAGACCCAGTGTGAGTGCTGTGTTGTGAGTGTCATAGTGTGTGTGTGTGTGTCTGTGTGTGTGTTTTGGGACACCGCTGTGTCTTCCTGTAAGAAAAGTCGATGGGTGTTTGTGTGTGTTTCTGTGTATGTGTGTGTTGGGACCACGTATTTGGGTATGTCAGGGCAGGTCCAAGTGTTCATGGCTCTGCTGGAGATCCAGTGTGAGTGCTGTGTTGTGAGGGTGACATTGTGTGTGTGTGTGCGTGTGTGTATGTGTTCCTTGAAACTATTTGTATGTCTGTAAGAAAAATTCGATGGGTGTTTGGATGTGTTTCTTGTGTATGTCTGTGTCGGGACCACGTTTGTGTGTATATAAGGGTAGTTCCAAGTCATTCTGAGAGTTGTGTTGTGAGTGTGATAGTTTATGTGTGTGTTTATGTGTTTGTGGTAAACCATTATGCATGCCTGTAAATAAAGTCGATGGGTGTTTTTGTGTGTTTCTTGTGTATGTGTGTGTTGGGACTTCGTTATTGAGTATGTTAGGGAATTCCAAATGCTGATGTCTATGCCAGGGACCCAGTGTGAGTGCTCTGTTGTGAGTGTGATAGTGTGTGTGTGTGTGTGTGAGTGTGCGTGTTGCGGGAAACCATTTTGTATGCCTGTAAGAAAAAGTCGATGGGTGTTTCTGTGTGTTTCTTGTGTATGTGTGTGTAGGAAGAACGTTTTTGGGTATGTCAGGGTAGTTCCAAGTGGTGATGGCTCTGCTGCAGACGCAGTGTGACTGCTGTGTTGTGAGTGTGTGTGTTTTGGGGAACACCACTGTGTCTGCCTCTACGAAAAGTCGATGGATCTTTGTTTGTGTTTCTTTTGTATGTGTGTGTCGGGACCACGTTTGTGTGTTTATCAGGGTAATTCCAAGTCATTCTGAGAGTTGTGTTGTGAGTGTGATAGTTTATGTGTGTGTTTATGTGTTTTTGGTAAACCATTATGTATGCCTGTAAATAAAGTCGATGGGTGTTTTTGTCTCTTTCTTGTGTATGTGTGTGTCGGGACCTCATTTTTGACTATGTTATGGAATTACAAATGTTGATGTCTCTGCCGGGGACCCAGTGTAAGTGCTGTGTTGTGAGTGTGACTGTGTGTGTGTGTGTGTGTTTTGGGGAAAACCACTGTGTCTGCCTGTAAGGAAAGTGATGGGTGTTTGTGTGTGTTTCTTCTGTATGTGTGTGTCGGGACCACGTTTGTGTGTATATTAGGGTAGTTCCAAGTCATTCTGAGAGTTGTGTTGTGAGTGTGCTAGTTTATGTGTGTGTTTATGTGTTTGTGGTAAACCCTTATGCATGCCTGTAAATAAAGTCGATGGGTGTTTTTGTGTGTTTCTTGTGTATGTTTGTGTTGGGACCTCGTTTTTGAGTATGTTAGGGAATTCCAAATGTTGATGTCTATACAGAGGACGCAGTGTGAATGCTGTGTTGTGAGTGTGATAGTGTGTGTGTGTGTGTGTCTTTGAAGGAAACCATTTTGTATGCCTGCAAGAAAAAGTCGATGGGTGTTTCTGTGTGTTTCTTGTGTATATGTGTCTCGGGACAACGTATTTGCGTATGTCAGGGCAGTTCCAAGTGGTGATAGCTCTGCAAGGAACAGTGTGAGTGCTGTGTTGTAGTGTGACAGTGTGTGTGTGTGTGTGTGTGTTTGGGGGAACCCCACTGTGTCTGCCTGTAAGGAAATGTCGATGGGTGTTTGTGTGTGATTCTTGTGTATCTGTGTTTCGGGACCACGTATGTGAGTGTGTCAGGGCAGTTCCAAATGTTCATGGCTCTGCTGGAGATCCAGTGATAGCTGTGTTGTGAGGGTGACATTGTGTGTGTGTGTGTGTGTGTGTGTGTGTGTTGCGGGAAACCATTTGTATGCCTGTAAGAAAATGTCGATGGGTGTTTCTGTGTGTTTCTTATGTATGTCTGTGTTGGGAAAACGTTTGTGTGTATGTTAGGGTAGTTCCAAGTGTTAATGTCTCTACCGAGGTACAGAGTGAGTGCTGTGTTGTGAGTGTGACAGTGTGTGTGTGTGTTTTCAGGAAACCATTGTGTATGCTTGTAAGAAAAAGTCGATGGGTGTATTTGTGTGTTCCTGTGTATGTGTGTTTCAGGACCACATTTGTGAGTGTGTGAGGGCAGTTCCAAGTGTTCATGGCTTTGCTGGAGATCCAGTGTGAGTTATGTGTTGTGAGTGTGACAGTGTGTGTGCGTGTCTGTGTGTGTGTTTGCGGGAAACCATTCTGTATGCCTGTAAGAAAAATTCGATGGGTGTTTGTTTGTGTTTCTTCTGTATGTGTCGGGACCACATTTGTGAATATGTTAGGGCAGTTCCAAGTGTTGATGGCTCTGCTGGAGACCCAGTGAGAGTGCTGTGTTGTGAGTGTGACAGTGTGTGTGTGTGTGTCTGTATGTGTGTTTTTGGGGGAACCCCACTGTGTATGCTTCTAAGGAAAAGTCGATGGGTGTGTGTGTTTCCTGTGTATGTGTGTGTGGGGACCACGTTTGTGAGTATGTTGGGGCAGTTCCAAGTGCCATTGTGAGTGCTGTGTTGTGAGTGTGGCAGCGTGTGTTTCTGTGTGTGTTTGTGTTTGTGGGAAAACATTGTGTATGCCTATAAGAATAAGTCGATGGATGTTTGTGAGAGTTTCATATGTATGTGTGTGTCGCGACCACATTTGTGAATATTTTAGGGCAGTTCCAAGTGTTGATGCTTCTGCTGGATACCCATTGTGAGTGCTGTGTTGTAAGTGTGACAGTGTGTGTGTGTGTGTTCTCGGGAAACCATTGTGTATGCCTGTAAGAAAAAGTCGAATGCTGTTTGTGTGTGTTTCTTGTGTATGTGTGTGTCGGTAAAACGTTTGTGAGTATGTTAGGGCAGTTTCAAGTGTTGATGCCTCTGCCGAGGCCCAGTGTGAGTACTGTGTTGTTAGTGTGACAGTGTGTGTGTGTGTGTGTGTGTGTGTTTGCGGAAACCATTGTTTATGACTGTAAGAGAAAGTCAATGGGAGTTTGTGTGTGTTTCTTGTGTATGTTTGTGTCGGGACCACGTTTGTGAGTATGTTAGACCAGTTCCAAGTGTTGATGGCTCAGCCGGGGACCAGTGTGAGTGCTGTGTTGTGAGTTTGACAGTGTGTGTTTGTGTGTGGGTGTGTCTTTGGGGAACCCCACTGTGGCTACCTGTAAGAAAAAGTCGAAGGATATTTTTGTGTGTTTCTTGTGTATGTGTGTGTCGGGACCACGTTTGTGTGTATATAAGGGTAGTTCCAAGTCATTCTGAGAGTTGTGTTGTGAGTGTGATAGTTTATCTGTGTGTTTATGTGTTTGTGGTAAACCATTATGCATGCCTGTAAATAAAGTCGATGGGTGTTTTTGTGTGTTTCTTGTGTATGTGTGTGTTGGGACCTCGTTTTTGAGTATGTTAGGGAATTCCAAATGTTGATTTCTATGCCGGGTACCCAGTGTGAGTGCAGTGTTGTGAGTGTGATTGTGTGTGTGTGTGTGTGTGTGTCTTTGAAGGAAACCATTTTGTATGCCTGTAAGAAAAAGTCGATGGGTGTTTCTGTGTGTTTCTTGTGTATGTGTGTGTCAGGACCACGTTTTTGAGTAGGTTAGGGCAGTTCAAAGTGTTGATAGTTATTCCGGAGACCCAATGTGAGTGCTGTGTGCTGAGTGTGACAGTGTGTGTGTATTTGTCTGTGTGTGTGTTTCAGGGAAACCATTGTGTATGACTGTAAGAAAAAGTCGATGGTTGTTTGTGTGTTACTTGTATATGTCTGTGTCAGGCCACGTTTGAGAGTATGTTAGGGCAGTATCAAGTGTTGAGGGTTCTGCGGGAGACCCAGTGTGAGTGCTGTGTTGTGAGTGTCATAGTGTGTGTGTGTGTGTGTGTGTGTGTGTTTTGGGAACACCACTGTGTCTGCATGTAAGAAAAGTCGATGGGTGTTTGTGTGTGTTTCTTCTGTATGTGTGTGTCGGGACCACGTTTGTGTGTATATAAGGGTAGTTCCAAGTCATTCTGAGAGTTGTGTTGTGAGTGTGATAGTTTATGTGTGTGTTTATGTGTTTGTGGTAAACCATTATGAATGACTGTAAATAAAGTCGAAGGGTGTTTTGGTGTGTCTTGTGTATGTGTGTGTTGGGACTTCGTTATTGAGTATGTTAGGGAATTCCAAATGTTGATGTCTATGCCGGGAACCCAGTGTGAGTGCTGTGTTGTAATTGTGATAGTGTGTGTGTGTGTGTGTGTGTGTGTTTCCGGGAAACTATGTTGTATGCCTGTAAGAAAAAGTTGATGGGTGTTCCTGTGTGTTTCTTGTGTATGTGTGTGTCGGGACAACGTTTTTGGGTATTTCAGGGCAGTTCCAAGTGGTGATGGCTCTGCAAGGAACAGTGTGAGTGCTGTGTTGTGAGTGTGACAGTGTGTGTGTGTGTGTTCGGGGGAACCCCACTGTGTCTGCCTGTAAGAAAAAGTCGATGGGTGTTTATGTGCGTTTCTTGTGTATCTGTGTTTCGGGACCACGTATGTGAGTGTGTCAGGGCAATTCCAAGTGTTGATGGCTCTGCTGCAGACCCAGTGTGAGTGCTGTGTTGTGAGTATGACAGTGTGTGTCTGTGTTTTGGGGAACACCACTGTGTCTGCCTGTAAGAAAAGTCGAAGGATGTTTGTGTGTGTTTTTTGTGTATGTGTGTGTCGAGACCACATTTGTGTGTATATAAGGGTAGTTCTAAATCATTCTGAGAGTTGTGTTGTGAGTGTGATAGTTTATGTGTGTGTTTATGTGTTTGTGGTAAACCATTATGTATGCCTGTAAATAAAGTCGATGGGTGTTTTTGTGTGTTTCCTGTGTATGTGTGTGTTGGGACCTCGTTTTTGAGTATGTTAGGGAATTCCAAATGTTGATGTCTATGCCGGGGACCCAGTGTGAGTGCTGTGTTGTGAGTTGGTAGTGTGTGTGTCTGTGTGTGTGTGTTTGCGGGAAACCAATTTTTATGCCTGTAAGAAAAAGTCGATGGGTGTTTGTGTGTGTTTCTTGTGCATGTGTGTGTCGGGACCACGTTTGTGTGTATATATGGGTAGTTCCAAGACATTCTGAGAGTTGTGTTGTGAGTGTGATAGTTTATGTGTGTGTTTATGTGTTTGTGGTAAACCATTATGTATGCCTGTAAATAAAGTCGATGGGTGTTTTTGTGTGTTTCCTGTGTATATGTTTGTAGGGATCTCGTTTTTGAGTATGTTAGGGAATTCCAAATGTTGATGTCTATGCCGGGGACCCAGTGTGAGTGCTGTGTTGTGAGTGTGATAGTGTGTGTGTGTGTGTGTGTTTGCGGAAAATCATTTTGTATGACTGTAAGAAAAAGTCGATGGGTGTTTGTGTGTGTTTCTTGTGTATGTGTGTGTCGGGACCATGTTTGTGTGTATGTTAGGGCAGATTCAAGTTCCCGTGTGAGTACTGTGTTCTGAGTGTGATAGTGTGTGTGTGTCTGTGTGTGTTTGCGGGAAACCGTTGAGTACGCCTGTATGAAAAATTCGATGGGTGTTTATGTGTGTTTCTTGTGAAGGTGTGTTTCGGGACCACGTATGTGAGTGTGTCAGAGCAGTTCCAAGTGTTGATGGCTCTGCTGCAGACCCAGTGTGAGTGCTGTATTGTGAGTGTGACAGTGTGTGTGTGTGTGTGTGTGTGTGTTTTGGGGAACACCGGTGTGTCTGCCTGTAAGAAAAGTCGATGGATGTTTGTATGTTTCTTGTGTATGTGTGTGTCGGGACCACATTTTTATGTATATAAGGGTTTCCAAGTCATTCTGAGAGTTGTGTTGTGAGTGTGATAGTTTATGTGTGTGTTTATGTGTTTGTGGTAAACCATTATGTATGACTGTAAATAAAGTCGATGGGTGTTTTTGTGTGTTTCTTGTGTATGTGTGTATTGGGACCTCGTTTTTGAGTATATTAGGGAATTCCAAATGTTGATGTCTATGCCGGAAACCCAGTGTGGGTGTTGTGTTCTGAGTGTGACAGTGTGTGTGTGTGTGTGTTTGGGGGAACCCCACTGTGTCTGCCTGTAAGAAAATGTCGATGGGTGTTTGTGTGTGTTTCTTGTGTATGTGTGTGTCGGGACCACGTTTGTGTGTATGTTAGGGCAGATTCAAGTGCCCGTGTGATTGCATGTTCTGAGTGTGATAGTGTGTGTGTGTGTGTGTGTGTGTGTGTGTGTGTTTGCGGTAAACCATTTTGTATGCCTGTAAGAAAAAGTCGATAGGTGTTTGTGTGTGTTTCTTGTGTATTTGTGTCTCGGGACAACGTATTTGGGTATGTCAGGGCAGTTCCAAGTGGTGATGGCTCTGCAAGGAACAGTGTGAGTGCTGTGTTGTGAGTGTGACAGTGTGTGTGTGTGTGTTTGGGGGAACCCCACTGTGTCTGCCTGTAAGGAAATGTCGATGGGTGTTTGTGTGTGTTAATGTGTATCTGTGTTTTTGGAGCACGTATGTGAGTGTGTCAGGGCAGTGCCAAGTGTTCATGGCTCTGCTGGAGATCCAGTGTGAGTGCTGTGTTGTGAGGGTGACATTGTGTGTGTGTGTGTGTGTGTGTGTGTTGCGGGAAACCATTTGTATGCCTGTAAGAAAAAGTCGATGGGTGTTTGTGTGTGTTTCTTGTGTATGTGTGTTTCGGGACCACGTTTGTGAATATGTTAGGTCAGTTCCAAGTGTTGATGGCTCTGCTGGAGACCCATTGTGAGTGCTGTGTTGTGAGTGTGACAGTGTGTTTGTGTGTGTGTGTGTCTGTGTGTGTGTCGAAACCCACTGTGTATGCCTTTACGAAAAAGTCGATGGGTGTTTGTTTGTGTTTCTTGCGTATGTGTGTGTTGGGACTAGGTTTTTGAGTATGTTAGTGCAGTTTGAAGTGTTGATGGTTATGCCGGAGACCCAATGTGAGTGATGTGTTGTGAGTGTGACAGTTTGTGTGTGTGTGTCTGTGTGTGTGTTTCAGGGAACCCATTGTGTCTGACTGTAAGAAAAAGTCGATGGGTGTTTGTGTGTTACTTGTATATGTGTGTATCGGGCCACGTTTGTGTGTATGTTAGGGCAGATTCAAGTGCCCGTGTGAGTGCTGTGTTCTGAATTTGATAGTGTGTGTGTGTCTGTGTGTGTTTGCGGGAAACCATTGTGTACGCCTGTATGAAAAAGTCGATGGGTGTTTATGTGTGTTTCTTCTGTATGTGTGTTTCGGGACCACGTATGTGAGTGTGTCAGGGCAGTTCCAAGTGTTCATGGCTCTGCTGGAGATCCAGTGTGAGTGCTGTGTTGTGAGGGTGACATTGTGTGTGTGTGTGTGTGTGTGTGTTGCGGGAAACTATTTGTATGCCTGTAAGGAAAAGTCGATGGGTGTTTGGTTGTGTTTCTTGTGTATGTGTGTGTCGGGAACACATTTGTGAATATGAAGGTCAGTTCCAAGTGTTGATGGCTCTGCTGGAGACCCAGTGTGAGTGCTTTATGTGAGTGTGACTGTGTGTGTGTGTGTGTGTGTCTGTGTGTGTTTCGAAACCCCACTGTGTATGCGTTTATGAAAAAGTCGATGGGTGTTTGTGTGTGTTTCTTCTGTATCTGTGTGTCGGGAAAACTTTTGTGATTATGTTAGGGGAGTTCCAAGTGTTGATGGCTCCGCTGAGGCCCAGTGTGAGTGCTGTGTTGCGAGTGTGACAGTATATGTGTGTGTTTGCAGGAAACCACTGTGTATGCCTGTAAGAAAAAGTCGATTGGTGTATGCGTGTGTTTCTTGTGTATGTGTGTGTTGGGGCCTTGTTTTTGACTATGTTAGGGTAGTCCCAACTGTTGATGGCTATGCCGGGGACCCAGTGTGAGTGCTGTGTTGTGCGTGTGGTAGTGTATGTGTGTGTGTGTGTGTTTGTGTGTGTTTGCGGGAAACCATTGTGTATGTCTGTAAGAAAAACTCGTGGGGTGTTTTTGTCTGTTTCTTCTGCATGTGTGTTTCGGGACCACATTTGTGAATATGTTAGGGTAATTCCAACTGTTGATGGCTCTGCTGGAGATCCAATTCGTGAGTGCTCTGTCGTGAGTGTGACTTTTGTGTGTGTGTGTGTGTGTGTGTTTGTGGGAAACCTTTGTGTATGCCTGTAAGAAAAAGTCGATGAGTGTTTGTGTGTGTTATTTGTATATGTGTGTGTCAGGACCACGTTTGTGATTATGTTAAAGCAGTTCCAAATGTTGACGGCTGTGTTGGAGATCCAGTGTGAATGCTGTGTTGTGATTGTGATAGTGTGTGTGTGTGTCTGCGTGTGTTTCAGAACCCCCTGTGTATGCCTGTAAGAAAAACTCAGTGGGTGTTTGTGTGTGTTTCTTGTGTATGTGTGTTGGGAAAACGTTTGTGAGTATGTTAGGGCAGTTCAATGTGTTGATAGCTCTGCCGAGGCCCAGGGTGAGTGCTGTGTTGCGCGTGTGACAGTGTGAGTGTGTGTGTTTTCGGGAAACCATTGTGTATGCCTGTATGAAAAGGTCGATGGGTGTATTTGTGTGTTCTTGCGTATGTGTGTTTCAGGACCACATTTGTGAATGTGTGAGGGTAGTTGCAAGTGTTCATGGCTTTGCTGGAGATCCAGTGTGAGTGCTGTGTTGTGAGTGTGACAGTGTGTGTGCGTGTCTGTTTGTGTGTTTGCGGGAAACCATTCTGTATGCCTATAAGAAAAATTCGATGGGTGTTTGTGTTTCTTCTGTATGTGTGTGTCGGGACCACATTTGTGAATATCTTAGGGCAGTTCCAAGTGTTGATGGCTCTGCTGGAGACCCAGTGAGAGTGCTGTGTTGTGAGTGTGACAGTGTGTGTGAGTGTGTGTCTGTGTGTGTGTGTTTGGGGGAACCCCACTGTGTATGCTTCTAAGAAAAAGTCGATGGGTGTGTGTGTTTCTTGTGTATGTGTGTGTGGGGACCACATTTGTGAGTATGTTGGGGCAGTTCCAAGTGCCATTGTGAGTGCTGTGTTGTGAGTGTGGCAGAGTGTGTTTCTGTGTGTGTTTGTGTTTGCGGGAAAACATTGTGTATGCCTGTAAGAATAAGTCGATGGATGTTTGTGAGAGTTTCATGTGTATGTGTGTGTCGCGACCACATTTGTGAATATTTTAGGGCAGTTCCAAGTGTTGATGGTTCTGCTGGATACCCATTGTGAGTGCTGTGTTGTAAGTGTGACAGTGTGTGTGTGTGTGTTCTCGGGAAACCATTGTGTATGCCTGTAAGAAAAAGTCGATGGGTGTTTGTGTGTGTTTCTTGTGTATGTGTGTGTCGGTAAAATGTTTGTGAGTATGTTAGGGCAGTTCCAAGTGTTGATGGCTCTGCCGAAGCCCAGGGTGAGTACTGTGTTGTTAGTGTGACATTGTGTGTGTGTGTGTGGGGGGGAAACCCCACTCTCTCTGCCTGTAACAAAAAGTTGATGGGTGTTTGTGTGTGTTTCTTGTGTATGTGTGTGTCGGGACCACGTTTGTTTGTATGTTAGGGCAGATTCAAGTGCCACTGGGAATGCTGTGTTGTGAGTGTGATAGTGTGTGTGTGTGTGTGTTTGCGGAAAGCATTGTGTATGACTGTAAGAGAAAGTCAGTGGGAGTTTGTGTGTGTTTCTTGTGTATGTTTGTGTCGGGACCACGTTTGTGAGTATGTTAGGGCAGTTCCAAGTGTTGATGGCTCAGCCGGGGACCAGTGTGAGTGCTGTGTTGTGAGTTTGACAGTGTGTGTGTGTGTGTGGGTGTGTGTTTGGGGGAACCCCACTGTGGCTGCCTGTAAGAAAATGTGGAAGGATATTTTTGTGTGTTTCTTGTGTATGTGTGTGTCGGGACCACGTTTGTGTGTCTGCTAGGGCACATTCAAGTGCCAGTGTGAGTGCTGTGTTGTGAGTGTGATAGTGAGTTTGCGTGTGTGTTTGTTTCCGGGAAACCATTGTGTGTGCTTGTAAAAAAAAATCGATGGGTGTTTGTGTGTGTTTCTTCTGTATGTGTGTGTTGGTACCACGTTTGTAGTATGTTAGGGCAGTTCCAAGTGTTGATGGCTCTGCTGGACACCCACTGTGAGTGCTGTGTTGTGAGTGTGACAGTGTCTGTGTATGTTTGTGGGAAACCATTGTATATGCCTGTAAGAAAATATCGATGGGTGTTTGTGTTTGATTCTTGTGTATGCGTGTTTCGAGACCACGTTTGTGAGTATGTCAGGGCAGTTCCAAGTGGTGATGGCTCTGCTGGAGACACAGTGTGAGTGCTGTGTTGTGAGTGTAATAATGTGTGTGGGGGTGTTAGTTTGGGAACCCCACTGTGTATGCCTGTATGAAAATGTCGATGGGTGTTTGTGTGTGTTTCTTGTGTATGTGTGTGTCGGTAAAATGTTTGTGAGTATGTTAGGGCAGTTCCAAGTGTTGATGGCTCTGCCGAGGCCCAGTGTGAGTACTGTGTTGTTAGTGTGACATTGTGTGTGTGTGTGTGGGGGGGAAACCCCACTCTCTCTGCCTGTAACAAAAAGTTGATGGGTGTTTGTGTGTGTTTCTTGTGTATGTGTGTGTCGGGACCACGTTTGTGTGTATATAAGGGTAGTTACAAGTCATTCTGAGAGTTGTGTTGTGAGTGTGATAGTTTATGTGTGTGTTTATGTGTTTGTGGTAAACCATTATGCATGCCTGTAAATAAAGACGATGGGTGTTTTTCTGTGTTTCTTGTGTATGTGTGTGTTGGGACCTCGTTTTTGAGTATATTAGGGAATTCCAAATGCTGATGTCTATGCCAGGGACCCAGTGTGAGTGCTCTGTTGTGAGTGTGATAGTGAGTTTGCCTGTGTGTTTGTTTGCGGGAAACCATTGTGTATGCCTGTAAAAAAAATCGATGGGTGTTTGTGTGTTTTTCTTCTGTATGTGTGTGTTGGTACCACGTTTGTAGTATGTTAGGGCAGTTCCAAGTGTTGATGGCTCTGCTGGATATGCACTGTGAGTGCTGTGTTGTGAGTGTGACAGTGTGTGTGTATGTTTGCGGGAAACCATTGTATATGCCTGTAAGAAAATATCGATGGGTGTTTGTGTGTGTTTCTTGTGTATGCGTGTTTCGAGACCACGTTTGTGAGTATGTCAGGGCAGTTCCAAGTGGTGATGGCTCTGCTGGAGACACAGTGTGAGTGCTGTGTTGTGACTGTAATAATGTGTGTGTGGGTGTGTGTTTGGGGAACCCCACTGTGTATGCCTGTATGAAAATGTCGATGGGTGTTTGTGTTTTTCTTGTGTATGTGTGTGTCGGGACCACGTTTATGAGTATGTTAGGGCAGTTCGAAGGGTTGATGGTTTTGCCGGAGACCAGATATGAGTGCTGTGTGGTGAGTGTGACAGTGTGTGTGTGTGTGTGTCTGTGTGTGTGTTTCAGGGAAACCACTGTGTATGCCTGTAAGAAAAAGTCGATTGGTGTATGCGTGTGTTTCTTGTGTATGTGTGTGTTGTGGCCTGGTTTTTGAGTATGTTAGGGCAGTCCCAACTGTTGATGGCTATGCTGGGGACCCAGTGTGAGTGCTGTGTTGTGCGTGTGATAGTGTATGTGTGTGTGTGTGTGTGTGTGTGTTTTGCTGGAAACCATTGTGTATGTCTGCAAGAAAAAGTCGTGGGGTGTTTTTGTCTGTTTCTTCTGCATGTGTGTTTCGGGACCACGTTTGTGAATATGTTAGGGTAATTCCAAGTGTTGATGGCTCTGCTGGAGGTCCAATGTGAGTGCTCTGTCGAGAGTGTGACTTTTCTGTGTGTGTGTGTGTGTGTGTGTGTGTTTGCGGGAAACCATTGTATATGCCTGTAAGAAAAAGTCGATGGGTGTTTGTGTGTGTTATTTGTATATGTGTGTGTTAGGACCACGTTTGTGATTATTTTAAAGCAGTTCCAAGTGTTGACGGCTGTGTTGGAGACCCAGTGTGAGTGCTGCGTTGTGAGTGTGACAGTGTATGTGTGTGTCTGTGTGTGTTTCAGATCCCCTGTGTATGCCTGTAAGAAAAACTCAGTGGGTGGTTGTGTGTGTTTCTTGTGTATGTGTGTTGGGAAAAAGTTTGTGAGTATGTTACGGCAGTTCAAAGTGTTGATAGCTCTGCCGAGGCCCAGGGTGAGTGCTGTGTTGCGCGTGTGACAGTGTGTGTGTGTTTGTGTGTGTTAGTTTAAGGGAAACCATTGAGTATGCCTGTATGAAAAAGTCGATGGGTGTTTGTGTGTGTTTTTTCTGTATGTGAGTTTCGGGACCATGTCTGTCAGTGTGTCAGGGCAGTTCCAAGTGTTCATGGCTGTGCTGGAGATCCACTGTGAGTGCTGCATTGTCAGGGTGACAGTGTGTGTGCGTGTGTGTGTGTGTGTGTTTACGGGAAATCATTGTGTATGCCCGTAAGAATAAATCGATGGGTGTTTGTGTGAGTTTCTTGTGTATGTGTGTGTCGAGACCTCGTTTGTGAGTATTTTAGGGCAGTTCCAAGTGTTGATGGCTCTGCTGGATACGCACTGTGAGTGCTGTGTTGTGAGTGTGATAGTGTGTGTGTGTGTGTGTGTGTGTGTGTGTGTTTGCGGGAAACCATTGTGTATGCCTGTAAATAAATGTTGATGGGTGTTTCTGTGTGTTTCTTGTGTATGTCTGTGTTGGGAAAACGTTTGTGAGTATGTTAGGGTAGTTCCAAGTGTTGATGTCTCTGCCTAGGTACAGAGTGAGTTCTGTGTTGTGAGTGTGACAGTGTGTGTGTGTGTGTTTTCGGGAAACAATTGTGTATGCCTGTGTGAAAAAGTCGATGGGTGTATTTGTGTGTTCTTGCGTACGTGTGTTTCAGGACCACATTTGTGAGTGTGTGAGGGCAGTTCCAAGTGTTCATGGCTTTGCTGGAGATCCAGTGTGAGTGCTGTGTTGTGAGTGTGACAGTGTGTGTGTGTGTGTCTGTGTGTGTGTGTTTGGGGGAACCCCACTGTGTATGGTTCTACGAAAAAGTCAATGGGTGTCTGTGTTTCTTTTGTATGTGTGTGTGGGGACCACATTTGTGAGTATGTTGGGGCAGTTCCAAGTGCCAGTGTGAGTGCTGTGTTGTGAGTGTGATAGTGTGTGTGTGTGTGTGTTTGCGGAAACCATTGTGTATGACTGTAAGAGAAAGTCAATGGGAGTTTGTGTGTGTTTCTTGTGTATGTTTGTGTCGGGACCACGTTTGTGAGTATGTTAGGGCAGTTCCAAGTGTTGATGGCTCAGCCGGGGACCAGTGTGAGTGCTGTGTTGTGAGTTTGACAGTGTGTGTGTGTGTGTGTGTGTGTGTTTGGGGGAACCCCACTGTGGCTGCCTGTAAGAAAATGTGGAAGGATATTTTTGTGTGTTTCTTGTGTATGTGTGTGTCGGGACCACGTTTGTGTGTCTGCTAGGGCACATTCAAGTGCCAATGTGAGTGCTGTGTTGTGAGTGTGATAGTGAGTTTGCGTGTGTGTTTGTTTGCGGGAAACCATTGTGTATGCCTGTAAAAAAATCGATGGCTTTTGTGTGTGTTTCTTCTGTATGTGTGTGTTGGTACCACGTTTGTAGTATGTTAGGGCAGTTCCAAGTGTTGATGGCTCTGCTGGACACCCACTGTGAGTGTTGTGTTGTGAGTGTGACAGTGTGTGTGTATGTTTGTGGGAAACCATTATATATGCCTGTAAGAAAATATCGATGGGTGTTTGTGTTTGATTCTTGTGTATGCGTGTTTCGAGACCACGTTTGTGAGTATGTTAGGGTAGTTCCAAGTGTTGATGTCTCTGCCGAGGTACAGAGTGAGTGCTGTGTTGTGAGTGTGACAGTGTGTGTGTGTGTTTTTGGGAACCCCACTGTGTATGACTGTAAGAGAAAGTCGATGGGCGTATTTGCTTGTTCTTGCGTATGTTGTTTCAGGACCACATTTGTGAGTGATGAGGGTAGTTCCAAGTGTTCATGGCTTTGCTGGAGATCCAGTGTGAGTGCTGTGTTGTGAGTGTGACAGTGTGTGTGCGTGTCTGTGTGTGTGTTTGCGGGAAACCATTCTGTATGCCTATAAGAAAAATTCGATGGGTGTTTGTTTGTGTTTCTTCTGTATGTGTGTGTCGGGACCACATTTGTGAATATGTTAGGGCAGTTCCAAGTGTTGATGGCTCTGCTGGAGACCCAGTGAGAGTGCTGTGTTGTGAGTGTGACAGTGTGTGTGTGTGTGTCTGTGTGTGTGTGTATGGGGGGACCCCACTCTGTATGCTTCTAAGAAAAAGTCGATGGGTGTCTGTGTTTCTTGTGTATGTGTGTGTGGGGACCACATTTGTGAGTATGTTGGGGCAGTTCCAAGTGCCAGTGTGAGTGCTGTGTTGTGAGTGTGGCAGAGTGTGTTTCTGTGTGTGTTTGTGTTTGTGAGAAAACATTGTGTATGCCTGTAAGAATAAGTCGATGGATGTTTGTGAGAGTTTCATGTGTATGTGTATGTCACGACCACATTTGTGAATATTTTCCAGCAGTTCCAAGTGTTGATGGTTCTGCTGCATACCCATTGTGAGTGCTGTGTTGTAAGTGTGACAGTGTGTGTGTGTGTGTTCTCGGGAAAACATTGTGTATGCCTGTAAGAAAAAGTCGATGGGTGTTTCTGTGTGTTTCTTGTGTATGTGTGTGTCGGTAAAAAGTTTGTGAGTATGTTAGGGCAGTTCCAAGTGTTGATGGCTCTGCTGAGGCCCAGTGTGAGTGCTGTGTTGTTAGTGTGACAGTGTGTGTGTGTGTGTGTGTGTGTGTGTGTGTTTGGGGAAACCCCACTCTGTCTGCCTGTAACAAAAAGTTGATGGGTGTTTGTGTGTGTTTCTTGTGTATGTGTGTGTCGGGACCACGTTTTTTGTATGTTAGGGCAGATTCAAGTGCCACTGGGAATGCTGTGTTGTGAGTGTGATAGTGTGATAGTGTGTGTGTGTGTGTGTTTGCGGAAACCATTGTGTATGACTGTAAGAGAAAGTCAATGGGAGTTTGTGTGTGTTTCTTGTGTATGTTTGTGTCGGGACCACGTTTGGGAGTATGTTAGGGCAGTTCCAAGTGTTGATGGCTCAGCCGGGGACCAGTGTGAGTGCTGTGTTGTGAGTTTGACAGTGTGTGTGTGTGTGTGGGTGTGTGTTTGGGGGAACCCCACTGTGGCTGCCTGTAAGAAAATGTGGAAGGATATTTTTGTGTGTTTCTTGTGTATGTGTGTGTCGGGACCACGTTTGTGTGTCTGCTAGGGCACATTCAAGTGCCAGTGTGAGTGCTGTGTTGTGAGTGTGATAGTGAGTTTGCGTGTGTGTTTGTTTGCGGGAAACCAGTGTGTATGCCTGTAAAAAAAATCGATGGGTGTTTGTGTGTGTTTCTTCTGTATGTGTGTGTTGGTACCACGTTTGTAGTATGTTAGGGCAGTTCCAAGTGTTGATGGCTCTGCTGGACACCCACTGTGAGTGCTGTGTTGTGAGTGTGACAGTGTGTGTGTATGTTTGTGGGAAACCATTGTATATGCCTGTTAGAAAATATCGATGGGTATTTGTGTTTGATTCTTGTGTATGCGTGTTTCGAGACCACGTTTCTGAGTATGTCAGGGCAGTTCCAAGTGGTGATGGCTCTGCTGGAGACACAGTGTGAGTGCTGTGTTGTGAGTGTAATAATGTGTGTGTGGGTGTTTGTTTGGGAACCCCACTGTGTATGCCTGTATGAAAATGTCAATGGGTGTTTGTGTGTGTTTCTTGTGTATGTGTATGTCAGGACCACGTTTTTGAGTATGTTAGGGCAGTTCAAAGTGTTAATGGTTATGCTGGAGACCCAATGTGAGTGCTGTGTGGTGAGTGTGACAGTGTGTGTGTGTGTGTCTGTGTGTGTGTTTCAGGGAAACCATTGTGTATGACTGTAAGAAAAAGTCGATGGATGTTTGTGTGTTACTTGTATATGTGTGTGTCGGGCCACGTTTGAGAGTATGTTAGGGCAGTTTCAAGTGTTGAGGGTTCTGCGGGAGACCCAGTGTGAGTGATGTGTTGTGAGTGTCATAGTGTGTGTCTGTGTGTGTGTGTGTGTCTGTGTGTGTGTGTTTTGGGAACACCACTGTGTCTGCCTGTAAGAAAAGTCGATGGGTGTTTGTGTGTGTTTCTCTGTATGTGTGTTGGGACAACGTTTGTGTGTATATAAGGGGAGATCCAAGTCATTCTGAGAGTTGTGTTGTGAGTGTGATAGTTTATGTGTGTGTTTATGTGTTTGTGGTAAACCATTATGTATGCCTGTAAATAAAGTCAATGGGTGTTTTTGTGTGTTTCTTTTGTATCTGTGTTTCGGGACCACGTATGTGAGTGTGTCAGGGCATTTCCAAGTGTTCATGGCTCTGCTGGAGATCCAGTGTGAGTGCTGTGTTTGAGGGTGACATTGTGTTTGTGTGTGTGTGTGTGTGTGTGTGTGTGTTGCGGAAAACCATTTGTTTGCCTGTAAGAAAATGTCGATGGGTGTTTCTGTGTGTCTTGTGTATGTCTGTGTTGGGAAACGTTTGTGAGTATATTAGGGTAGTTCCAAGTGTTGAGTCTCTGCCGAGGTACAGAGTGAGTGCTGTGTTGTGAGTGTGACAGTGTGTGTGTGTGTTTTCGGGAAACCATTGTGTATGCCTGTAAGAAAAAGTCGATGGGTGTATTTGTGTGTTCCTGCGTATTTGTGTTTCAGGACCACATTTGTGAGTGTGTGAGGGCACTTCCAAGTGTTCATGGCTTTGCTGGAGATCCAGTGTGAGTGCTGTGTTGTGAGTGTGACAGTGTGTGTGTGTGTGTCTGTGTGTGTGTGTATGGGGGGACCCCACTGTGTATGCTTCTAAGAAAAAGTCGATGGGTGTCTGTGTTTCTTGTGTATGTGTGTGTGGGGACCACATTTGTGAGTATGTTGGGGCAGTTCCAAGTGCCAGTGTGAGTGCTGTGTTGTGAGTGTGGCAGAGTGTGTTTCTGTGTGTGTTTGTGTTTGTGAGAAAACATTGTGTATGCCTGTAAGAATAAGTCGATGGATGTTTGTGAGAGTTTCATGTGTATGTGTATGTCACGACCACATTTGTGAATATTTTCCAGCAGTTCCAAGTGTTGATGGTTCTGCTGCATACCCATTGTGAGTGCTGTGTTGTAAGTCTGACAGTGTGTGTGTGTGTGTTCTCGGGAAAACATTGTGTATGCCTGTAAGAAAAAGTTGATGGGTGTTTCTGTGTGTTTCTTGTGTATGTGTGTGTCGGTAAAAAGTTTGTGAGTATGTTAGGGCAGTTCCAAGTGTTGATGGCTCTGCTGAGGCCCAGTGTGAGTGCTGTGTTGTTAGTGTGACAGTGTGTGTGTGTGTGTGTGTGTGTGTGTGTTTGGGGAAACCCCACTCTGTCTGCCTGTAACAAAAAGTTGATGGGTGTTTGTGTGTGTTTCTTGTGTATGTGTGTGTCGGGACCACGTTTTTTGTATGTTAGGGCAGATTCAAGTGCCACTGGGAATGCTGTGTTGTGAGTGTGATAGTGTGTGTGTGTGTGTGTGTGTTTGCGGAAACCATTGTGTATGACTGTAAGAGAAAGTCAATGGGAGTTTGTGTGTGTTTCTTGTGTATGTTTGTGTCGGGACCACGTTTGTGAGTATGTTAGGGCAGTTCCAAGTGTTGATGGCTCAGCCGGGGACCAGTGTGAGTGCTGTGTTGTGAGTTTGACAGTGTGTGTGTGTGTGTGGGTGTGTGTTTGGGGGAACCCCACTGTGGCTGCCTGTAAGAAAATGTGGAAGGATATTTTTGTGTGTTTCTTGTGTATGTGTGTGTCGGGACCACGTTTGTGTGTCTGCTAGGGCACATTCAAGTGCCAGTGTGAGTGCTGTGTTGTGAGTGTGATAGTGAGTTTGCGTGTGTGTTTGTTTGCGGGAAACCATTGTGTATGCCTGTAAAAAAAATCGATGGGTGTTTGTGTGTGTTTCTTCTGTATGTGTGTGTTGGTACCACGTTTGTAGTATGTTAGGGCAGTTCCAAGTGTTGATGGCTCTGCTGGACACCCACTGTGAGTGCTGTGTTCTGAGTGTGACAGTGTGTGTGTATGTTTGTGGGAAACCATTGTATATGCCTGTAAGAAAATATCGATGGGTGTTTGTGTTTGATTCTTGTGTATGCGTGTTTCGAGACCACGTTTGTGAGTATGTCAGGGCAGTTCCAAGTGGTGATGGCTCTGCTGGAGACACAGTGTGAGTGCTGTGTTGTGAGTGTAATAATGTGTGTGGGGGTGTTTGTTTGGGAACCCCACTGTGTATGCCTGTATGAAAATGTCGATGGGTGTTTGTGTGTGTTTCTTGTGTATGTGTGTGTCAGGACCACGTTTTTGAGTATGTTAGGGCAGTTCAAAGTGTTAATGGTTATGCTGGAGACCCAATGTGAGTGCTGTGTGGTGAGTGTGACAGTGTGTGTGTGTGTGTCTGTGTGTGTGTTTCAGGGAAACCATTGTGTATGACTGTAAGAAAAAGTCGATGGATGTTTGTGTGTTACTTGTATATGTGTGTGTCGGGCCACGTTTGAGAGTATGTTAGGGCAGTTTCAAGTGTTGAGGGTTCTGCGGGAGACCCAGTGTGAGTGCTGTGTTGTGAGTGTCATAGTGTGTGTGTGTGTGTGTGTGTGTGTGTGTATGTGTGTTTTGGGAACACCACTCTGTCTGCCTGTAAGAAAAGTCGATGGGTGTTTGTGTGTGTTTCTGTGTATGTGTGTTGGGACAACATTTGTGTGTATATAAGGGGAGTTCCAAGTCATTCTGAGAGTTGTGTTGTGAGTGTGATAGTTTATGTGTGTGTTTATGTGTTTGTGGTAAACCATTATGTATGCCTGTAAATAAAGTCAATGGGTGTTTTTGTGTGTTTCTTTTGTATCTGTGTTTCGGGACCACGTATGTGAGTGTGTCAGGGCATTTCCAAGTGTTCATGGCTCTGCTGGAGATCCAGTGTGAGTGCTGTGTTTGAGGGTGACATTGTGTTTGTGTGTATGTGTGTGTGTGTGTGTGTGTGTGTGTGTGTGTGTGTTGCGGCAACCATTTGTATGCCTGTAAGAAAATGTCGATGGGTGTTTCTGTGTGTCTTGTGTATGTCTGTGTTGGGAAAACGTTTGTGAGTATATTAGGGTAGTTCCAAGTGTTGAGTCTCTGCCGAGGTACAGAGTGAGTGCTGTGTTGTGAGTGTGACAGTGTGTGTGTGTTTTCGGGAAACCATTGTGTATGCCTGTAAGAAAAAGTCGATGGGTCTATTTGTGTGTTCCTGCGTATGTGTGTTTCAGGACCACATTTGTGATTGTGTGAGGGCAGTTCCAAGTGTTCATGGCATTGCTGGAGATCCAGTGTGAGTGCTGTGTTGTGAGTGTGATAGTGTGTGTGTGTGTCTTTGAAGGAAACCATTTTGTATGCCTGTAAGAAAAAGTCGATGGATGTTTCTGTGTGTTTCTTGTGTATGTGTGTCTCGGGACAACGTATTTGGGTATGTCAGGGCAGTTCCAAGTGGTGATGGCTCTGCAAGGAACAGTGTGAGTGCTGTGTTGTGAGTGTGACAGTGTGTGTGTGTGTGTTTGGGGGAACCCCACTGTGTCTGCCTGTAAGGAAATGTCGATGGGTGTTTGTGTGTGTTTCTTGTGTATCTGTGTTTCGGGAGCACGTATGTGAGTGTGTCAGGGCAGTTCCAAGTGTTCATGGCTCTGCTGGAGATCCAGTGTGAGTGCTGTGTTGTGAGGGTGACATTGTGTGTGTGTGTGTGTGTGTGTGTGTTGTGGGAAACCATTTGTATGCCTGTAAGAAAATGTCGGTGGGTGTTTCTGTGTGTTTCTTGTGTATGTCTGTGTTGGGAAAACGTTTGTGATTATGTTAGGGTAGTTCCAAGTGTTGATGTCTCTGCCGAGGTACAGAGTGAGTGCTGTGTTGTGAGTGTGACAGTGTGTGTGTGTGTTTTCGGGAAACCATTGTGTATGCCTGTAAGAAAAAGTCAAAGGGTGTATTTGTGTGTTCCTACGTATGTGTGTTTCAGGACCACATTTGTGATTGTGTGAGGGCAGTTCCAAGTGTTCATGGCTTTGCTGGAGATCCAGTGTGAGTGCTGTGTTGTGAGTGTGACAGTGTGTGTGCGTGTCTGTGTGTGTGTTTGCGGGAAACCATTCTGTATGCCTATAAGAAAAATTCAATGGGTGTTTGTTTGTGTTTCTTCTGTATGTGTGTGTGGGGACCACATTTGTGAATATGTTAGGGCAGTTTCAAGTGTTGATGGCTCTGCTGGAGACCCAGTGAGAGTGCTGTGTTGTGAGTGTGACAGTGTGTGTGTGTGTGTGTCTGTATGTGTGTGTTTGGGGGAACCCCACTGTGTATGCTTCTAAGAAAAAGTCGATGGGTGTGTGTGTTTCTTGTGTATGTGTGTGTGGGGACCACATTTGTGAGTATGTTGGGGCAGTTCCAAGTGCCAGTGTGAGTGCTGTGTTGTGAGTGTGGCAGCATGTGTTTCTGTGTGTGTTTGTGTTTGCAGGAAAACATTGTGTATGCCTGTAAGAATAAGTCGATGGATGTTTGTGAGAGTTTCATGTGTATGTGTGTGTCACGACCACATTTGTGAATATTTTACGGTAGTTCCAAGTGTTGATGGTTCTGCTGCATACCCATTGTGAGTGCTGTGTTGTAAGTGTGACAGTGTGTGTGTGTGTGTGTGTGTTTGGGGAAACCCCACTCTGTCTGCCTGTAACAAAAAGTTGATGGGTGTTTGTGTGTGTTTCTTGTGTATGTGTGTGTCAGTAAAAACTTTGTGAGTATGTTAGGGCAGTTCCAAGTGTTGATGGCTCTGCTGAGGCCCAGTGTGAGTGCTGTGTTGTTAGTGTGACAGTGTGTGTGTGTGTGTGTGTGTGTTTGGGGAAACCCCACTCTGTCTGCCTGTAACAAAAAGTTGATGGGTGTTTGTGTGTGTTTCTTGTGTATGTGTGTGTCGGGACCACGTTTGTTTGTATGTTAGGGCAGATTCAAGTGCCAGTGGGAATGCTGTGTTGTAGTGTGATAGTGTGTGTGTGTGTGTGTTTGCGGAAACCATTGTGTATGACTGTAAGAGAAAGTCAATGGGAGTTTGTGTGTGTTTCTTGTGTATGTTTGTTTCGGGACCACGTTTGTGAGTATGTTAGGGCAGTTCCAAGTGTTGATGGCTCAGCCGGGGACCAGTGTGAGTGCTGTGTTGTGAGTTTGACAGTGTGTGTGTGTGTGTGGGTGTGTGTTTGGGGGAACCCCACTGTGGCTGCCTGTAAGAAAATGTGGAAGGATATTTTTGTGTGTTTCTTGTGTATGTGTGTGTCGGGACCACGTTTGTGTGTCTGCTAGGGCACATTCAAGTGCCAGTGTGAGTGCTGTGTTGTGAGTGTGATAGTGAGTTTGCGTGTGTGTTTGTTTGCGGGAAACCATTGTGTGTGCCTGTAAAAAAAAATCGATGGGTGTTTGTGTGTGTTTCTTCTGTATGTGTGTGTTGGTACCACGTTTGTAGTATGTTAGGGCAGTTCCAAGTGTTGATGGCTCTGCTGGACACCCACTGTGAGTGCTGTGTTCTGAGTGTGACAGTGTGTGTGTATGTTTGCGGGAAACCATTGTATATGCCTGTAAGAAAATATCGATGGGTGTTTGTGTTTGTTTCTTGTGTATGCGTGTTTCGAGACCACGTTTGTGAGTATGTCAGGGCAGTTCCAAGTGGTGATGGCTCTGCTGGAGACACAGTGTGAGTGCTGTGTTGTGAGTGTAATAATGTGTGTGTGGGTGTTTGTTTGGGAACCCCACTGTGTATGCCTGTATGAAAATGTCGATGGGTGTTTGTGTGTGTTTCTTGTGTATGTGTGTGTCAGGACCACGTTTTTGAGTATGTTAGGGCAATTCAAAGGGTTGATGGTTATGCCGGAGACCGAATGTGAGTGCTGTGTGGTGAGTGTGACAGTGTGTGTGTGTGTGTGTGTGTCTGTGTGTGTGTTTCAGTGAAACCATTGTGTATGACTGTAAGAAAAATTCGATGGATGTTTGTGTGTTACTTGTATATGTGTGTGTCGGGCCACGTTTGAGAGTATGTTAGGGCAGTTTCAAGTGTTGAGGGTTCTGCGGGAGACCCAGTGTGAGTGCTGTGTTGTGAGTGTCATAGTGTGTGTGTGTGTGTGTGTGTGTGTGTGTGTGTTTGTGTATGTATGTGTGTTTTGGGAATACCACTCTGTCTGCCTGTAAGAAAAGTCGATGGGTGTTCGTGTGTGTTTCTGTGTATGTGTGTGTCGGGACCACGTTTGTGTGTATATAAGGGGAGTTCCAAGTCATTCTGAGAGTTGTGTTGTGAGTGTGATAGTTTATGTGTGTGTTTATGTGTTTGTGGTAAACCATTATGTATGCCTGTAAATAAAGTCGATGGGTGTTTTTGTGTGTTTCTTGTGTATGTGTGTGTTGGGACCTCGTTTTTGAGTATGTTAGGGAATTCCAAATGCTGATGTCTATGCCGGGGACCCAATGTGAGTGCTGTGTGTTGGGTGAGTGTGCTGCTGTGGGACCCCGCTTGGGACCTTTTCCAGGGTCACCTGACTGGGTGCCAGTCACAGAGGGGGACAGGGCTTTTATGCCCAGGGAAAAGAGCTGCTCAGAGGGGTGAATGCATCTTCTGTCCTGAAGTCCTTCTCCCCTAGAGACCGTGTGGCCAGTGAGGGGCCAGAGAAAGAGCACCTGAACCCAAAGACTTAGAGGAAGACGGAGAGGAGAGCAAGAAGAAAGCACAGGCACGCAGATGGACAGAGCACTCTTTGTCACTCTTCTCCTGAGTAGCAAAGGACATGGGCTGGAACAAACTGTGGCCACACTTTCCCCCCACGCTGGCCTGGCAGAGAGCATCGGGGCACCTGTGTCCTGGAATTGCCCTAGATTCTCCGGGGCATGGGCTGACGCTTTCCACACACACTGGTCCAGGGCTCTCGGGGGTGTGTACCGTGTCCTGAGTCCTAGAGGAGTCTATTCGGGTAGGCGAGGGACAGCCTGGCATTGCCTGGCTTCAAATACGAGGCGGAGGGCCCCCCGGGAGGAAGCGGCGGGAGGGGTGAAGGTGGAGGTGTGTCCCGGCGGGACGGCAGGCGGGGCGCTGCAGCTGGCTCCCTGAGTGGTGCCTGCAGCGCGAGGGGCGGGGCCCTGCGTGGGCACGCCCACCAGCCGTTACCTGATTGGACGCGGGGTTCTCCCTTGTCCTGGGCTAGCTCAGGACTCATTCCCACCAAGGCCGCATACGTGATACAGCGTCATCCTGGGGCGACACAGCATGCCCGCAATCCCTTGTGCGCATGCGTTTAGCGGCCCACGGCCTCTGGGAGGACGCTGCCTCCCGCAGACGACTAGGGGCGCCAGAGCTCCACCTGCCCGACCATTTGCGGGAGCCACGTGCTCTCACCTCCAGCTCCTCTCCGCTGCTGGCTCTGCTCCCTCGCGACCAGGACCAAATGGAGAGCTCGGCGAGCTCCGGGGAAGGCGGGGCTGCCCCGCCGTCCTGCACCACCTTGGTCCTGGAGGGGGTCGTGAGTGTCGGGGCCCCGCGCCCAGGCACGCGCCTGGGGGGAGGCAGGGCCGCTGCAGGCCCTAGGTGCCGCCGGGATGGGCGCAGAGGATGTGGTGGGTGCTGAGGCCCAGCAGGGCAGAGAGCAGGTCGGCCCGGGGGACGAGTTGGTGCTGGTGGTGGATATCATGGTAGCGCTGGACCCTGGTGTAGAGGAGGTTGGAGGGGAGCACACTGTAGAGGAATCAGAGGAGGAGGAGGACAAGGAGGCTGAGCAGGAAGCCAAAGTTGCGGTGGAGTCTCAGGACACAGTCAAGTCTGAGGAAGAGGAGAAAGCTGAAGTGGTGGCACGGCCTGAAGAGGCTGAGGAAGGGGAGGCTGTTGAGGATGAGAAGGAGGACACTGAGGAGGGGGCTGTTGCGCAAGAGTCTGAGATATACCTCCAAGAGGTTACGGAGGTGGGGGAGGAAGCTGATGAGGGAAATGAGAAGTCCACGGAGAAAAAGCATGAGGAGGCGGAGAAGGCTGAGGAGGATTCTGTGGACGGAGCATCTGAGGCCAAGGAGGAGGAGGCTAAGAAGGAGGAGGACGCAGATGGTGAAGAGCAGGTGGCTGAGGAAGAGGAGGCCGAGGAGTGGGAGCAGCCTGAGGAAGGGGAGAAGGCTGAAGAGGCTGAGGAGGTGGCTGTGCAGGAGGAGGCCAGGGAGGAGGGCCAGAAGGAGGAAGAGGCGCAGGAGAAGCAGGAAGGGGAAGAACAGCCAGAGGCACGGCGGGGTCCATCCCTGTCCCCGCTCGAGGCTCTAGGGGCCCTGCAGTCCGAGCTGGAGCCCGTGAATAAGCAAGCCAGCAGGTCCTACTCTCGGCTCAAGCTCAAGTCATGTCAGAGGCGGCAGCGTCACCTGGAACACCGAAGCGCCATTATCCGGGGCATCCCTGGCTTCTGGGCCAAGGCTGTATCCTTCATGCTGTCACTGAGGGATTCCGATGTATCTGGGCCAGTGCATGAGGAACGAGAGGGAGGGGGCTGTTGACTATCAACATGCATCATGGGGGGGAACCCCTCTCACGCCCCGCAGCATTGCAGAGGACACGCTCATGCCGTGGGGATCAAGACAGCCTGGAAATCCTGGTTCCGGTTGGGCGTGGGGGCCGCAGGGTGCTCTGGGTGTCGCACGAGGCACTGAAACTCCGCTGGGCGTCTAGGAGCACTGGTTCGGGTCAGAGTCAGGAATAGCAGCAGGGTCTCTTCACCCAAAACACATTCACACCAAGCACGGGTTCCCCTGGGTAGAATGCTGCAGGCAAGGGGTGGTGAGAGCCCACCCGGTCAGCCTGAGGCAGGAATGTGTGCTGTCCGGGAACGCGCTAGTTCTGCCTAGCCATCAGCACAGGAGGATGAGCTGTGGAGGGGGTGTGGGGCGGGAGGGGTGTCTCTCAGGATGCCAGCTGCCTGTGTCCCTGCTGAGATATGTAGCACCACGGGGCGCCGTGGTCCTTGAGGCAGCCGGGGCGGAGGCAGTGGGACCCCGCGGCGGAGAGGGGAGACAGTGCCCGGTTGCTGTCCAGACTCGCTCTGTTGCTGTAGCTCTTTCATCTCCAGCCCTCGGAGCTCCTTGACCGAAAGCAGTTTGTGAACCACTCGCAGATGTCAGCCATGATCAGTGAGCAAGATGAAGGCATACTTGGCTACCTGACGGATTTGAAGGTCTGGCCCGGGAGACTGAGGCCGGGCTGGGGGACAGGAGAGGAGAGGGTGGCCAAAGTGAGTCCTCCCCCAAGTCAGGAGGGTCAAGGTCTGCTGGACAGAGCTTTCACGCCTCTGCCCCACTTTCCCGCCGGGCAGGTGGAGGAACTGCGGTTTCCCCGTGAGTGCCGCCAGATCCTGCTCTTCTTTCGCAAGAACTCCTACTTCCGGAATGAAGTGGTTGTGAAGGAGTATGTCGTCAGCGCTGCTGGTAAGAGGCCGCTGTCTGGATGGGCGGTGGCAGGTGGAGGAGGGCGGGTTGCCTTCCCCGACTCATTACCCAGCACCCTCTCACACACTCGTCTTCCTGCAGGGTACGGGCCATCTCATTCCCCTCCCATCCAGTGGCACCAGGATTTCGAACGAGAGGCCCACAGCCGCAGGCACCACAACAGCAGCCTTAACTTCTTCAACTGGTTCTCTGACCACAGCTTTGCCGGGGCTAGCAGGATAGCTGAGGTGGGGCCCTGTGACACACAGCGTAAATGACCTTGCTGGCTTCTCCAGCTGCTTGGGATGGACACCTGAGCCCCGCCCCCGTTTCTCCTGCCAGATCATCATGGACGACCTGTGGCCCAATCCCCTGCAGTATTATGTGAGCAAGAAGGCAGCAGGAGAGGGAACTGAGAGGACGACAGGTGAGGAGCCCAGGGCGTGGGCGCCGAGACGTGTGCTGTCGGGATCCCTGGGCCCTGGGCTACACAAAGGGAGACACTGAGGTTCACAGGAACACTCCGAGACAGCGACCCCGGGACAAAGCGCGTCACCCTGACATGGAACGTGGGGAGGTGCAGTGCCAAACGGGTTGTGCCTGGGGAAGCTTGAGGCAGGCGAGGCCACGCAGCGTCATGGAGCAGAGCCGGAGAAGCAAAGCCGGCTCAGCGGCTGCACTTGCGGCAACTGTCATTCTGTGGCCCGTGAACCGCAGCCTCAGGTCTGCGAGCAGCGCATTACAAGGGTGACCAGAGGCACCCTTGGCCCAAATGTCTGGGTGTCCTGGTGCAAAGCCGCACCCCGCCTTCCCGTCCCTTCTCTGTGTTGATCACCACAGTTGTCCCCTTAAATTCCGGAGGCATCTCCTTTGCCAAGCCCACTGGCCCGCGGGCAGTCATGAAGGAGCACGCTCGTTCATACGTGGCTGGAGGAAACATAAAGCGATCACAGTCGGGGGCAGGGGCTTGGCCAGGGGAGAATGAACGCCATTCCCGACGAGAACCTTGAAACCCTCAAGCAACCTTAAGTATGGCCCAGTGAAGATACCCACTGCTCTCCTCCTGTGTCCGTGTGCACGTGTGTCCCCGCGTGCGTGCTTGTGCGTGTGCGTGTGTGTGTGTGTGTGTGCCATCTCGTCTAGGGAGCTTCATGATGTTGAAATGAGGATGAGGACCATCGCACTTGACGGAAAGCAGTCCGGAAACTTCAGAAGGAGCCGAAGGGTCAACCCGCTTCCTCTCTGCAGGAAATAACTGAAGACAGGTGCCGGGGTGAAACACGGCCTGTTGAGGCCCCGGGAGCCCTGGAGAAATATCGAAATGTAAATAAACAACGTCAAGTGTGTTTCCGTGTGTGTGTGTGTGTGTGTGTGCGCGTGTGTATCTGTGTGCTCTGGGACACGCACTCTTCCTCCTGGAAGGGGCTCCAGGGGACTGAGTGAACACAGCGGCTGCATGTCGGTGTTTTCCTTCTGCGCCTGGGCTTCCCCAGTCTGTGGATCGGCCTGTCCTGTAGGCTTGCCCACAGGGCTAGGACACGCATGGTCTGGGACTGCATCCCAGGGGGCAGAGGTACCGTTCCCCCAGGCCCAGTGGGGCTGGGCAGGGAGAAGACCTGATCGAAAGGCCAGCCAACCGGGGCTCATCTCTTCCCTGGGGAAATGAGGGAGTTCAAGGAAAGGGAATAACGAGCCAGGGACAAACACGTCCAGTAGCCAGGTTAGGTGGACACCGATGGTGGCCTCCAGGGATGCTCCCTGGTGGATGGCCTCAGACACACCCACCGCACATTCCATGGGGGGAGGACTCAAGGTCCATGACTCTGTCGAACCCAGTGCCACTGCTCTCCCCAGGTCTAGGAACGCACACAGCCTCCTGCTGACACAGTCAGGCTCTGAGGACCAGCAACCACGTTAAGGAGTGAGGGCCAGGCTGTATGGAGGGACTGTGGGAGAGGGGACAGAGGGAGCTGGGAGGGTAGGAAACATGACCCTCTCGTCCCGGCACAAGGGCCCAGGAGAAAGGAGAGATTGCAGGGGGACACACACACACGCACGCTCACACACAGTGGTGCACAGACACTGCGTCCTCACACACACACTCAAACAGCCGCACCCTGTCAAACAGCCGCACCCACAAGCTGACACAGACACTCAGGTGCACCCTCAGTCACCCACCCCCACACACACTCCACTCCCTCACATGTCCTGGCACACACAAGCTCACACAGCCACGCTCTGCGGGCATCTCTAGTGCCCTGACTCCCTAGGGCCCTCGTTTGGGCTCCCCCAGACGACAAAGAGGCGGAGGCGTGCGGGAGGGGTGGTATGGTTCCTCAGGACTGGCAAGGCCCAGTCCACGCAGCGGTGTGCTGACTGTCCCATGACCACTGTGGTGCTGAGATTCCTGTTTCCACATGGGCTTAAGGCGTTTGCCCAAGGCCCTCTCTCCGCTGAAGACCCCACAAGGTAAGCACCACCAAGAGGCACGAATCACTGGTCCCTGTCACAAGCTGAGACAGTTAGTCTCCAGGTGTCAGCCCACAAGACCCTTCCACACGTGAACAATAACCCCATAGGTAGACAGGGGCAGGATCAAAGCCGTGATTGCAACACCTTATCAGGGATTCCACAGGGCCCCACACTCCAGGTTGGAAAGAGCTTATCCAGCTCCCTAAACTTTTGTTTTGTACATTACCGTGGCTTCCAAGATCCTGAAACTTTATTTTATTTAACCTTATTTATTTATTTATTTATTTATTTATTTATTTATTTATTTATTTATTTATTTATTCATTTATTTATTTATCTGACAGAGAGAGAGAGAGAGAGAGAGAGAGCACAAGCAGGGAAACAGCCGAGGGAGAGGGAGAGGCAGGTTTCCCGTCGAGCAGGGAGCCCGAAGCGGGGCTCGATCCCAGGAGCCTGGCTGCAGGACCTGAGCCGAAGGCAGACGCTTAAGCGTCTAGCCACCCAGGCGCCCCAAACCCCCTAAACTTGAACAGGAACGCAGCAACCCTTTGGGGGAGCTCTGTACACTTGCTGAATAAACTTTGCCCTGCTGCCCACCACTCCTCTTCTGGACTACATCTCCTTTCCACGACACGGCATGACCGAGAACCCGGGCACTGAGGGACCCACAGTCCTGGATCCCAGACTGCTGTCTCATCGGAGAGGACCACATCAGGAGTTCACTAGCGTTCTGGTTCCATGGCTCTGAACCACTTGTGTGTCCCTGGCCCTTCTGGATCTTCGTGTTCTTGTCTGTGTAAAGCGTCCCTCTTTGCCCGTGTTAGTCTGTCTTCCCGAACATGCCTTGGCGTGTCTTGGCCCGGCTGTGCCTGTGCCGTCAGGTCTCCCATCTCGCATCCGTGCTGAGCCCAGATAGGCACAGCTGTGCCTCTAGGAGTGCTTTGGGCTTTGCGAGTCTCTGCTTGGCTACAGCTGCCGGGCCGTTGGCCTGCCAATGGGTTGGCGTAAGGGTTCCTGTCTCTGAGTCTGTCCACCTGTGAATTGGACCCCGTTTCATCCATTTCGGGGTCAGAATCCTCTCCTCCTCCGACGGGGGCGCGTTAGGAATCTTTGGTGAGTCCCGAGACGTCCTTCACTTCCTGTACCGTAGGGTGGCGCAGTGACGCCTCCTTGGAAACAGAGGAAGGGCCAAGCTCCTCCTGCCGGGCAGCGAGGGGCTCACCAAAGGGTCCTCAGCCGCCCCGCTTAGGGCCGAAGGTCACTCATCGTTCTCCCTTTTCCCGCTTTCAACTACTTTGTGGCCTCAGTCTCTTGCACAGTGCGTACATGTGGGCAGGTTTTCAAAGGCAGAACATCCTGCTGCCCTCCCCATCTTGCTGTGTTGCCGCGTAGCCTGCTCCTGAGCAGGACCGACTGACGTCCGCCACTGTGGTACTTGGTTTCTGTGTAGCCCATGCCCCTTTCCATCCTCAATTCCTGCGTTACGTCCTCCTTTGCTGTCCGCTTCGTGTGTCTGGGAGACAGGCGGACATCTCTGGCACCACTGGATCGAGCTCCGCTAAGCCTCAGAGACCTTGTGCGTGAGCGAGGTACCCAAGGCACCGTCAGGGACATGCGGGGACCTCCAAGAGGCCCTTCCTGCCCCTTCGTTCTGAAATTCCTCCGCAAACGCTTGGCTGACCCCAACGCTAGGGACGCAGCCAATATTGCCACCTGCAGGCCCGGGGCACCTTGGGTCGGTAGAACTCCTGCGCCTGGCGGAACTCAGTGTTCACACCCCGACCCCGTTCACCCCGTCACCACTGCTCTACCGTGGGGTTGCTTGCCCGCCTCTGGCTCTGTTAGCTTCCTACACATGGGTGCTCCCACCCGTAGGCTTCCTTCTGGGAAGGGGCTGGCTTCCTCCACGGTAGACTGTGCTTTACCGATTCTACGCTGAACGCCCCTTCTTGGGGGCCCTCCCCACTCACAGTTGCAGGGAACACCCCAGCCTGGGGGAACCCAGGTTTGCCCATATGTGGACTTGGTTGACGTAGTGGGCGAGGGGCCTGCTCCCGGCTGGGTGTCGTGCCTCCACTTCACGTTCCCACAGCTTACAAGACCCAGCTCTGTGCATGCTGAGCCGACGATCCTACACGTGCCCCTGCTTGGATGCACTTGTCCTTCAGGCCACACAGGCAACGCAGCGTGGTTCCATAGGCAAATCCTGCTCTCCTGTTTCCTCTGCGAGTACTTTACGGGGATGCCTTGTATCTCAGGCTAGCCCTTTGACTTAAGGGTCTAGTGACCGGCTTCCTTTCAGCGGGTAGGACTCTGCTTATCTTAGAGCCACACACCCCCACCGCCACCCCACGGCCCTCTCCCTACCACCCTAGGCTCATCCTCTCACTCCTTCTCCTGATGCCTGGTGCATATTTTCTCGGGCGTCCTTGGCGACCATAACCTTTACGTTACACTCTTTGTCCCTGAACGTGTTGAAGGTTATCACCCACTGCCTTCTGGCCACCGTCCATCCTAAGGGGAAGCTGGCTCTTCCTCCCACTGAGGAACCCCGGGGTGTGATGGGTCAGTCCCGCCTCTGTGGGCTGCCGAGAGGCCTGTCCTTGCCTTTGCACCAAAGACAAGAGCCCATTGGCCTGGGCATCCCTTTGGATCCTTCCTTCCACTAGGACTGCATTGGGCTCCTTGGATGTGCAGAGTCAGCATTGTCCGCAAAGTGGCAAAGCTTTATCACCTTAGGTCCTCATGCACTGGCTGCCTCTTCCTCTCTCCCACCTCTTCCTGGCATTCCCAATTTGTGCCTGCTGGTGGTCAGCATGAGCTGACCCCTCTCCCTCCCTCTCCCTCTCTCCCTTCCTCTCTCCCTGCAGAGTCTCTCCCTCCTCTCTCCCTCGCCCTTTCCCTCTCTTCTCCTCTCCATCCCTCCTCTCCCTCTCCCTCCTCTCTCCCTCACCCTTCTGTGTCCCTCTCCCTCCTCTCTCCCTCCTCTCTCTTCTTCCCCCTCCCTCCTCCTCTACTTCTCCCCTCCTTTCCCTCTCTTCACCCTCTCCCTCTCCTCCCCCTCTCCCTTCTGTGTCCCTCTCCCTCCTCTCTCCCTCCTCTCTCTTCCTTCCCCTCCCTCCCTTTTCCTCCCTCCTCAGTCCTACTCTCCCTCTCTCCCCCCTCTTGCTCTCTTCCCCGTCTCCCATCACCTGGAGCCCCCAGCCTTCTCCATTTCCACGGCTGTGCTGCTTCTGGTGCAGTATTGCCTCAGGAGCTTCCTTCAGGGGCTCGAGCAACATGACAAGAGCTAGTGTACTTAGGACTGTAGTGGTAACTCCAACGTCTGGGCTGTCTCAGGGACGGTGGTAGAAAATTTTGCTTCTCCCGCCATATGGCCTTTGGTTTTGCTCCCTTCCTCGTTTGCGTCGACAAGCAGATTTTGAAACACTGAAACGTGCTACCGCCAAAAGCCCCGCACTTTACCCCAAGGGGGACCCTCCTGCCCCTTTCCGGTTGAAATCCTCCAGGCGCCCAGACCCATTCCTTTTAAATGAGGCCCTCCCACAATGCAACACTAACCCTCGCGGCCTTGGCATCACCCACGTGGCCTTCCTGGCACTTTAGGCGGTGTCCCTCGGGCACCTCAATGTTCACCCAAGGTGGGGACCGCCATGAGGCGTGGGACTGTCCCGAAGGACCTGGTGAGTACCGGAGAAAGGGCACGTGTGCTGCCAATGCTCGCTGCCATATCCCCTCGCAGGCACGTGGTCCACTCGGTGACAGACACAGCAGGAACATGCAGCCAGTGGGGGGACCAAAGGCAGTGGAGCGGCCCAGCAGCCTCAGCTCCTCAGGAAGGTGGATAAAAGCAGGCTCCGTGGACCATTCTGCTGGAGCTCTGACATCCTTGGCAGTTAGAGCAGGAGGGAAGGAGGACACGAGAGTCACCCAAGGAAGGAGAAAGCAAAGATGGGAAGAGAGCCAGACAGAGAAGGGTGTGGCAGAGGAAAGTACAGCGGGAGCAAGTCCTACCAGCGGCTTTGACGAAAGACTACCCCGAGTCACTGTGTAGGCTACATGGCCTGCCCATTGGCATGCCACCGAGTCCGAATCCCGGACCTCCCTGGGGCTGTGTTAGTAGCTCTGTAGGCACCGTGGGGTGGCCAGGGACCTTGGCTCTTTGCTAATTTGAGGCCACTTATGTGTGTGTGTTTCCTCTCTTTTGAGGAGAGTCCGGGCGCGGAGGGGCTGAGGGAGGCAGCCCCTGCATCCTGGATCCTGGTGGGCGGCCCCCTGACACCCTTCGCCACCGTTCGGGTAAATGCGGGAAGGCCATGGGCACAGCGATCTGGCGGTGGTTGGAGCACCAGGTAATGGCTCCAGGGCTTTCCTTCAGGGTCACTAAGAAAGGGCCGGGGGAGGCTTCCGGGGGTCAGGGGGTCACCCTCTTGAGCCGTTGCATTGGAATTCCCCAGTGCCAGCAGCCTGGTCCCCCTGGACGGCCGGGAAAGGCAACACGGGCTGTGTGATATGAGGGACCTCCGGCTCATGGCCTGGCAGGTGATAGCCGGGAATAGACCAGGTTCCAGATGCGGAGGCCACCCCGGAGGAGGAGGCACACAGGCCGGCTCCCTGGCTGGTGCCTTGGGCGCCGAGGGGCGGGGGTCTGGGCGGGCACACGCTCCGCCCTGTCATTGTCCCTACGCTCCGTGCCCAGCGGCCTGGGCGTGACTCAGGGCTCCGTGTCACAAAGGCCGCATGCGTGGCGTCGCGTCACCGTCGCCCCGTGGCCATCTGGTCCCTAGCTCTTCTGCGCATGCCTTCACCAGCCTCCGGCCTCTTGGAGGCCTCTGCTTCCCGCCTCCAGTTGGGGGCGCCAGAGCTCCACCTGCCGGCCGCGTGCGGGAGCCAGGTGCTGGCTCCTCCAGCTCCTTCCCTCCTCTGCGGGCTCTGCTCCCTCAGCACCAGCACCACATGGAGAGCGCGGCGGGCTCCGGGCAAGGCGGGGCTGCCCTGCCATCCTGGAGCACCTTGTTCCTGGAGGGGGGCCTTGAGGCGCTGGAGTCCTGCACCCAGGCAGGCGCCTCGGGTGAGGCGGGGCCGCTGCAGGCCCTAGGTGCCGGGGGGATGGGCGCAGAGGCTGTGCTGGGTGCGGAGGCCTAGCAGGGCAGAGAGCAGGCTGGCCCCGGGGACGAGTTGGTGCTGGTGGTGGAGGATATCATGGCGGTGGTGGAGGTCGTGGCCGAGGAAGACCAGGAGGTGGTGCAAGCACAGCAGGAAGAGCAGCTGCAGCAGCTGCAGCAGGGGGAGTCAGGGCTGGGTCCCGAGCCAGCCGGCGCCCCACTTGCCGCGCTGGAGATGGTTCAGTTCGCGCTCAGCTCTGTGGATGCCCAAGCTACCAGGGCCTACTTGCGGCTCAAGCGCAGGATGAATCAGAAGCGGAGTTCTCACCTGGCTCGAAGAAGGGCCATCATCCAGCGCATCCCCGGCTTCTGGGCCCAGGCGGTATCCTTTCTCCTGCTGGGCTTGGGTTTGTCTGCGGTGGAGGTCCACTGGGAGGAAGGGACCAGCAGAGGCTCTGCCAGGGGCAGGAGCGCTGGGGGAAAGGGTCCCCGGCCCCTCTCCACCCCCAGTGGGAGTGGGTCCCCCGTCCGTATAAGGCGCAGCACAGGGGCGTGGGCCTTGAAGGTGGGGGGAAGGCAAGGGCTGAGGCTTGTGGAGACCACGTCTGAGCAGAAGCTGCGGGCAAATGCTCTGGGACTGCAGGGAGCACTCCCAACCCTCTCCCAGGTGTCATGGATCACATGTCCACACCCTGCATGTCTAGTGTAGTTCCACCCTTGGCTCGGAGCAGGTCCTGGAAGGAAACGTCCTGCCAGCTGCGTGGGGCATGCCCATTGAGAGGCAGGCCACCCCCTTCCCTGTCCTTCAGAGCCTGTGTTCTTTTCCGAAGAGTACAGTGCACACCCACTGCTGCGTCCTCATGAGGCTTCCAGAGTCATTCAGCAGGCTGCCAGGCTTTCCCGTACATCAGAAACCCAGACACGCTGTATGCGGTGCTGCAAACTGTCTCCTCAGGCCCTACACAACCAGGCTGCGGCCCCATGCCCAGGCGCCCCCCCACCCCCCGTTTGCTCCCTCCGTGTCTCTCCCCTCTATGTGCGCCCCACCCTCTCCCTCGCTCCCCTCTGCCCTCCCTCTGTGTCCCTTCCTCCTGTGTGGGTATCTCTGTCTCTGTCTCTCCTTTGCTTTCCCCCCCGTTGCCACCCAACCCCCTTCCCTCCCTCTCTCGCTGAACCTAACGGGCCCTCCCTTTGCCCTGTGGGTGTGCAGCCAGGCTAAGGGAGATGAGTGGCCCCTTTGTGGGCGCAGAAGGCCCCTCCAGCACACAGGCCTGCAGGCCAACACATAAGCAAACACGGCCCTGAGAGCGCGACCGACCACATCTGGACACCCAAAGCAGTCACTGCCTGCCTGCCAAACACACAGGCCAGGGTGACGGTGGAAGGGAGAACAGGCAGGCCCTTGACCTTGTCCTGCCGGGCACAGACCCTCTCGGAGGCACTGGAAGCCAAGGCACCTGCTGGTATTGAGCAGCTGTGATGAAAGCGCAGGAGCTGAGTGGCTTGGGAGGGCAGCAGGGCCTGGTGGTTCTACCCGTGCCCTGTTTGGGGCCCTTCCTCTCACCGGGAAGGGCTGGGTTGGTCCTGGCTCTCCTTCCATAGCGCTGAAGGCGAGGCTCCTTGACCCAAGGCAGATCCTGAATCACCCCCAGATATCAGCCGTGACGGGTGCCCAGGACAAAGATGTGCTCAGCTACATGACCGATTTGGAGGTCAGCGCTGGGAGTGGGTGGCGGGGGTAGGACCACTGGGAGTAGAATTTGGGCAAGGGAGGGCCCGGTAGTATTGTTCAGCGGAGGATGCAGGGAGCATCTCGGGACCCGTGGAGGACAAGTCCCCTTCCCCTCGTCTTTTTTTTATGTTGCAGGTGGAGGAACTGGGCCGTCCCAAGGACCACAGCACCTTGATGTTCTTCTTTGGGAACAACCCCTACTTCCAGAACAAAGTGATCCTTAAGGAGTATCACCTTAGCATTGCCGGTAGGAGTGGGCTAGAGCTTCGAGGGTGCCGGGGGCGGGCCGGCGGGGGCAGGTGGGCACTCGGGAGGAGCAGGGAGTGTGCAGGGACACAAGTGGAAGCCAGAGCCGGCACAGGATGGAGAGAGGCTGAGAGGAGAGCGGGAGAGAGGGCGACAGGGTGTGGGTCCTAGGCAGTGCAGAGCCTCCCCTGAATTTTCCCTTCCTGCAGGATACAGGGCGACTCGGTCCACTCCAGTGCAGTGGTTCTGGGATGAAGAACGTGGAGCTCCCAGCCGAAGACTCGACTCCACCAGCCTTACCTTCTTCAAGTGGTTGTGCGACCCCAGCTGCCCAGGGTCTAACAAGATTGCTGAGGTGGGGCCGCTGAGGCCTTCATTAGCATTGGTGATGGCAATGGGGGCAGCCTGGGAAGGGGGCCCGGGCCCCGTGCTCACCTGGGCGGTTTCCCCTACCAGATCATCATCGAGGACCTGTGGCGCAATCCCTTGCGGTACTACCTGAGGCAGGGAGGCAGCCGACGACACTGAGCAGACAGGAGGACCTGTCGGTGAGTAGCCGGGCCACTGCGTCCTGAAATATGTGTGGGAGGTGCCAGGGCACAGTCGGGTTTGGGACTCAGTTTGGAAACTGAGGCTCAGAGGACCCTGGGCCCCGGATCACCCAGGGAGCGGCTGGAGGGAGAGTAGGGACCCTGGCGAGGGAACTCAGGGCACACACCCAGGGCAGGGTGTCCACTGGGGCAAGTTCATCCGGTGAGCCAGGTGTGAGCCAGAAAGTCTCAGGTCGTTCGGGGGAAGCAAGGCTCCTCCACCCCATTTCTCTGAACACTCACCCATGGCCGTCCGCCGGGTCCTCAGTTCTCCTCCTGGTTTTCAGGTGGGGACAGTCTGCCAAATTTTTCGAGTGGGGCTCCCTTGTCCCGAGACGCTCCGACGTCCCTCAGTGTTACTGACCACCCCGTGGCCTCCCAGAGCCACACGGCCATTCTTGGCAATGGTACTAGGCCATCTGGAGGAGGGTGGTGAAGCCCTAGAGGAGGAGGAAGCAGGATCCCACAAGGACAGGGCCCTCGGTCACCGCCGCCTTAGCGATCCTCGGCATGAGGCAGTGTCACGAACACCTCCCTTGTGCGTCCGTGTGTCGTGTGTTTGTGTGTGTGTGTCGTGGGCACGGCAGCTGTGCGGACGTGGACACCGCAGAGCATCAGAGTTGGACCAACGAGAAGCAGTGGAGGAGGCGTCCAGCGTTGTGAGAGACGGGTGGACGAGTCTACGTGGTGCTCTGCCCGCACAGGACAGACGTGGGGGAACAGATCTTCAGGGCCAGCTCTAGAGAGTGTCCAGCACCCAGATCGCCAGGGATGGCGGGCGAGTCATAAACAAGTTCAGAAGCCCTATGTGTCTGTGTGTGGATGTGTATGTGGGACCCAGCACACGGCCAGTAGGAGATCAGCCCTGGCCTGTGGGATTCCGTGTGTGCGGGGGATGTAAGGCACGGGGGCAGGGCAGGGCAGGGCTTGGTTGTGGAGAGACCACCGCTCTTGCTTGGCAGGTCAGGGAGGAGGACGGGAAGGGCACACCTCTCTACATGGGAGCCGTGTTCTTCAGGGCAGGGGAAGGGGCGTGCCGAGCGGGGCACTCGTGGCCCGGTGGCTCTGCTACCGCCCCGTTCACCCCGCTTGGAGAGCTTCTCCCTGTACGCTTTCTCCTGGAAGCGTGCCCTGCATTGCTGTGATGCCGTCCCGTGCATGCTTCCTCTAGTCAGGATCACCGCAAAACCACGTGTCCCTGGAGGACTAAGGAGGCGGTTCCTCAGGGTCCCTCACGGTCCCTCCAAACCCACGTCCTGTCCCTCTGCACCACCCACCCACAGGCGTGCGTGTGTGTGTGTGTGTGTGTGTGCGTGTGTGTGTCTGTGTGTTGTGTGTTCAAGTGTCTGCATGAGCACACACCTGTCCCAGTGTGGTTGTAGGCCCTGTTCGATGATGGAGAGGGACTGCGGGGTTTCTAGCTCTGCTGACTGAGGAGAAAGGGGCCAGTGGCTGACTGCAGCCACATCCCTCCTGACACACAGACGTCGTGGGCATTCCTTGGGTATTCAGGGGTGTGTCAGCCCCTGGATGCCACACGCAGAGGGGCCAAGGGGAGCAGGGAGGGGTGGGAGCTGGCAGGCGTATGTCAAGCGACCTCCCATCTGTGCTGCTGGCACGGCTGCTCCCAGCTGTGGGAAACACCGTGAGGTTTTAGCATGTGCTACAGAGGGGCTAAGAACTTGTGCCCTGATTTGCGCTGTCGGCCAAGGGTCCCAAAGAGTAAGTAAGTCTCCACTGGCAGTACGTTTCTGCAGAGGAAAGAGTCCTGAGGAGAGCGCTCCTCCTGTCCGAAGGGCCGTCCTGGTGTCCGATGAGCTCCAGGTTGGGGCGGTCATCTCTGCCTCCCGTGGACCAGGTGGAGAAGAGGGAAAGGAGAGGAGGTGGACCCTCAGGGCCCGTGTTCTCTGCCTCACCGAGGGGCACCTAGCTGGCTGCTCCTGAGTCGACAGGCGCTTCCCAAATCTACACCTCTCACTACCCCTGAGCTGGCTCCCACCACCAGCACGCCCCCGAGGACGCACTTCCCCAGGTGACGTTCCCCACTAGCTCTGCCACAACTGGACCTCGCAACGTGGGCCCCAGCTCTGTCTTCCTGTTGCCTATCAATGGTCTCTGTGTGAGCGACCCAGTGGCCCCTGGGCTGCTATGCTGACAGCTCAGCCTGTTTGGACTCTTGGCCTCTCGTCTTTGGGGAACTCTGTTCCTTCCTGCTTGTCGGAGCAGCTAGCTGTAGGTAGAGGAGGGTTCTGGCCTTCGGGCTCTGGAAGCCCTGCTGGGCCCATGGCCCCATGTCCGGAACAGCACTAGGTGGCACCACTGTGCGGCAGTGGTGGGGATCTGAAGCCCGATACACTCCTCAGGAACAGAGTAGTGCGCTGGAGAGCCGCAGTGCCGTGGGCACAGGGAGCTTTCCTTGAGCCACTGGAAAGGCTGTTCCCTCATACACGTCTTCCCGGCTCCTTGACTCCTAAGCTGCAGGGCAACCTGGCAGCTCCCATGGTCTGGTCCCTAGGATTCTTCATGTCCGCAAGGTGGAGCTGAAGACCCATGGACCCCACTGGTCCCACGGGACCGGCCAGCATGCCTTAGGCCCTAGAAGTCCCCAGAAAGGGCCAGCCCACCATGCCTGTTTTCCCTGGAACCTTCTGGGCTTCCTCTGGGCTTTCGGGAAGGACCTCCCAGCTATAAAAGGGAGAGGAAAGGCTGGACGGTAGCCACATGCCCTGTGCCCCCAGAGCAAGGCGCCGTGCTGCCTCGGCCACGTGGAAGACCTGTCTGCCGCGGAATGAGGTGGGGTTGATTGGATGCAGGCATCATCTGCCAGGGAGTAAGTCTTACGTTGCCACGCCGTCTCCGGGGCATGGCTCGTGCGGCACTTTGCCGGCACCGAGGACTAAGTGGGTGTGGAAGAAGGCCCTACTTTTCAGTCATGCCTGGAGAGACTGGCTTGCATTGGCACCAAAGCAACTGCCCAAAGCTTACTGTGCCGGCTTACAAGCACACTCTGGGTGTCCTCTCACCATGACTGCGAGCCCGCCGCGGGGCCGTGGTGGCCCGGCCTGATATTCCGCTCACGGTCTGACCCGGGTGGCCTGGACGGGCCAAGGCTAGGAAGGGTACGTTCTCTTCTGCAGGCCAGGCGAGCCGGGAACCCCTTCCCATGGCATTCGCAGTGTTGGCACAATGTAGCACAAGACATTCTGTGTCTAGTGGGAAAGGCGTGTGCATTCCTGCTACGTGTGTCCTGGGTGCCGTCCTCGGCTCCTTGCCGCCTGACCTCCCTAACAGCAGACAGACAGGTGGCTCCAGGCCAGCAGACGGCATCACCTGCCACCCTCTTAACAGGGTTCACCCAGACATCCTCTTCAGGTCCCCTTTGCTCTATGCTCGTGGCTCCTCTAAGGGTCAGTTTCTCTGTCCTCCAGGGCAAACACACTGCGTGTCTGCTTGCGTGGTTGTTGGGTGAGTGTGCTGCTGTGGGACCCCGCTTGGGACCTTTTCCAGGGTCACCTGACTGGGTGCCAGTCACAGAGGGGGACAGGGCTTTTATGCCCAGGGAAAAGAGCTGCTCAGAGGGGTGAATGCATCTTCTGTCCTGAAGTCCTTCTCCCCTAGAGACCGTGTGGCCAGTGAGGGGCCAGAGAAAGAGCACCTGAACCCAAAGACTTAGAGGAAGACGGAGAGGAGAGCAAGAAGAAAGCACAGGCACGCAGATGGACAGAGCACTCTTTGTCACTCTTCTCCTGAGTAGCAAAGGACATGGGCTGGAACAAACTGTGGCCACACTTTCCCCCCACGCTGGCCTGGCAGAGAGCATCGGGGCACCTGTGTCCTGGAATTGCCCTAGATTCTCCGGGGCATGGGCTGACGCTTTCCACACACACTGGTCCAGGGCTCTCGGGGGTGTGTACCGTGTCCTGAGTCCTAGAGGAGTCTATTCGGGTAGGCGAGGGACAGCCTGGCATTGCCTGGCTTCAAATACCAGGCGGAGGGCCCCCCGGGAGGAAGCGGCGGGAGGGGTGAAGGTGGAGGTGTGTCCCGGAGGGACGGCAGGCGGGGGCGCCGCAGGTGGTTCCCTGAGTGGTGCCTGCAGCGCGAGGGGCGGGGCCCTGCGTGGGCACGCCCACCAGCCGTTACCTGATTGGACGCGGGGTTCTCCCTTGTCCTGGGCTAGCTCAGGACTCATTCCCACCAAGGCCGCATAAGTGATACAGCGTCATCCTGGGGCGACACAGCATGCCCGCTATCCCTTGTGCGCATGCGTTTAGCGGCCCACGGCCTCTGGGAGGACGCTGCCTCCCGCAGACAACTAGGGGCGCCAGAGCTCCACCTGCCCGACCATTTGCGGGAGCCACGTGCTCTCACCTCCAGGTCCTCTCCGCTGCTGGCTCTGCTCCCTCGCGACCAGGACCATATGGAGAGCTCGGCGGGCTCCGGGGAAGGCGGGGCTGCCCCGCCGTCCTGCACCACCTTGGTCCTGGAGGGGGTCGTGAGTCGTCGGGGCCCCGCGCCCAGGCAGGCGCCTGGGGGGAGGCAGGGCCGCTGCAGGCCCTAGGTGCCGCCGGGATGGGCGCAGAGGCTGTGGTGGGTGCTGAGGCCCAGCAGGGCAGAGAGCAGGTCGGCCCAGGGGACGAGTTGGTGCTGGTGGTGGATATCATGGTAGCGCTGGACCCTGGTGTAGAGGAGGTTGAAGGGGAGCACACTGTAGAGGAATCAGAGGAGGAGGAGGACAAGGAGGCTGAGCAGGAAGCCAAAGTTGCGGTGGAGTCTCAGGACACAGTCAAGTCTGAGGAAGAGGAGAAAGCTGAAGTGGTGGCACGGCCTGAAGAGGCTGAGGAAGGGGAGGCTGTTGAGGATGAGAAGGAGGACACTGAGGAGGGGGCTGTTGCGGAAGAGTCTGAGATATACCTCCAAGAGGTTACGGAGGTGGGGGAGGAAGCTGATGAGGGAAATGAGAAGTCCACGGAGAAAGAGCATGAGGAGGCGGAGAAGGCTGAGGAGGATTCTGTGGACGGAGCATCTGAGGCCAAGGAGGAGGAGGCTAAGAAGGAGGAGGACGCAGATGGTGAAGAGCAGGTGGCTGAGGAAGAGGAGGCCGAGGAGTGGGAGCAGCCTGAGGAAGGGGAGAAGGCTGAAGAGGCTGAGGAGGTGGCTGTGCAGGAGGAGGCCAGGGAGGAGGGCCAGAAGGAGGAAGAGGCGCAGGAGAAGCAGGAAGGGGAAGAACAGCCAGAGGCACGGCGGGGTCCATCCCTGTCCCCGCTCGAGGCTCTAGGGGCCCTGCAGTCCGAGCTGGAGCCCGTGAATAAGCAAGCCAGCAGGTCCTACTCTCGGCTCAAGCTCAAGTCATGTCAGAGGCGGCAGCGTCACCTGGAACACCGAAGCGCCATTATCCGGGGCATCCCTGGCTTCTGGGCCAAGGCTGTATCCTTCATGCTGTCACTGAGGGATTCCGATGTATCTGGGCCAGTGCATGAGGAACGAGAGGGAGGGGGCTGTTGACTATCAACATGCATCATGGGGGGGAACCCCTCTCACGCCCCGCAGCATTGCAGAGGACACGCTCATGCCGTGGGGATCAAGACAGCCTGGAAATCCTGGTTCCGGTTGGGCGTGGGGGCCGCAGGGTGCTCTGGGTGTCGCACGAGGCACTGAAACTCCGCTGGGCGTCTAGGAGCCCTGGTTCGGGTCAGAGTCAGGAATAGCAGCAGGGTCTCTTCACCCAAAACACATTCACACCAAGCACAGGTTCCCCTGGGTAGAATGCTGCAGGCAAGGGGTGGTGAGAGCCCACCCGGTCAGCCTGAGGCAGGAATGTGTGCTGTCCGGGAACGCGCTAGTTCTGCTAGTTCTGCCTAGCCATCAGCACACGAGGATGAGCTGTGGAGGGGGTGTGGGGCGGGAGGGGTGTCTCTCAGGATGCCAGCTGCCTGTGTCCCTGCTGAGATATGTAGCACCACGGGGCGCCGTGGTCCTTGAGGCAGCCGGGGCGGAGGCAGTGGGACCCCGCGGCGGAGAGGGGAGACAGTGCCCGGTTGCTGTCCAGACTCGCTCTGTTGCTGTAGCTCTTTCATCTCCAGCCCTCGGAGCTCCTTGACCGAAAGCAGTTTGTGAACCACTCGCAGATGTCAGCCATGATCAGTGAGCAAGATGAAGGCATACTTGGCTACCTGACGGATTTGAAGGTCTGGCCCGGGAGACTGAGGCCGGGGTGGGGGACAGGAGAGGAGAGGGTGGCCAAAGTGAGTCCTCCCCCAAGTCAGGAGGGTCAAGGTCTGCTGGACAGAGCTTTCACGCCTCTGCCCCACTTTCCCGCCGGGCAGGTGGAGGAACTGCGGTTTCCCCGTGAGTGCCGCCACATCCTGCTCTTCTTTCGCAAGAACTCCTACTTCCGGAATGAAGTGGTTGTGAAGGAGTATGTCGTCAGCGCTGCTGGTAAGAGGCCGCTGTCTGGATGGGCGGTGGCAGGTGGAGGAGGGCGGGTTGCCTTCCCCGACTCATTACCCAGCACCCTCTCACACACTCGTCTTCCTGCAGGGTACGGGCCATCTCATTCCCCTCCCATCCAGTGGCACCAGGATTTCGAACGAGAGGCCCACAGCCGCAGGCACCACAACAGCAGCCTTAACTTCTTCAACTGGTTCTCTGACCACAGCTTTGCCGGGGCTAGCAGGATAGCTGAGGTGGGGCCCTGTGACACACAGCGTAAATGACCTTGCTGGCTTCTCCAGCTGCTTGGGATGGACACCTGAGCCCCGCCCCCGTTTCTCCTGCCAGATCATCATGGACGACCTGTGGCCCAATCCCCTGCAGTATTATGTGAGCAAGAAGGCAGCAGGAGAGGGAACTGAGAGGACGACAGGTGAGGAGCCCAGGGCGTGGGCGCCGAGACGTGTGCTGTCGGGATCCCTGGGCCCTGGGCTACTCAATGGGAGACACTGAGGTTCACAGGAACACTCCGAGACAGCGACCCCGGGACAAAGCACGTCACCCTGACATGGAACGTGGGGAGGTGCAGTGCCAAACGGGTTGTGCCTGGGGAAGCTTGAGGCAGGCGAGGCCACGCAGCGTCATGGAGCAGAGCCGGAGAAGCAAAGCCGGCTCAGCGGCTGCACTTGCGGCAACTGTCATTCTGTGGCCCGTGAACCGCAGCCTCAGGTCTGCGAGCAGCGCATTACAAGGGTGACCAGAGGCACCCTTGGCCCAAATGTCTGGGTGTCCTGGTGCAAAGCCGCACCCCGCCTTCCCGTCCCTTCTCTGTGTTGATCACCACAGTTGTCCCCTTAAATTCCGGAGGCATCTCCTTTGCCAAGCCCACTGGCCCGCGGGCAGTCATGAAGGAGCACGCTCGTTCATACGTGGCTGGAGGAAACATAAAGCGATCACAGTCGGGGGCAGGGGCTTGGCCAGGGGAGAATGAACACCATTCCCGACGAGAACCTTGAAACCCTCAAGCAACCTTAAGTATGGCCCAGTGAAGATACCCACTGCTCTCCTCCTGTGTCCATGTGCACGTGTGTCCCCGCGTGCGTGCTTGTGCGTGTGCGTGTGTGTGTGTGTGTGTGTGTGTGTGCCATCTCGTCTAGGGAGCTTCATGATGTTGAAATGAGGATGAGGACCATCGCACTTGACGGAAAGCAGTCCGGAAACTTCAGAAGGAGCTGAAGGGTCACCCCGCTTCCTCTCTGCAGGAAATAACTGAAGACAGGTGCCGGGGTGAAACAAGGCCTGTTGAGGCCCCGGGAGCCCTGGAGAAATATCGAAATGTAAATAAACAACGTCAAGTGTGTTTCCGTGTGTGTGTGTGTGTGTGTGTGTGCGTGTGTCTGTGTGCTCTGGCACACGCACTCTTCCTCCTGGAAGGGGCTCCAGGGGACTGACTGAACACAGCGGCTGCATGTCGGTGTTTTCCTTCTGCGCCTGGGCTTCCCCAGTCTGTGGATCGGCCTGTCCTGTAGGCTTGCCCACAGGGCTAGGACACGCATGGTCTGGGGCTGCATCCCAGGGGGCAGAGGTACCGTTCCCCCAGGCCCACTGGGGCTGGGCAGGGAGAAGATCTGATCGAAAGGCCAGCCGACCGGGGCTCATCTCTTCCCTGGGGAAATGAGGGAGTTCAAGGAAAGGGAATAACGAGCCACGGACAAACACGTCCAGTAGCCAGGTTACGTGGACGCCGATGGTGGCCTCCAGGGATGCTCCCTGGTGGATGGCCTCAGACACACCCACCGCACATTCCATGGGGGGAGGACTCAAGGTCCATGACTCTGTCGAACCCAGTGCCACTGCTCTCCCCAGGTCTAGGAACGCACACAGCCTCCTGCTGACACAGTCAGGCTCTGAGGACCAGCAACCACGTTAAGGAGTGAGGGCCAGGCTGTATGGAGGGACTGTGGGAGAGGGGACAGAGGGAGCTGGGAGGGTAGGAAACATGACCCTCTCGTCCCGGCACAAGGGCCCAGGAGAAAGGAGAGATTGCAGGGGGACACACACACACGCACGCTCACACACAGTGGTGCACAGACACTGCGTCCTCACACACACACTCAAACAGCCGCACCCACAAGCTGACACACACACTCACTCAGGTGCACCCTCAGTCACCCACCCCCACACACACTCCACTCCCTCACATGTCCTGGCACACACAAGCTCACACAGCCACGCTCTGCGGGCATCTCTAGTGCCCTGACTCCCTAGGGCCCTCGTTTGGGCTCCCCCAGACGACAAAGAGGCGGAGGCGTGCGGGAGGGGTGGTATGGTTCCTCAGGACTGGCAAGGCCCAGTCCATGCAGCGGTGTGCTGTCTATCCCATGACCACTGTGGTGCTGAGATTCCTGTTTCCACATGGGCTTGAGGCGTTTGCCCAAGGCCCTCTCTCCGCTGAAGACCCCACAAGGTAAGCACCACCAAGAGGCACGAATCACTGGTCCCTGTCACAAGCTGATACAGTTAGTCTCCAGGTGTCAGCCCACAAGACCCTTCCACACGTGAACAATAACCCCATAGGTAGACAGGGGAAGGATCAAAGCCGTGATTGCAACACCTTATCAGGGATTCCACAGGGCCCCACACTCCAGGTTGGAAAGAGCTTATCCAACTCCCTAAACTTTTGTTTTGTACATTACCATGGCTTCCAAGATCCTGAAACTTTATTTTATTTAACCTTATTTATTTATTTATTTATTTATTTATTTATTTATTTATTTATTTATTTATTTATTTATCTATCTGACAGAGAGAGAGAGAGAGAGAGGACAAGCAGGGAAACAGCCGAGGGGGAGGGAGAGGCAGGCTTCCCGTCGAGCAGGGAGCCCGAAGCGGGGCTCGATCCCAGGAGCCTGGCTGCAGGACCTGAGCCGAAGGCAGACGCTTAAGCTTCCAGCCACCCAGGCGCCCCAAACCCCCTAAACTTGAACAGGAACGCAGCAACCCTTTGGGGGAGCTCTGTACACTTGCTGAATAAACTTTGCCCTGCTGCCCACCACTCCTCTTCTGGACTACATCTCCTTTCCACGACGCGGCATGACCGCGAACCCGGGCACTGAGGGACCCACAGTCCTGGATCCCAGACTGCTGTCTCATCGGAGGGGACCACATCAGGAGTTCACTAGCGTTCTGGTTCCATGGCTCTGAACCACGTGTGTGTCCCTGGCCCTTCTGGATCTTCGTGTTCTTGTCTGTGTAAAGCGTCCCTCTTTGCCCGTGTTAGTCTGTCTTCCCGAACATGCCCTGGCGTGTCTTGGCCTGGCTGTGCCTGTGCCGTCAGGTCTCCCATCTCGCATCCGTGCTGAGCCCAGATAGGCAGAGCTGTGCCTCTAGGAGTGCTTTGGGCTTTGCGAGTCTCTGCTTGGCTACAGCTGCCGGGCTGTTGGCCTGCCAATGGGTTGGCGTAAGGGTTCCTGTCTCTGCGTCTGTCCACCTGTGAATTGGACCCCGTTTCATCCATTTCGGGGTCAGAATCCTCTCCTCCTCCGACGGGGGTGCGTTAGGAATCTTTGGTGAGTCCCGAGAAGTCCTTCACTTCCTGTACCGTAGGGTGGCGCAGTGACGCCTCCTTGGAAACAGAGGAAGGGCCAAGCTCCTCCTGCCGGGCAGCGAGGGGCTCACCAAAGGGTCCTCAGCCGCCCCGCTTAGGGCCGAAGGTCACTCATCGTTCTCCCTTTTCCCGCTTTCAACTACTTTGTGGCCTCAGTCTCTTGCACAGTGCGTAGATGTGGGCAGGTTTTCAAAGGCAGAACGTCCTGCTGCCCTCCCAATCTTGCTGTGTTGCCGCGTAGCCTGCTCCTGAGCAGGATCGACTGACGTCCGCCACTGTGGTACTTGGTTTCTGTGTAGCCCATGCCCCTTTCCATCCTCAATTCCTGCGTTACGTCCTCCTTTGCTGTCCGTTTCGTGTGTCTGGGAGACAGGCGGACATCTCTGGCACCACTGGATCGAGCTCCGCTAGGCCTCCGAGACCTTGTGCGTGAGCGAGGTACCCAAGGCACCATCAGGGACATGCGGGGACCTCCAAGAGGTCCTTCCTGCCCCTTCGTTCTGAAATTTCTCTGCAAACGCTTGGCTGACCCCAACGCTAGGGACGCAGCCAATATTGCCACCTGCAGGCCCGGGGCACCTTGGGTCGGTAGAACTCCTGCGCCTGGCGGAACTCAGTGTTCACACCCTTGAGCCCTCCCCGACCCCGTTCACCCCGTCACCACTGCTCTACCCTGGGGTTGCTTGCCCGCCTCTGGCTCTGTTAGCTTCCTACACATGGGTGCTCCCACCCATAGGCTTCCTCCTGGGAAGGGGCTGGCTTCCTCCACGGTAGACAGTGCTTTACCGATTCTACGCTGAACGCCCCTTCTTGGGGGCCCTCCCCACTCACAGTTGCAGGGAACACCCCAGCCTGGGGAAACCCAGGTTTGCCCATAGGTGGACTTGGTTGACGTAGTGGGCGAGGGGCCTGCTCCCGGGTGGGAGTCGTGCCTCCACTTCACGTTCCCACAGCTTACAAGACCCAGCTCTGTGCATGCTGAGCCGACGATCCTACACATGCCCCTGCTTGGATGCACTTGTCCTTCAGGCCACACAGGCAACGCAGCGTGGTTCCATAGGCAAATCCTGCTCTCCTGTTTCCTCTGCGAGTACTTTACGGGGATGCCTTGTATCTCAGGCTAGCCCTTTGACTTAAGGGTCTAGTGACCGGCTTCCTTTCAGCGGGTAGGACTCTGCTTATGTTAGAGCCACACACCCCCACCGCCACCCCACGGCCCTCTCCCTACCACCCTAGGCTCATCCTCTCACTCCTTCTCCTGATGCCTGGTGCATATTTTCTCGGGCGTCCTTGGCGACCATAACCTTTACGTTACACTCTTTTTCCCTGAACGTGTTGAAGGTTATCACCCACTGCCTTCTGGCCACCGTCCATCCTAAGGGGAAGCTGGCTCTTCCTCCCACTGAGGAACCCCGGGGTGTGATGGGTCAGTCCCGCCTCTGTGGGTTGCCGAGAGGCCTGTCCTTGCCTTTGCACCAAAGACAAGAGCCCATTGGCCTGGGCATCCCTTTGGATCCTTCCTTCCACTAGGACTGCAATGGGCTCCTTGGATGTGCAGAGTCAGCATAGTCCGCAAAGTGGCAAAGCTTTATCACCTTAGGTCCTCACGCACTGGCTGCCTCTTCCTCTCTCCCACCTCTTCCTGGCATTCCCAATTTGTGCCTGCTGGTGGTCAGCATGAGCTGACCCCTCTCCCTCCCTCTCCCTCTCTCCCTTCCTCTCTCCCTGCAGAGTCTCTCCCTCCTCTCTCCCTCGCCCTTTCCCTCTCTTCTCCTCTCCATCCCTCCTCTCCCTCTCCCTCCTCTCTCCCTCACCCTTCTGTGTCCCTCTCCCTCCTCTCTCCCTCCTCTCTCTTCTTCCCCCTCCCTCCTCCTCTACTTCTCCCCTCCTTTCCCTCTCTTCACCCTCTCCCTCTCCTCCCCCTCTCCCTTCTGTGTCCCTCTCCCTCCTCTCTCCCTCCTCTCTCTTCCTTCCCCTCCCTCCCTTTTCCTCCCTCCTCAGTCCTACTCTCCCTCTCTTCCCCCTCTTGCTCTCTTCCCCGTCTCCCATCACCTGGAGCCCCCAGCCTTCTCCATTTCCACGGCTGTGCTGCTTCTGGTGCAGTATTGCCTCAGGAGCTTCCTTCAGGGGCTCGAGCAACATGACAAGAGCTAGTGTAGTTAGGACTGTAGTGGTAACTCCAACGTCTGGGCTGTCTCAGGGACGGTGTTAGAAAATTTTGCTTCTCCCGCCATATGGCCTTTGGTTTTGCTCCCTTCCTCATTTGCGTCGACAAGCAGATTTTGAAACACTGAAACGTGCTACCGCCAAAAGCCCTGCACTTTACCCCAAGGGGGACCCTCCTGCCCCTTTCCGGTTGAAGTCCTCCAGGCGCCCAGACCCATTCCTTTTAAATGAGGCCCTCCCACAATGCAACACTAACCCTCGCGGCCTTGGCATCACCCACGCGGCCTTCCTGGCACTTTAGGCGGTGTCCCTCGGGCACCTCAAAGTTCACCCAAGGTGGGGACCGCCATGAGGCGTGGGACTGTCCCGAAGGACCTGGTGAGTACCGGAGAAAGGGCACGTGTGCTGCCAATGCTCGCTGCCATATCCCCTCGCAGGCGGGTAGTCCACTCGGTGACAGACACAGCAGGAACATGCACCCAGTGGGGGGACCAAAGGCAGTGGAGCTGCCCAGCAGCCTCAGCTCCTCAGGAAGGTGGATAAAAGCAGGCTCCGTGGACCATTCTGCTGGAGCTCTGACATCCTTGGCAGTTAGAGCAGGAGGGAAGGAGGACACGAGAGTCACCCAAGGAAGGAGAAAGCAAAGATGGGAAGAGAGCCAGACAGAGAAGGGTGTGGCAGAGGAAAGTACAGCGGGAGCAAGTCCTACCAGCGGCTTTGACGAAAGACTACCCCGAGTCACTGTGTAGGCTACATGTCCTGCCCATTGGCATGCCACCAAGTCCGAATCCCGGACCTCCCTGGGGCTGTGTTAGTAGCTCTGTAGGCACCGTGGGGTGGCCAGGGACCTTGGCTCTTTGCTAATTTGAGGCCACTTATGTGTGTGTGTTTCCTCTCTTTTGAGGAGAGTCCGGGCGCGGAGGGGGTGAGGGAGGCAGCCCCTGCATCCTGGATCCTGGTGGGCGGCCCCCTGACACCCTTCGCCACCGTTCGGGTAAATGCGGGAAGGCCATGGGCACAGCGATCTGGCGGTGGTTGGAGCACCAGGTAATGGCTCCAGGGCTTTCCTTCAGGGTCACTAAGAAAGGGCCGGGGGAGGCTTCCGGGGGTCAGGGGGTCACCCTCTTGAGCCGTTGCATTGGAATTCCCCAGTGCCAGCAGCCTGGTCCCCCTGGACGGCCGGGAAAGGCAACACGGGCTGTGTGATATGAGGGACCTCCGGCTCATGGCCTGGCAGGTGATAGCCGGGAATAGACCAGGTTCCAGATGCGGAGGCCACCCCGGAGGAGGAGGCACACAGGCCGGCTCCCTGGCTGGTGCCTTGGGCGCCGAGGGGCGGGGGTCTGGGCGGGCACACGCTCCGCCCTGTCATTGTCCCTACGCTCCGTGCCCAGCGGCCTGGGCGTGACTCAGGGCTCCGTGTCACAAAGGCCGCATGCGTGGCGTCGCGTCACCGTCGCCCCGTGGCCATCTGGTCCCTAGCTCTTCTGCGCATGCCTTCACCAGCCTCCGGCCTCTTGGAGGCCTCTGATTCCCGCCTCCAGTTGGGGGCGCCAGAGCTCCACCTGCCGGCCGCGTGCGGGAGCCAGGTGCTGGCTCCTCCAGCTCCTTCCCTCCGCTGCTGGCTCTGCTCCCTCAGGACCAGCACCACATGGAGAGCGCGGCGGGCTCCGGGCAAGGCGGGGCTGCCCTGCCATCCTGGAGCACCTTGTTCCTGGAGGGGGGCCATGAGGCGCCGGAGCCCTGCGCCCAGGCAGGCGCCTGGGGTGAGGCGGGGCCGCTGCAGGCCCTAGGTGCCGGGGGGATGGGCGCAGAGGCTGTGCTGGGTGCGGAGGCCCAGCAGAGCAGAGAGCAGGCTGGCCCCGGGGACGAGTTGGTGCTGGTGGTGGAGGATATCATGGCGGTGGTGGAGGTCGTGGCCGTGGAAGACCAGGAGGCAGTGCAAGCACAGCAGGACGAGCAGCTGCAGCAGCTGCAGCAGGGGGAGTCAGGGCCGGGTCCCGAGCCAGCCGGCACACCACTTGCCGCGCTGGAGATGGTTCAGTTCGCGCTCAGCTCTGTGGATGCCCAAGCTACCAGGGCCTACTTGCGGCTCAAGCGCAGGATGAATCAGAAGCGGAGTTCTCACCTGGCTCGAAGAAGGGCCATCATCCAGCGCATCCCCGGCTTCTGGGCCCAGGCGGTATCCTTCCTCCTGCTGGGCTTGGGTTTGTCTGCGGTGGAGGTCCACTGGGAGGAAGGGACCAGCAGAGGCTGTGCCAGGGGCAGGAGCACTGGGGGAAAGGGTCCCCGGCCCCTCTCCACCCCCAGTGGGAGTGGGTCCCCCGTCCCTATAAGGCGCAGCACAGGGGCGTGGGCCTTGAAGGTGGGGGGAAGGCAAGGGCTGAGTCTTGTGGAGACCACGTCTGAGCAGAAGCTGCGGGCAAATGCTCTGGGACTGCAGGGAGCACTCCCAACACTCTCCCAGGTGTCATGGAGCACATGTCCACACCCTGCATGTCTAGTGTAGTTCCACCCTTGGCTCGGAGCAGGTCCTGGAAGGAAACGTCCTGCCGGCTGCGTGGGGCATGCCCAGTGAGAGGCAGGCCACCCCCTTCCCTGTCCTTCAGAGCCTGTGTTCTTTTCTAAAGAGTACAGTGCCCACCCACTGCTGCGTCCTCATGCGGCTTCCAGAGTCATTCAGCAGGCCGCCACGCTTCCCCATACATCAGAAACCCAGACACGCTGTATGCGGTGCTGCAAACTGTCTCCTCAGGCCCTACGCAGCCAGGCTGCGGCCCCATGCCCAGGCGCCCCCCCACCCCCCGTTTCCTCCCTCCGTGTCTCTCCCCTCTATGTGCGTCCCACCCTCTCCCTCGCTCCCCTCTGCCCTCCCTCTGTGTCCCTTCCTCCTGTGTGGGTATCTCTCTCTCTGTCTCCCCTTTGCTTTCCCTCCATTGCCACCCAACCCCTTTCCCTCCCTCTCTTGCTGAACCTAACAGGCCCTCCCTTTGCCCTGTGGGTGTCCAGCCAGGCTAAGGGAGATGAGTGGCCCGTTTGTGGGTGCAGAAGGCCCCTCCAGGACACAGGCCTGCAGGCCAACACATAAGCAAACACAGCCCTGAGAGCGCGACCGACCACATCTGGAAACCCAAAACAGTCACTGCCTGCCTGCCAAACACACAGGCCAGGGTGACGACGGTGGAAGGGAGAACAGGCAGGCCCTTGACCTTGTCCTGCCGGGCGCAGACCCTCTCGGAGGCACTGGAAGCCAAGGCACCTGCTGGTATTGAGCAGCTGTGATGAAAGAGCAGGAGCTGAGTGGCTTGGGAGGGCAGCAGGGCCTGGTGGTTCTACACGTGCCCTGTTTGGGGCCCTTCCTCTCACCGGGAAGGGCTGGGTTGGTCCTGGCTCTCCTTCCATAGCACTGAAGGCGAGGCTCCTTGACCCAAGGCAGATCCTGAATGACCCCCAGATATCAGCCGTGACGGGTGCCCAGGACAAAGATGTGCTCAGCTACATGACCGATTTGGAGGTCAGCGCTGGGAGTGGGTGGCGGGGGTAGGACCACTGGGAGTGGAATTTGGGCAGGAGAGGGCCCGGCAGTATTGTTCAGCGGGACATGCAGGGAGCATCTCGGGACCCGTGGAGGACAAGTCCCCTTCCCCTCGTCTTTCTTTTATGTTGCAGGTGGAGGAACTGGGCCGTCCCAAGGACCACAGCACGTTGATGTTTTTCTTTGGGAACAACCCCTACTTCCAGAACAAAGTGATCCTTAAGGAGTATCACCTTAGCATTGCCGGTAGGAGTGGGCTAGAGCTTCGAGGGTGCCGGGGGTGGGCCGGCGGGGGCAGGTGGGCACTCGGGAGGAGCAGGGGGTGTGTAGGGACACAAGTGGAAGCCAGAGCCGGCATAGGAGGGAGAGAGGCTGAGAGGAGAGCGGGAGAGAGGGCGACAGGGTGTGGGTCCTAGGCAGTGCAGAGCCTCCCCTGAATTTTCCCTTCCTGCAGGATACAGGGCGACTCGGTCCACTCCAGTGCAGTGGTTCTGGGATGAAGAACGTGGAGCTCCCAGCCGAAGACTCGACACCACCAGCCTTACCTTCTTCAAGTGGTTGTGAGACCCCAGCTGCCCAGGGTCTAACAAGATTGCCGAGGTGGGGCCGCTGAGGCCTTCATTAGCATTGGTGATGGCAATGGGGACAGCCTGGGAAGGGGGCCCGGGCCCCGTGCTCACCTGGGCGGTTTCCCCTACCAGATCATCATCGAGGACCTGTGGCGCAATCCCTTGCGGTACTACCTGAGGCAGGGAGGCAGCCGAAGGCACTGAGCAGACAGGAGGACCTGTCGGTGAGTAGCCGGGCCACTGCGTCCTGAAATATGTGTGGGAGGTGCCAGGGCACAGTCGGGTTTGGGACTCAGTTTGGAAACTGAGGCTCAGAGGACCCTGGGCCCCGGATCACCCAGGGAGCGGCTGGAGGGAGAGTAGGGACCCTGGCGAGGGAACTCAGGGCACACACCCAGGGCAGGGTGTCCACTGGGGCAAGTTCATCCGGTGAGCCAGGTGTGAGCCAGAAAGTCTCAGGTCGTTCGGGGGAAGCAAGGCTCCTCCACCCCATTTCTCTGAACACTCACCCATGGCCGTCTGCCGGGTCCTCAGTTCTCCTGCTGGCTTTTCAGGTGGGGACAGTCTGCCAAATTTTGGGAGTGGGGCTCCCTTGTCCCGAGACGCTCCGACGTCCCTTCGTGTTACGGACCACCCCGTGGCCTCCCAGAGCCACACGGCCATTCTTGGCAATGGTACTAGGCCATCTGGAGGAGGGTGGTGAAGCCCTAGAGGAGGAGGAAGCGGGATCCCACAAGGACAGGGCCCTCGGTCACCGCCGCCTTAGCGATCCTCGGCATGAGGCAGTGTCACGAACACCTCCCTTGTGCGTCCGTGTGTCGTGTGTTTGTGCGTGTGTGTCGCGGGCACGGCAGCTGTGCGGACGTGGGCACCGCAGAGCATCAGCGTTGGACCAGCGAGAAGCAGTGGAGGAGGCGTCCAGCGTTGTGAGAGACGGGTGGACGAGTCTACGTGGTGCTCTGCCCGCACAGGACAGACGTGGGGGAACAGATCTTCAGGGCCAGCTCTAGAGAGTGTCCAGCACCCAGATCGCCAGGGATGGCGGGCGAGTCATAAACAAGTTCAGAAGCCCTATGTGTCTGTGTGTGGATGTGTATGTGGGACCCAGCACACAGCCAGTAGGAGATCAGCCCTGGCCTGTGGGATTCCGTGTGTGCGGGGGCTGTAAGGCACGGGGGCAGGGCAGGGCAGGGCTTGGTTGTGGAGAGACCACCACTCTTGCTCGGCAGGTCAGGGAGAAGGACGGGAAAGGGCACACCTCTCTACATGGGAGCCGTGTTCTTCAGGGCAGGGGAAGGGGCGTGCCGAGCGGGGCACTCGTGGCCCGGTGGCTCTGCTACCGCCCCGTTCACCCCGCTTGGAGAGCTTCTCCCTGTACCCTTTCTCCTGGAAGCGTGCCCTGCATTGCTGTGATGCCGTCCCGTGCATGCTTCCTCTAGTCAGGATCACCGCAAAACCACGTGTCCCTGGAGGACTAAGGAGGCGGTTCCTCAGGGTCCCTCACGGTCCCTCCAAACCCACGTCCTGTCCCTCTGCACCACCCACCCACAGGCGTGCGTGCATGCGTGTGTGTGCGTGCGTGTGTGTATGCCTACCCACCCGTGTGTGCCTCTGGTTGGAGACTGTGTGTGTATTGTGTGTTTCTCATTTTACACAAGCACAGGTGCGTGTACTAGGGTGGTCAAGGGTGCATACCTCTGTGTCTGCCCACTTGTGTGCCTGTGTGAATTTTCTCTCTGTGTGTTTTTTTTTAAAGAACTTATTTATTTATTTAACCGACAGAGAGACAGCGAGAGCGGGAACGCAGGCAGGGTGGTGGAGAGGTTGGAGCAGGCTCCCAGAGGACGAGCCTGATGTGGGGCTCGATCCGAGAACGCCGCGAGATCACCCTGAGCCGCAGGCAGACGCTTAATGACTGAGCCACCCAGGCGCCCCTGTCTCTTTGGGTTTTTGTATGCATGGATACCTGTGTGTCTATGTTTGTCTGTGTGTCTCTGTCAGCCAGATGGTTTGGGGAGAATTGTGTATGCTTCAACGCAGAAGTCCGTGTATGTTCATTGGGTGTGTTCCCCATGCCTGTGTGTAAGGCCCACTGTGAGGCCCACTGTGTATGCCTGGAAGAAAATGACCATGGGTGTTTGTGTGTATTTGTTGTGTATGTGTGTGTTGTGGGACCACGTTTGTGAGCTTGCTATGGCAGTGCTTTGTGTACATGGCTCTGCCACAGACCTAGTGTGAGTGCTGTGTGTTTGAGTGTGTGTGTGTGTGTTTGTGTGAGGCTCATTGTGTATGCTTCTAAGAAAAAGATCATGGGTGTTTGTGTATGTTTTTTGTTTACGTGTGTACTGTGGGGGCCACGTTTGTGAGTTTGTATGGCAGTGCGCAATGATGATGCCTCTGCCACAGCCCTAGTGTGACTGCTGTGTGTGTGTGTGTGTGTGTGCCCCTGTGTGGATGCCTGCAGGAAAAAAAACCAAGGGTGTTGGTTTGTGTTGTTTACGTGTGTGTTGTGGGGCCACGTTTGTGACTTTGCTGTGGCGGTACCACGTGTGGATACCTCTGCCGGAGACCTAGTGTGAGTGCTGTATGTCCGTGTGTGTGTGTGTGTGTCTGTGTTTGGGGGAAGCCCACTCTGTATGCCTGTAAGAAAAAGTGGATGGGTGTTTGTGTGTGTTTCTTGTGTATGTGTGTGTCGGTACCACGTTTGTGAGTATGTTAGGGCAGTTCCAAGTGTTGATGGCTCTGCTGGAGACCCAGTGTGAATGCTGTGTTGTGAGTGTGACAATGTATGTGTGTGTGTGTGTGTGTGTGTGTGTGTGTGTGTGAAGCCATCTCCATGTCGGAGAGACTGACACCATGTCCATGTGTGTGTTGTGCATGCTTCCATGAGTACGCGTGAGTGTTCGTGTCTCCACGTGTTTGTAGCACATGTGTGAGAGGGGTGTGTGTGTGGACACCATGCATGCCTGTGTGTCAAGAGTGTGTGTGTGTGTTGCATATTCCAGTGTCTGCATGAGCACACGCATGTCCCAGTGTGGTTGTAGGCCCTGTTTGGTGAAGGAGAGGGACCTCGAGGTTTCTAGCTCTACTGACTAAGGAGAAAGGGGCCAGTGGCAGAGTGCAGCCATGTCCCTCCTGACACACAGGCGTCATGGGCATTCCTTGGGTATTAAGGGGTGTGTCTACCCCTGGATGCCACACGCAGAGTGGCCAAGGGAAGCAGGGAGGGGTGGGAGCTGGCAGGGGTATGTCAAGCGACCTCCCATCTGTGCTGCTGGCACGGCCGGTCCCAGCTGTGGGAAACACCGTAATGTTTCAGCGTGTGCTACAGTGGGGCTAAGAACTTGTGCCCCGATTTGTGCTCTCGGCCAAGGGTCCCAAGGAGTAAGTAAGTCCCCACTGGCAGTCCGTTTCTGCAGAGGAAAGAGTCCCGAGGGAGCGCTCCTCCTGGCCGAAGGGCTGTCCCGGTGTCCGATGAGCTCCATGTTGGGGCGGTCATCTCTGCCTCCTGTGGACCAGGTGCAGAAGAGGGAAAGGAGAGGAGGTGGACCCTCAAGGCCCATGGTCCCTGCCTCACTGAGGGCCACCTAGCTTGCTGCTCATGAGCCCACAGGGCCTTCCCAAATCAACAAGTCTCACCACCCCTGAGCTCGCTCCCACCACCAGCACGCCCCCAAGGACACACTTCCCCAGGTGACGTTCCCCACTACCTCTGCCACAACTGGGCGTAGGACCTCGCAACGAGGGCCCCAGCTCCATCTTCCTGTTGCCCATCAGTGGTCCCTGCGTGAGCCTTCCAGCGGGCCCTGGGCTGAAATGCTGACAGCTCAGCCTCTTTGGACTCTTGGCCTCACGTCCTTGGGGAACTCTCTTCCTTCCTGCCTGTGGGAGCAGCTAGCTGTAGGTAGAGGAGGGATTCGTTCTTCGGGCTCAGGAAACCCTGCTGGGCCCATGGCCCCATGTCCGGAACAGCACTAGGTGGCACGACTGTGTGGCAGTGTTGGGGATCTGAAGCTTGATACACTCCTCGGAGACATAGAAGGGAGGTGGAGAGCCGCAATGCTGTGGGCCCAGGGAGGTTCCCTTGAGCCCCTGGAAAGGCTGTTCCCTCATCCGCGTCTTCCCGGCTCCTTGAAACTTAATCGAGGAACAGCCTGGCAGCTCCCACGGTCCGGTCCCTAGGATTCTTCACGTCCGCAGGGTGGAAGGGAAGTCCCAGGAAACCTGCTGGTCGCAGGGGGTCGGCCAGCATGCCTCAGGCCCAGATGTCCCCAGGAAGGGCCAGCCCACCGTGCCTGTTTTCCCTGGAACCTTCTGGGCCTCGTTGGGCTTTCAGGAAGGACCTCCCTGCTCTAAAGGGGAGAGGAAAGGCTGGACGGTAGCCCTGAACCACGTCCCTGGGCCGCCAGAGCACAGGCGCCGTGCTGCCTTGGCCATGTGGAAGTCCCGCCTTCCATGGAATGAGGTGGGGAAGATTGGACGCATGCATCAGCTGCCAGGGAGTAAGCCTTACGTTGCCACGCCTTCTCCAGGGCATGGCTCGTGCGGCACTTTGCCGGCTGCGAGGACTCAGGGGGTGTGGAAGAAGGCCTTACTTTTTGGCCTTACTTAAGAAAATGTCAATGGGTGTTTGTGTGTGTTTCTTGTGTATGTGTGTTTGGGACCACGTATATGAGTGTGTCAGTGCAGTTCCAAGTGTTCATGGCTCTGCTGGAGATCCAGTGTGAGTGCTGTGTTGTGAGGGTGACATTGTGTGTGTGTGTGCGTGTGTGTATGTGTTGCGGGAAACTATTTGTATGTCTGTAAGAAAAAGTCGATGGGTGTTTTGTTGTGTTTCTTGTGTATGTGTGTGTCGGGACCACGTTTGTGTGTATATAAGGATAGTTCCAAGTCATTCTGAGAGTTGTGTTGTGAGTGTGATAGTTTATGTGTGTGTTTATGTGTTTGTGGTAAACCATTATGCATGCCTGTAAATAAAGTCGATGGGTGTTTTTGTGTGTTTCTTGTGTATGTGTGTGTTGGGACCTCGTTTTTGAGTATGTTAGGGAATTCCAAATGTTGATGTCTATGCCGGGGACCCAGTGTGAGTGCAGTGTTGTGAGTGTGCTAGTGTGTGTGTGTGTGTTTGGGGGAACCCCACTGTGTCTGCCTGTAAGGAAATGTTGATGGGTGTTTGTGTGTGTTTCTTGTGTATCTGTGTTTCGGGACCATGTATGTGAGTGTGTCAGGGAAGTTCCAAGTGTTCATGGCTCTGCTGGAGATCCAGTGTGAGTGCTGTGTTGTGAGGGTGACATTGTGTGTGTGTGTGAGTGTGCGTGTTGCGGGAAACCATTTTTATGCCTGTAAGAAAATGTCGATGGGTGTTTCTGTGTGTTTCTTGTGTATGTCTGTGTTGGGAAAACGTTTGTGAGTATGTTAGGGTAGTTCCAAGTGTTGATGTCTCTGCCGAGGTACAGAGTGAGTGCTGTGTTGTGAGTGTGACAGTGTGTGTGTGTGTGTGTGTGTGTGTGTTTCAGGGAAACCATTGTGTATGACTGTAAGAAAAAGTAGATGGGTGTTTGTGTGTTACTTGTATATGTGTGTGTCGGGCACGTTTGAGAGTATGTTAGGGCAGTTTCAAGTGTTGAGGGTTCTGATGGAGACCCAGTGTGAGTGCTGTGTTGTGAGTGTCATAGTGTGTGTGTGTGTGTGTGTGTGTGTGTATGTGTGTGTTTTGGGAACACCACTGTGTCTGCCTGTAAGAAAAGTCGATGGGTGTTTGTGTGTGTTTCTGTGTATGTGTGTGTCGGGACCACGTTTGTGTGTATATAAGGGTAGTTCCAAGTCATTCTGAGAGTTGTGTTGTGAGTGTGATAGTTTATGTGTGTGTTTATGTGTTTGTGGTAAACCATTATGCATGCCTGTAAATAAAGTCGATGGGTGTTTTTTTGTGTTTCTTGTGTATGCGTGTGTTGGGACCTCATTATTGAGTATGTTAGGTAATTCCAAATGTTGATGTCTATTCAGGGGAACCAGTGTGAATGCTGTGTTGTGAGTGTGATACTGTGTGTGTGTGTGTTTGGGGGAACCCCACTGAGTCTGCCTGTAAGGAAATGTTGATGGGTGTTTGTGTGTGTTTCATGTGTATCTGTGTTTCGGGAGCACGTATGTGAGTGTGTCAGGGCAGTTCCAAGTGTTCATGGCTCTGCTGGAGATCCAGTGTGAGTGCTGTGTTGTGAGGGTGACATTGTGTGTGTGTGTGAGTGTGCGTGTTGCGGGAAACCATTTGTATGCCTGTAAGAAAATGTCGAAGGGTGTTTCTGTGTGTTTCTTGTGTATGTCTGTGTTGGGAAAACGTTTGTGAGTATGTTAGGGTAGTTCCAAGTGTTGATGTCTCTGCCGAGGTACAGAGTGAGTGCTGTGTTGTGAGTGTGACAGTGTGTGTGTGTGTTTTTGGGAACCCATTGTGTATGCCTCTAAGAGAAATCGATGGGTGTATTTGCTTGTTCTTGCATATGTGTGTTTCAGGACCACATTTGTGAGTGTATGAGGGCAGTTCCAAGTGTTCATGGCTTTGCTGGAGATCCAGTGTGAGTTATGTGTTGTGAGTGTGACAGTGTGTGTGCGTGTCTGCGTGTGTGTTTGCGGGAAACCATTCTGTATGCCTATAAGAAAAATTCGATGGGTGTTTGTTTGTGTTTCTTCTGTATGTGTGTGTCGGGACCACATTTGTGAATATGTTAGGGCAGTTCCAAGTGTTGATGGCTCTGCTGGAGACCCAGTGAGAGTGCTGTGTTGTGAGTGTGACAGTGTGTGTGTGTGTGTCTGTGTGTGTGTGTTTGGGGGAACCCCACTGTGTATGCTTCTAAGAAAAAGTCGATGGGTGTGTGTGTTTCTTGTGTATGTGTGTGTGGGGACCACGTCTGTGAGTATGTTGGGGCAGGTCCAAGTGGCAGTGTGAGTGCTGTGTTGTGAGTGTGGCAGAGTGTGTTTCTGTGTGTGTTTGTGTTTGTGGGAAAACATTGTGTATGCCTGTAAGAGTAAGTCGATGGATGTTTGTGAGAGTTTCATGTGTATGTGTGTGTCGCGACCACATTTGTGAATATTTTAGGGCAGTTCCAAGTGTTGATGGTTCTGCTGGAGACCCATTGTGAGTGCTGTGTTGTAAGTGTGACAGTGTGTGTGTGTGTGTTCTCGGGAAACCATTGTGTATGCCTGTAAGAAAAAGTCGATGGGTGTTTGTGTGTGTTTCTTGTGTATGTGTGTGTCAGTAAAACGTTTGTGAGTATGTTAGGGCAGTTCCAAGTGTTGATGGCTCTGCCGAGGCCCAGTGTGAGTACTGTGTTGTTAGTGTGACAGTGTGTGTGTGTGTGTGTGTGTGTGTGTGTTTGGGGAAACCCCACTCTGTCTGCCTGTAACAAAAAGTTGATGGGTGTTTGTGTGTGTTTCTTGTGTATGTGTGTGTCGGGACCACATTTGTTTGTATGTTAGGGCAGATTCAAGTGCCAGTGGGAATGCTGTGTTGTGAGTGTGATAGTGTGTGTGTGTGTGTGTTTGCGGAAACCATTGTGTATGACTGTAAGAGAAAGTCAATGGGAGTTTGTGTGTGTTTCTTGTGTATGTTTGTGTCGGGACCACGTTTGTGAGTATGTTAGGGCCGTTGCAAGTGTTGATTGCTCAGCTGGGGCATAGTGTGAGTGCTGTGTTCTGTTTGACAGTGTGTGTGTGTGTGTTGGGTGTGTGTTTGGGGGAACCCCACTGTGGCTGCCTGTAAGAAAAAGTCGAAGGATATTTTTGTGTGTTTCTTGTGTATGTGTGTGTCGGGACCACGTTTGTGTGTCTGCAGGGCACATTCTAGTGCCAGTGTGAGTGCTGTGTTGTGAGTGTGATAGTGAGTTTGCGTGTGTGTTTGTTTGCGGGAAACCGTTGTGTATGCCTGTAATAAAAATCGATGAGTGTTTGTGTGTGTTTCTTCTGTATGTGTGTGTTGGTACCACGTTTGTAGTATCTTAGGGCAGTTCCAAGTGTTGATGGCTCTGCTGGATACCCACTGTGAGTGCTGTGTTGTGAGTGTGACAGTGTGTGTGTATGTTTGCGGGAAACCATTGTATATGCCTGTAAGAAAATGTCGATGGGTGTTTGTGTGTGTTTCTTGTTTTTGCGTGTTTCGGGACCACGTTTGTGAGTATGTCAGGGCAGTTCCAAGTTGTGATGGCTCTGCTGGAGACACAGTGTGAGTGCTGTGTTGTGGGTGTCATAATGTGTGTGTGGGTGTGTGTTTGGAACCCCACTGTGTATGCCTGTATGAAAATGTCGATGCGTGTTTGTGTGTGTTTCTTGTGTATGTGTGTGTCAGGACCACGTTTTTGAGTATGTTAGGGCAGTTCAAAGTGTTGATGATTATGCCGAAGACCCAATGTGAGTGCTGTGTGGTGAGTGTGACAGTGTGTGTGAGTGTGTCTGTGTGTGTGTTTCAGGGAAACCATTGTGTATGACTGTAAGAAAAAGTCGATGGATGTTTGTGTGTTACTTGTATATGTGTGTGTCGGGCCACGTTTGAGTGTATGTTAGGGCAGTTTCAAGTGTTGAGGGTTCTGCGGGAGACCCAGTGTGAGTGCTGTGTTGTGAGGGTCATAGTGTGTGTGTGTGTGTGTGTGTGTGTGTGTGCGTATGTGTTTGTGTTTTGGGAACACCACTGTGTCTGCCTGTAGGAAAAGTCGATGGGTGTTTGTGTGTGTTTCTTGTGTATGTGTGTTTGGGACCACGTATGTGAGTGTGTCAGGGCAGTTCCAAGTGTTCATGCCTCTGCTGGAGATCCGGTGTGAGTGCTGTGTTGTGAGGGAGACATTGTGTGTGTGTGTGCGTTTGTTTGTGTATGTGTTGCGGGAAACTATTTGTATGTCTGTAAGAAAAAGTCGATGGGTGTTTGGTTGTGTTTCTTGTGTATGTGTGTGTCGGGACCACATTTGTGTGTATATAAGGGTAGTTCCAAGTCATTCTGAGAGTTGTGTTGTGAGTGTGATAGTTTATGTGTGTGTTTATGTGTTTGTGGTAAACCATTATGCATGCCTGTAAATAAAGTCGAAGGGGTTTTTGTGTGTTTCTTGTGTATGTGTGTGTTGGGATCTCGTTTTTGAGTATGTTAGGGAATTCCAAATGTTGATGTCTATGCCGGGGACCCAGTGTGAGTGCTGTGTTGTGAGTGTGATACTGTGTGTGTGTGTGTGTGTGTGTGTGTGTGTGTTTGCGGGAAACCATTTTGTATGCCTGTAAGAAAAAGTCGATGGGTGTTTCTGTGTGTTTCTTGTGTATGTGTGTGCAGGAAGAACGTTTTTGGGTATGTCAGGGTAGTTCCAAGTGGTGATGGATCTGCAAGGAACAGTGTGAGTGCTGTGTTGTGAGTGTGACAGTGTGTGTGTGTGTGTTTGGGGCAACCCCACTGTGTCTGCCTGTAAGGAAATGTCGATGGGTGTTTGTGTGTGTTTCTTGTGTATGTGTTGTTGGGACCACGTTTGTGTGTATGTTAGGGCAGATTCAAGTGCCCGTGTGAGTGCTGTGTTCTGAGTGTCATAGTGTGTGTGTGTCTGTGTGTTTTTGCGGGAAACCGTTTTGTACACCTGTATGAAAAAGTCGATGGGTGTTTATGTGTGTTTCTTTTGTATGTGTGTTTCGGGACCACGTATGTGAGTGTGTCAGGGTAGTTCCAAGTGTTGATGGCTCTGCTGCAGACCCAGTGTGAGTGCTGTGTTGTGAGTGTGACAGTGTGTGTGTGTGTGTGTGTGTTTTGGGGAACACCACTGTGTCTGCCTCTAAGAAAAGTCGATGGATGTTTGTGTGTGTTTCTTGTGTATATGTGTGTCGGGACCGTGTTTGTGTGTATATAAGGGTAGTTCTAAGCCATTCTGAGAGTTGTGTTGTGAGTGTGATAGTTTATGTGTGTGTTTATGTGTTTGTGGTAAACCATTATGTATGCCTGTAAATAAAGTCGATGGGTGTTTTTATGTGTTTCTTGTGTATGTGTGTGTTGGGACCTCGTTTTTGAGTATGTTAGGGAATTCCAAATGTTGATGTCTATGCCGGGGACCCAGTGTGAGTGCTGTGTTGTGAGTGTGATAGTGTGTGTGTGTGTGTGTGTGTTTGAGGGAAACCGTTTTGTATGCCTGTAAGAAAAAGTCGATGGGTGTTTCTGTGTGTTTCTTGTGTATGTGTGTCTCGAGACAACGTTTTTAGGTATGTCAGGGCAGTTCCAAGTGGTGATGGCTCTGCAAGGAACAGTGTGAGTGCTGTGTTGTGAGTGTGACAGTGTGTGTGTGTGTGTTCGGGGGAACCCCACTGTGTCTGCCTGTAAGAAAAAGTCACTGGGTGTTTGTGTGTGTTTCTTGTGTATGTTTGTGTTGGGACCATGTTTGTGTGTATGTTACGGCAGATTCAAGTTCCCGTGTGAGTGCTGTGTTCTGAGTGTGATAGTGTGTGTGTGTCTGTGTGTGTTTGAGGGAAACCGTTGAGTACGCCTCTATGAAAAAGTCGATGGGTGTTTATGTGTGATTGTTGTGAATGTGTTTTTCAGCACCACATATGTGAGTGTGTAAAGGGAGTTCCAAGTGTTGATGGCTCTGCTGCAGACCCATGTGAGTGCTGTGTTGTGAGTGTGACAGTGTGTGTTTGTGTGTGTGTTTTGGGGAACACCACTGTGTCTGCCTCTAAGAAAAGTCGATGGATCTTTGTGTCTGTTTCTTGTGTATGTGTGTGTCGGGACCACGTTTGTGTGTTTATCAGGGTAGTTCCAAGTCATTCTGAGAGTTGTGTTGTGAGTGTGATAGTTTATGTGTGTGTTTATGTGTTTTTGGTAAACCATTATGTATGCCTGTAAATAAAGTCGATGGGTGTTTTTGTCTCTTTCTTGTGTATGTGTGTGTCGGGACCTCATTTTTGACTATGTTATGGAATTACAAATGTTGATGTCTGTGCCGGGGACCCACTGTGAGTGCTGTGTTGTGAGTGTGACAGTGTGTGTGTATGTTTGCGGGAAACCATTGTATATGCCTGTAAGAAAATGTCGATGGGTGTTTGTGTGTGTTTCTTGTGTATGCGTGTTTCGAGACCACGTTTGTGAGTATGTCAGGGCAGTTCCAGTGGTGATGGCTCTGCTAGAGACACAGTGTGAGTGCTGTGTTGTGAGTGTAATAATGTGTGTGTGGGTGTTTGTTTGGGAACCCCACTGTGTATGCCTGTATGAAAATGTCGATGGATGTTTGTTAGTGTTTCTTGTGTATGTGTGTGTCAGGACCACCTTTTTGAGTATGTTAGGGCAGTTCAAAGTGTTGATGGTTATGCCGGATACCCACTGTGAGTGCTGTGTTGTGAGTGTGACAGTGTGTGTGTATGTTTGCGGGAAACCATTGTATATGCCTGTAAGAAAATGTCGATGGGTGTTTGTGTGTGTTTCTTGTGTATGCGTGTTACCAGACCACGTTTGTGAGTATGTCAGAGCAGTTCCAAGTGCTGACGGCTCTGCTGGAGACACAGTGTGAGTGCTGTGTTGTGAGTGTAATAATGTGTGTGTGGGTGTGTGTTTGGGGGAACCCCACTGTGTATGCCTTTATGAAAATGTTGATGGGTGTTTGTGTGTGTTTCTTGTGTATGTGTGTGTCGGGACCACGTTTGTGTGTCTGCAGGGCACATTCAAGTGCCAGTGTGAGTGCTGTGTTGTGAGTGTGATAGTGAGTTTGCGTGTGTGTTTGTTTGCGGGAAACTATTGTGTATGCCTGTAAAAAAAAATCGATGGCTGTTTGTGTGTGTTTCTTCTGTATGTGTGTGTTGGTACCACGTTTGTAGTATGTTAGGGCAGTTCCAAGTGTTGATGGCTCTGCTGGATACCCACTGTGAGTGCTGTGTTGTGAGTGTGACAGTGTGTGTGTATGTTTGCGGGAAACCATTGTATATGCCTGTAAGAAAATGTCGATGGGTGTTTGTGTGTGTTTCTTGTGTATGCGTATTACGAGACCAAGTTTGTGAGTATGTCAGAGCAGTTCCAAGTGCTGATGGCTCTGCTGGAAACACAGTGTTAGTGCTGTGTTGTGAGTGTAATAATGTGTGTGTGGGTGTGTGTTTGGGGGAACCCCACTGTGTATACCTGTATGAAAATGTCGATGGGTGTTTGTGTGTGTTTCTTGTGTATGTGTGTGTCAGGACGACGTTTTTGAGTAGGTTAGGGCAGTTCAAAGTGTTGATGGTTATTCCGGAGACCCAATGTGAGTGCTGTGTGCTGAGTGTGACAGTGTGTGTGTATGTGTCTGTGTGTGTGTTTCAGGGAAACCATTGTGTATGACTGTAAGAAAAAGTCGATGGGTGTTTGTGTGTTACTTGTATATGTGTGTGTCGGGCCACGTTTGAGAGTATGTTAGGGCAGTTTCAAGTGTTGAGGGTTCTGCGGGAGACCCAGTGTGAGTGCTGTGTTGTGAGTGTCATAGTGTGTGTGTGTGGGGGGGGGTGTTTTGGGAACACCACTGTGTCTGCATGTAAGAAAAGTCGATGGGGTTTTGTGTGTGTTTCTGTGTATGTGTGTGTTGGGACCACGTTTGTGTGTATATAAGGGTAGTTCCAAGTCATTCTGAGAGTTGTGTTGTGAGTGTGATAGTTTATGTGTGTGTTTATGTGTTTGTGGTAAACCATTATGTATGCCTGTAAATAAAGTCGATGGGTGTTTTTGTGTGTTTCTTGTGTATGTGTGTGTTGGGACCTCGTTTTTGAGTATGTTAGGGAATTCCAAATGTTGATGTCTATGCCGGGGACCCAGTGTGAGTGCTGTGTTGTGAGTGTGATTGTGTGTGTGTGTGTGTGTGTGTTTGTGGGAAACCATTTTGTATGCCTGTAAGAAAAAGTCGATGGGTGTTTCTGTGTGTTTCTTGTGTATGTGTGTCTCGTGACAACGTTTTTGGGTATGTCAGGGCAGTTCTAAGTGGTGATGGCTCTGCAAGGAACAGTGTGAGTGCTGTGTTGTGATTGTGACAGTGTGTGTGTGTGTGTGTGTGTGTTTGGGGGAACACTACTGTGTCTGCCTGTAAGAAAATGTCAATGGGTGTTTCTGTGTGTTTCTTGTGTATGTGTGTTTGGGACCACGTATATGAGTGTGTCAGTGCAGTTCCAAGTGTTCATGGCTCTGCTGGAGATCCAGTGTGAGTGCTGTGTTGTGAGGGTGACATTGTGTGTCTGTGTGCATGTGTGTGTGTATGTGTTGCGGGAAACTATTTGTATGTCAGTAAGAAAAAGTCGATGGTTGTTTGGTTGTGTTTCCTGTGTATGTGTGTGTCGGGACCACGTTTGTGAATATTTTAGGGCAGTTCCAAGTGTTGATGGTTCTGCTCTATACCCATTGTGAGTGCTGTGTTGTATTGTGACAGTGTGTGTGTGTGTGTTCTCGGGAAACCATTGTGTATGCCTGTAAGAAAAAGTCGATGTCTGTTTGTGTGTGTTTCTTGTGTATGTGTGAGTCGGTAAAACGTTTGTGAGTATGTTAGGGCGGTTCCAAGTGTTGATGGCTCTACCGAGGCCCAGTGTGAGTACTGTGTTGTTAGTGTGACAGTGTGTGTGTGTGTGTGTGTGTGTGTGTTTGGGGGAACCCCACTCTGCGTGTCACAAAAGGTTGATGGGTGTTTGTGTGTGTTTCTTGTGTGTGTGTCGGGACCACGTTTGTTTGTATGTTAGGGCAGATTCAAGTGCAAGTGTGAATGCTGTGTTGTGAGTGTGATAGTGTGTTTGTGTGTGTTTGCGGAAACCATTGTGTATGACTGTAAGAGAAAGTCAATGGGAGTTTCTGTGTGTTTCTTGTGTATGTTTGTGTCGGGACCACGTTTGTGAGTACGTTAGGGCAGTTCCAAGTGTTGATGGCGCAGCTGGTGCCCAGTGTGAGTGCTGTGTTGTGAGTTTGACAGTGTGTGTGTGTGGGGGGTGTGTGTTTGGGGGAACCCCACTGTGGCTGCCTGTAAGAAAAAGTTGAAGGATATTTTTGTGTGTTTCTTGTGTATGTGTGTGTCGGGACCACGTTTGTGTGTCTGCTAGGGCACATTCAAGTGCCAGTGTGAGTGCTGTGTTGTGAGTGTGATAGTGAGTTTGTGTGTGTGTTTGTTTGCGGGAAACCTTTGTGTATGCCTGTAAAAAAAAAGTCGATGGGTGTTTGTGTGTGTTTCTTCTGTGTGTGTGTTCGTACCACGTTTGTAGTATGTTAGGGCAGTTCCAAGTGTTGATGGCTCTGCTGGATACCCACTGTGAGTGCTGTGTTGTGAGTGTGACAGTGTGTGTGTATGTTTACGGGAACCATTGTATATGCCTGTAAGAAAATGTCGATGGGTGTTTGTGTGTGTTTCTTGTGTATGCGTGTTTCGAGACCACGTTTGTGAGTATGTCAGGGCAGTTCCAAGTGGTGATGGCTCTGCTGGAGACACAGTGTGAGTGTTGTGTTGTGAGTGTAATAATGTGTGTGTGGGTGTTTGTTTGGGAACCCCACTGTGTATGCCTGTATGAAAATGTCGATGGGTGTTTGTGTGTGTTTCTTGTGTATGTGTGTGTCAGGACGACGTTTTTGAGTAGGTTAGGGCAGTTCAAAGTGTTGATGGTTATTCCGGAGACCCAATGTGAGTGTTGTGTGGTGAGTGTGACAATGTGTGTGTATGTGTCTGTTTGTGTGTTTCAGGGAATCCATTGTGTATGAGTGTAAGGAAAGGTCGATGGGTGTTTGTGTGTTACTTGTATATGTGTGTGTCGGGCCACGTTTGAGAGTATGTTAGGGCAGTTTCAAGTGTTGAGGGTTCTGCGGGAGACCCAGTGTGAGTGCTGTGTTGTGAGTGTCATAGTGTGTGTGTGTGTGTGTATGTGCGTGTATGTGTGTGTTTTGGGAACACCACTGTGTCTGCCTATAAGAAAAGTCGATGGGTGTTTGTGTGTGTTTCCTGTGTATGTGTGTTTTGGGATCTCGTTTTTGAGTATGTTAGGGAATTCCAAATGTTGATGTCTATGCCGGGGCCCCAGTGTGAGTGCTGTGTTGTGAGTGTGACTGTGTGTGTGTGTGTGTTTTGGGGAACACCACTGTGTCTGCCTGTAAGAAAAGTGATGGGTTTTTGTGTGTGTTTCTTGTGTATGTGTGTGTCGGAATCACATTTTTGTGTATGTTAGGGCAGATTAATTGCCCGTGTGTGTGCTGTGTTCTGAGTGTCATAGTGTGTGTGTGTCTGTGTGTGTTTGCGGGAAACCGTTTTGTACGCCTGTATGAAAAAGTCGATGGGTGTTTATGTGTGTTTCTTGTGTATGTGTGTTTCGGGACCACGTATGTGAGTGTGTCAGGGCAGTTCCAAGTGTTGATGGCTCTGCTGCAGACCCAGTGTGAGTGCTGTGTTGTGAGTGTGACAGTGTGTGTGTGTGTGTTTTGGGGAACACCATTTTGTCTGCCTGTAAGAAAAGTCGATGGATGTTTGTGTGTGTTTCTTGTGTATGTGTGTGTCGGGACCACATTTGTGTGTATATAAGGGTAGTTCCAAGTCATTCTGAGAGTTGTGTTGTGAGTGTGATAGTTTATGTGTGTGTTTATGTGTTTGTGGTAAACCATTATGTATGCCTGTAAATAAAGTCGATGGGGTTTTTGTGTGTTTCCTGTGTATGTGTGTGTTGGGATCTCGTTTATGAGTATGTTAGGGAATTCCAAATGTTGATGTCTATGCCGGGGACCCAGTGTGAGTGCTGTGTTGTGAGTGTGATACTGTGTGTGTGTGTGTGTGTGTGTGTTTGCGGGAAACCATTTTGTATGCCTGTAAGAAAAAGTCGATGGGTGTTTCTGTGTGTTTCTTGTGTATGTGTGTGCAGGAACAACGTTTTTGGGTATGTCAGGGTAGTTCCTAGTGGTGATGGATCTGCAAGGAACAGTGTGAGTACTGTGTTGTGAGTGTGACAGTGTGTGTGTGTGTGTTTGGGGCAACCCCACTGTGTCTGCCTGTAAGGAAATGTCGATGGGTGTTTGTGTGTGTTTCTTGTGTATGTGTGTGTTGGGACCACGTTTGTGTGTATGTTAGGGCAGATTCAAGTGCCCGTGTGAGTGCTGTGTTCTGAGTGTCATAGTGTGTGTGTGTCTGTGTGTTTTTGCGGGAAACCGTTTTGTACACCTGTATGAAAAAGTCGATGGGTGTTTATGTGTGTTTCTTTTGTATGTGTGTTTCGGGACCACGTATGTGAGTGTGTCAGGGTAGTTCCAAGTGTTGATGGCTCTGCTGCAGACCCAGTGTGAGTGCTGTGTTGTGAGTGTGACAGTGTGTGTGTGTGTGTTTGCGGGAAACTATGTTGTATGCCTGTAAGAAAAAGTTGATGGGTGTTTCTGTGTGTTTCTTGTGTAGGTGTGTGTCGGGACAACGTTTTTGGGTATTTCAGGGCAGTTCCAAGTGGTGATGGCTCTGCAAGGAACAGTGTGAGTGCTGTGTTGTGAGTGTGACAGTGTGTGTGTGTGTGTTCGGGGGAACCCCACTGTGTCTGCCTGGAAGAAAAAGTCGATGGGTGTTTATGTGCGTTTCTTGTGTATGTGTGTTTCGGGACCACGTATGTGAGTGTGTCAGGGCAGTTCCAAGTGTTGATGGCTCTTCTGCAGACCCAGTGTGAGTGCTGTGTTGTGAGTATGACAGTGTGTGTGTGTGTTTTGGGGAACACCACTGTGTCTTCCTGTAAGAAAAGTCGAAGGATATTTGTGTGTGTTTCTTGTGTATGTGTGTGTCGGGACCACATTTGTGTGTATATAAGGGTAGTTCTAAATCATTCTGAGAGTTGTTTTGTGAGTGTGATAGTTTATGTGTGTGTTTATGTGTTTGTGGTAAACCATTATGTATGCCTGTAAATAAAGTCGATGGTTGTTTTTGTGTGTTTCCTGTGTATGTGTGTGTTGGGATCTCATTTTTGAGTATGTTAGGGAATTCCAATGTTGATGTCTATGCCGGGGACCCAGTGTGAGTGCTGTGTTGTGAGTTGGTAGTGTGTGTGTCTGTGTGTGTGTGTTTGCGGGAAACCAATTTTTAACCTGTAAGAAAAAGTCGATGGGTGTTTGTGTGTGTTTCTTGTGCATGTGTGTGTCGGGACCACGTTTGTGTGTATATATGGGTAGTTCCAAGTCATTCTGAGAGTTGTGTTGTGAGTGTGATAGTTTATGTGTGTGTTTATGTGTTTGTGGTAAACCATTATGTATGCCTGTAAATAAAGTCGATGGGTGTTTTTGTGTGTTTCCTGTGTATATGTTTGTTGGGATCTCGTTTTTGGGTATGTTAGGGAATTCCAAATGTTGATGTCTATGCAGGGGACGCAGTGTGAATGCTGTGTTGTGAGTGTGATAGTGTGTGTGTGTGTTTGTGGAAAACCATTTTGTATGCCTGTAAGAAAAAGTCGATGGGTGTTTCTGTGTGTTTCTTGTGTATGTGTGTCTCGGGACAACGTATTTGCGTATGTCAGGGCAGTTCCAAGTGGTGATGGCTCTGCAAGGAACAGTGTGAGAGCTGTGATGTGAGTGTGACAGTGTGTGTGTGTGTGTGTTTGGGGGATCCCCACTGTGTCTGCCTGTAAGAAAATGTTGATGGGTGTTTGTGTGTGTTTCTTGTGTATGTGTGTGTCGGGACCACGTTTGTGTGTATGTTAGGGCAGATTCAAG